>NW_024582056.1:17694057-17862797 GCF_017639235.1 Corvus kubaryi
GGGGCAGGGGCAGCGGGCGGGGGCGCATCTCCGGCCGCGGGGGCTGCCCCCGGCCGTTGGCCACCCCGGCCGCCCTCCGCTCGCCCCCCCCGCCGATGCGGCCGCGGCCCGCCCGCCCCGCAGCGCCCGGTGCCGCTCCGGGCCGGGCGGGGATCGCGGGCAGCGGGGAGGGGAAGGGCCGGGAGCAGCCCCCGCGGCCGGAGATGCGCCCCCGCCCGCTGCCCCTGCCCCGGGCGCTTACTGTAAGTGACGGTGACGGTCACCGGGGCTCCGGGCGCCGCCATCTCGCCCCGCCACAGGGAACCGTCCGCGGCGCTGCCGGGCCGCGTCACTTCCGGAGCAGGAAAACGGGAATGCCGTTTTCCCGGTCTGCTCTCACGGCGGCACCGCCGGGCAGCTCCCGACAGCAGCAGGGACGCGGCCGAGGCGGGCCTGGCGTAAACGGGACCTTTTCTTCCCCATCCCAAACCAGGCCCCGCCTCTGGCCAGCCCGGTGCCCGTGACGCTGATAACCTGCCCCCCGCCCTGTCCTTCGCACCACATTCATCACCAAAAACGCCACACAAAGGGATCTGCTAATCTACGTGATTTTATGTCTCCATAGAATACATAAAGTTAATGATAACCCGAGCAGTTTTCAAGAAGGTTACAAGTACAATCGCATAAAAGTTTCAGGACTGCAGTAGTTTAAAAATTGCTTTCAGTTCTTTTATCAAACAGGCGTAGTAATAAGGGATCTATTTTACAGAGAGTAAGCAGCAACGTGTAGTCTTAGTCTCAAGAAACATAATACAAAGTCAAAATAAACCTCAGCTATCGACAGCCACCACTAGTCTTCACGTTTTACTTTGTCCATAAGATACGGAAATCAAAACCTATCAGACTGACTGTTTCCACTGAAGGGAACTGCGATGAATTTTCCATTAACAGAAAAGTCAGTAGTAGAACAACTTTCTCCAAAGAAAGAACACCACCAGCCACTCATATTGCATTCTAGGATGTAGTGATATTAAGGTTACACTGGAAGGACAAGTTCTCCAGAATTTAAAAAAAAAAAAAAAAAGATTCTTAATACAATTCAGAAAGTATAGTTCATTATATCCATTGTGCTTTTGAAACATTTATGTTGCAGGGATCTTTGGCAACCCAAATTCATCCACCAATACGCCATCCTGTAGGAAAGAAGAAGAAGGTGGTTAACGACTCTCCACCAACCAGAACATTTCACAGACACTTCCTTACTACTTCTACAAAGTGTCTGTATCTGCAATTGCCACTATGTGACAGCTGGAATCAAAACAAGAGCATCAGTGTTCTTCCTCATTACGAAGCTCTATTAAAGCCCCAAAAGCAAACACACAGAAGCCTTTCTTATGGTTTTAAGACTAGAGCTGTAATGGTACACTTAAATTCTACTGGCAGTATTTGATAGCAGTGACAAAATATCATTCTAGCTCTTCTAAACATAATTAAAAGCATTCAGTACACTGTATTCTCAAATTCTCTGTATTTAGCATCCATACATATAATACATAAATAACATACATAAAACATTAAGCACAGTGTTTTGTTCAAAATATTAAGGATCCCAAATATCAAGCAACCAACACAAATGTGATTAATCCAAAACAAACAAAATGTATTTTGCTGTTAAAGAGCAAAGGACTCACTTTGTTTTTTGTGTCTGTAGGAGTGACCTCTGGGATTGCTGGAGCAGATGCGGCTTCATCTAAGTAGGAATTGTCTTCATCAGCTAAAAGCTCATCACCTAATGCATCCAGTTCTGAAATTACATTATGTTGGTTGAAAAATTTTGAAATAAGTTCCTTTTGCAAGAGAAAAGCTGCTCTTAGACTCAGGATTCATACTGAATGCTTACATTCAGACTCACTTAGCATCAGTCATCAGTCAGAAATACACACACACACAGGAGAGAACCTTCTTCCCTGCTTTGTAGCATTCCATTGGTATCTCATGTTTGTCTCATGCTCTTGTTACTTCTCTTAAAGCAAATCCAGCTTTACTGTTTAAAAAAAGCTGTTAAAGCTTTTTAAAACACATTTAAAGTATTTGACCAATGAAATAAAAAATCACTGAATGACAGTATGATGATTTTTATATTCAGTAACAGAAAAATCACCCTCCCCCTTCCTAACCTGCTTCCAAATCATCTTCATCAATCTCTGGTGTTCCATAGCTACGGCTCAGTGCCTCCTGGACTTCATTGGCTTCTTCCATCATATCTTCCAACTGATCTTGTATGTCCTGAAGCAAGAATCATTTTAAATTGGTCCATATTTACTCAAATTCAGTTTAGAAATTCCAAAATACAAAGCACTCAATTATTTTAATGCATAAACCATTTTTTTGAAGCAGCAATAATACAGGTCAAGACACACACATTCAGGACAAGAGTACCTGAAAATCAGAAAAGGTATGAAATGCAGACAAATTAAATCTACCATCTGGAAAATAAGCACTAACCTGAGTGGTGCCACAGCAGAATTCAGAAGATATATTAGCATAATTATTGGCAGTGTACTTGAGTACAAGTAAGGAAACAATACTTGCCTAGAGGTTTAGAATGCAGGCCATATATAAAAAACAATACGAAAGACAACTTAAAGGAGTTCAGCACTGGCATTGGATAAGAGTTTAAATGCAGCGTACTTGAAATTATATTTAGAGATCTTATGGGGGGGGTTTATGCATTTTCTGAAGTCAGGGCCAGGCCTTGCGGACATTTGGCTGGTGTTTCTTTGGTTCTGGGTTTTGTTCTTTTTCATCAGGCACTACCTTGAACTGAGAGATTAAAGGACTAATATGCACGTTACTAGTATAGGGAAACAAAAAAGGACAAAAAAAGCCACAGCAGGAAGTATCCACTAACATTTATGCTGAAGTGCAAGGAAAGGAGAGATTGAAGATTAGTTCAGCAAGGAAACAATAATCAGTACAATAAGGCAAACAACTGATTGTGCAATACCAGAAAAATCAGGAAGGAATTATGATGGTGGTCCCATAAATAAGGCAGACAAACTCACGTGAACTAAAATAGTCACCTTCAAATTACATAGTCCACTCACCACTATTTCAGTACGTTATTTTTGTTCTTTAATCATTTAAACTATAAAAGCTCACCTCAATCTGATCAATCTTGACTTGCTTGTAAGCTTTCTTCATTTCTTTCACCCCCAGTTTCATTGCATCCACCTAGAAGAGCCAAACATCATACTTGTATCTAATATCTAATCTAGCACTGATTAAACAAATTAAACAAGTTTGAGATTAATAAACTAGTACCGTTGTCTTTGTATCCTTCAGTGCCTGAATAGTGTAATTAGCTTGTTCCATATTAAAAGACTGCTGTGACAGATTATCCCTCTGCTGTTCATACCTGTTTAAAAAAAGGCAAATAACGACTTTAAAACACCACACTATTTATTACCACAAACACTCCTAATTTTTTAAGAGTTGAAAAAGCAGCAGCAGTAGTCTAAAGATATGAACAGATTTGGGTTTTTATTTTTCACTTATTATAGAGAATTGCAGAATAAAGAGCTTCATAAAAATCTGGCCATTATGCATTTCTGCGTACTTGAAGCTGACAAAGCTATTCCTGAACTAAGCTTTGTTTTAACTGACAGCAACACCATATTTGCCTAGACTGACAAAGTAGGTGAGGATACAGCAAAAGTTTAATCACAATAAGCTAGACATGCATGCCATGCTCACTAATGCTGTAAGGAGAAGGGAAGAGTTGGCAGGTTATCCAAACCACAGTGGTTCCACACTGGAGTTTTTCAGGGCAGGAACGAGGGGGAAGATAGCATACCAAAAGGAAACCTTTAAGGGTAACCACAGAGAAAAGAAAGACTTTAAAAATTAAGAAATCATCCTTCTTGAAGCTAAACTTGTATCAAATCAAGAATGTAAACTATGTCAAGTTAAACAAAAGAACGAAAACATAAAAACGAACCATGAGTCCTTCTAACATGAAAAGCAGGAGGTCTGATAGACAAGAAGGATCCAAATGCAAAACTTTCTGGACAACTAATGACTGCATATATTACTGTTCCACAAGATCTGAAAGAAATGACTGAGGGATATGACAATAGCCTATTATGAGGGGCCCAGTACTCCCACCAAGGAAGATCAGCAAGCAGCATAGTCAAAAAACAGAAAAAAACCCCCCTAAAGCCCAAAATCAAGCACTCCTCCTCACAACATCTAATTAAAGTACTGCATTCCTTGCCATTTGATATTTTAGATGGTAAGAGTTCACTAATACTTAACAAGTAATTGAGTGAGTCCATAAAGGTACAATTCATCTGAGGGATGTGAAATACAAGATGATGGGAGCTTTGGATCAGACAGCTTCTTAGATTTGCAGTTCATGGACTATGACATATTCCAGTGAAACATTCCTGAACACTTGCCATGTTCTGATATTCTTTCCTTTGGATCTGTTGCTGGACACTTTCAAGACAGGACACTAGACAAGACCAGACCACAGGACCATCTATCCTGTCCACTTGGGGGTCTCTGTAGAGCCACAATTACCTGCACTACATCTGCTCAAGTCCTCAAGGGTGTTCATAAAGAAGAGGTAAATTTCCAGTAAACCAGAGCAAGATCCTCAAATACACAACTCACAGTAATCAATCAATAATATAAAATGAGGCAATCTCTCAGAAAATTTAGGAGCCAAACATATTTGTAATAATGAACAGACTTAGGTCATCTTGTACCAATCCAAATTTATATACTGACATATAAATCATAAACATGCTGATGCAAAATCTGTAAGGAGATGCTTCTGAAAGACTTGTTCAGCATTTTTCTTTAAAGAATGCTCAGGAGAGTACTGGAAAGAGAAATGAAAGTGTGCCTTTGCCCCCCAAAGAAAACAACCTTTTATTAACTACAAGCTCAGAAAGGTTTCAACTTACATCCGCTTCTGCTTTAACACTCTCAATGCTTTCTGCTTTACTGTATTCTGAAAGACACAATAGCGTTACATTAGGAAAAAATATCTGACTTTACACTTGGTTATCCTGTTTAAACCTAATGCATTGGATTTAAGTTTTCCAAAAAATTCTCAGTTACTAGTGCCAAAAGTTTAACAATAGTTACATTCAGCATTTGGCCTGCATTAATGATTAACAAAACAGGAGTACACAAAACTTCTAGTAGAAAATATTTTCAGTTTCTAGCTTCTGATTTCTGTTTTCAGTACAGAGAATAAGATGTCAAACTTAGTCCATCAGAACTAGCTTTCATTAATACATTTCAATGGTCAGCATCAAGTAATACCACAGCAGGTACTTTGACAATACAGTTTGTATCAGATATGTTTATTTTCAGACACATTTTATATTCTAAGTTCATCCCTTTAAAAATGTGTTGCCCTGCTCTGTTTAGGCATAGTGTAGAGCTGTTTATTTTGGATGACAAACAAAACAGCCTCTCTACCAGACTTAATTCAGGTAACAAGGAAGAAGGGAAGCAAGTTACTTCCCAGGGAGGAATTACATTACACTCTGGAACAAATAAAACACTGTTCAAAGATGCATGTCTAATAAAGAAATCCTGCAGGACCTTATATCTCATCTGTAGGGCAAGATAAAGTTTTAAGAACCAGATGAACTGGCTAAATCACATGACAAGAAGTTTGAGTCACATCCTCTCATGCTTAAATTCCATAGAACATTCTTACCTTTGCAGGTCCCTCTCTCATTTTCTTCATTTGATCCTTATACTTCACTAGTTCTGCATCAAGCCTAGCAATTTTCTTGTCAATTGACTCAGCTCTGCTATCCACCTTTAATACATGAGGGGGAAAACAAAGAAAACAACATTCATTAAGGTTTTATTCAGGTATGGGTCAATAAAAAGAACACCCTCCATTTTATTGTGTTTCTAGCTGAATTGTTTCTTTATAAAACCACTCAGTGGTTTTATAAACAATTTAGATTTTGCAGAGAATCCAAAACCAGAACCAAGTGAAACAACTTCTACAAGGAGCACAAGAAACAATGCTCTGAGGCTGCAGAAAGCTCTGCCACTGTAACATGTTCCCATCATTTTGAGATGCTCCCTTGCAAATGCACTCAGGTTAGAACTCCATTCAGGAATTTCTGGTAACACACAGTGCCACGGACTAAAGCAGAATGGAAAACTTCTAGGTATACCCTGCTGGCATTCCACAGAGCTCTCATTTGGGATATATTTTAACCCTTCACCATAAGAGGGTTAAAAATGACAATTACATAACCAAGCATGGGTATAGGTAGTTCTAACAGCATATACAAATACATAAAAGGCCTTTTTAACATGAACTGACTACCCCAGCATTTCTCTAGAAACAACAAAATAAAGCTTATTAACTTCTCATTCCAAGGAGCCTCTCTGGGGATTAGATTATAATGACATTCCAATTATAGCATAAGACAGATCAGTGCAAATTTACAATTCTGCCTTGCTAATGGTGTTGCTAAGCATGTACAATTATGTGGATTTTCATTTTGATGTTTCAGTGACCCTTTTAAAAGCCCACTCTATGACAGCAACATGCTTTTGCCAGAGGTATCCTGAGCAGAACACCAGATACGAACATTCCACACAAGACATTAAAGTGCCTGGGCACAGCTGGCATTGAAAAATTTGTATTAAGCTTTCTATTATGCCAAATATTTTACTAATAGCAAGAAAGAGAAAAATTTGAGATTTTAATACTCCTGTGGGTTCAAAGCATGGCACCTCCTCAAGATCTTCATCAGCTAACTGCACCTTTGAGGTCAGCCTCCACGGGGGAAAAACAGTGATTTGGTTTATTTATATGATTCTTTCAAGCAGTACTACCAGGAAGTGGAGACAGAGCCTCCCATATCCATTAACTACATAAAAATTTCACACACACATGACACAGGACCTCAGCTTTTAAAAATGAGACTGGACAGGAGAGGGGAGAATGAATCTAATTTATCCAGAAAACTAGACTGTTTATTAGGACTTGAAGAGCTTCTGTCTATTACTCACAAATAAGGCACACTGAGGAATGTTTCATTGCTACACAAGGGTCCCAATTTACACAAAAGAAAGGGAACCTGAATTTTAACACCGTTGTCACAAGTATTAGCCTTTTGTTCCTATGTTTCCTATTTACTACTCTGAAAAACCGTAAGTTTAGAAAGAACAAAAAGTAAAAACACTATTAATGCTTTACTTCCTGGTGCATCCTTCCTCCTACCGGCCTCGTGACAGCTTTGAGTCATCTGACTGTGCTCTGCCAACAAGGAGAAAAAATCCTGCCTTTAAGTGCAATGAATTTTACGTAACTAAACTTGCCTACACATGAAAGATCATCCAAAACATAGGCATGATTACTGCCTAAGAGTTATCTATGTTTTTAACTAATGTTTCATTAATCGCTGCTCACCAAACACATTTCCCAACTGCCATTTAATGGCTAACTATCACTGAACTAACATGGTAATTACAAAGCAATTTGACTCTTTCAAAAGGCAGAGCAAAATGTGTCTAAGATAGAAGACACCCCAGAAGCCACAGCAGTTGAGCCTCCAAACTGTTGGACTTAACATTAAAAAGGAATAGTGTAAGTTTTTTAATATCTCACATACCTCTCTTCAAAAATAATTCACATGTAATTGAAGATAAAAAAAATCTAATAATGTCTGTAGTTTTAGCAGAACCTATCCTAGAGACTCCACTACTGTGAAAAGGCAGCAAGTCTTTCACAAACCAGACAGCATATAACTTGGCATAAAAAGTTAATTCATAAAATTCAAACTACTGAAAGGAAGAGTTTCTCCCCATGCTCACTAGTATACAGAAATGTCTCACATTTTAATCCCTTCCACAGAAATTGAAAGGCATCAAAACAGGGTGGTTTATACACTTCCTGTGATGACCCACCTTTAAGGGGTCTGTTTGCAACCAGCCCTTCATTTCTCAACAGCTGACCAGCACAGGCTCTTGATTTCATGTTTTAAAAACCACACTGTAACTCATCATTGGTTGCCAAAGTCATCACATGCATAAAATGAACCTGAATTCTGCTTTTTGGTTAATCTGCTGTCTTCCATAATCAAACTTTCAGACAGTGCAATTACAAACAACTACAAGAGGATTAAAACTGCATTTAGCAGGATTTTTTTGGAAAAAAAAAAAAAAAATTCCTGGTGTTGCAAATCAAAACATCTGTTTAAATTACACTTTTATGTACCCCAAAACTCTACTAGGATTGAACACGATCTTAGCATAAGCAGACTGCTGACCTATCTAAATTTTCCTTTGATTTAGCTCAATATTAGAAAAATGGACATCAGCTTGGAACTGGCAAAAGCAGCGTGAAAAATCTAACAGACAAATAAGGAGTCAGTTGTTGTGAGGGACACAAGGCTTCCTGCTCTTTCACTTACATTGCCAAAATAGCAAATTTAAGTACTAATAACAGTATCTCACATGGATTTTGGAGTTCAAGTCATCCAACAAAGTGTTTACTGACAACAATGGGAAAGCTAATCCTGATTTTCAATCAGATGCTGTATTCACTGTTCTAACTAAATATATTTAGAGTTATGTTTGGGCTTAATACTGCTAAAAAGCAGTATTAAAACATTCTTTGTCAGTAAGATAAAGCACCGAGACAAACATTATGACCACTTCTCTCTCTCCTCATACCAGCCAGTGACATACACAAGAGACTGATGTGTAGGTTTGTGGAGGTAGCACTGACAAAAATTAGGTATTTAATTTAGAGAGTCTTTTCACTGGGTAGCAGAATAGATCTTCTGGGAGAAAAACTGTGATTTCTCCACGGAAACTTCTTGTTGTCAGGTTCCAGCGACAAAGCTTAGTTAACCTACATTTATACCACAGCTGTTACTGCCCTTTGTTTACTGACACAAATACTCAAGCAACTGCGTGTTCTTTCTTCACTTCTTCAAATTAGCTTACAACAGAGGGAGCTGCAAAACCATGCTACCATTTTCCCCATACACGTTAAAGTCAAAAAAAAGACTACGAAATTACAAGATAAATCTTAATACTTTTTCTTAACCTTCTTTGCAAGCAGGCCAATACAACAGTTGTCAAGTGCTTTGCCACGTGTTTCTTGAGCATTTCTTACTTGGTCTGAGCTTGCCTATCTGTCCATCTGCACATATCTTTGGCATCAACCCCTACAGCAACCCTGCTCACCCCTAAGAGACAAAACACTCTTCTGTATTAGACGGGGAGACTGATTTTCTTGCTCCTGCCCCTGCCTTGCCTCAACTTGCCACGGCAGGAGTTAGCTAGTGCAGTCAGAGCACTCCGCAGACGGAAATGCTGAGAAAATCCAGGAGGATGTAAGGAGGGCCATGCCTTCCATGCTCACTGTGAGCACCCATTTACGGGATGCGCTCCTCGGCGCAGGACACAAACGCAGGCATGGGTGTATGAACATAAAGGTACATCCCTGTGTCCGTGTGCGGACACACAAACACGCTGCACCAAAACACACCGTGCATCCCTGCACATTACAGTGCTCAAGGCCAGCCGGGTGTGGCTCTGAGTAACCTGCTCGAGTGGAAGGTGGCCCTGCCCACGGCAGAGGGGCCGGAGCTGGGTGATCACTAAGATCCCCTCCAACCCATTCCGTGGTTCTGTGATGGACATACCCACACACGGACACACACACACTGTGCCCACGCACCGCAGTATCCACACACACACTCTCTCACACCTATGCACAGGTGCGCGTCCCTAGGGCCGCCCCGGCGCTCCCGCCCCTGCCGAGGCGGCGGCCGGGCCGCGCAGCGCTCCGCGGGCCCGGGCGCCCCAGGGCGGGCACTCACCGTCCCGATGCAGTCGGTGAGGCTGGGCGGCGGCGCCTTCGGCTTCGCCTTGCCGAAGAAGCGGTTCATGGCGGCGGCGGTGCCTCGGAGTCGCTCCCGACCCCGGCAGCGGCGGCAGCGCTCCCGGCCGACCCGGAAGCCCACGGCCGGCCCCGCCCCGCTCCGCCCCGCGGAGGAAGGGCCGCGAGAAGCAGGAAGCGCGGTCCAGCGCCGGCCGGAGCTGCCAGCCCCGCTGGCTGGCGGCGGGGCTCAGGGGCTCCTCGGGCAGCACGGAGTCACAGCAGCCCCCACACGGGGACGCTTTTCCGCTTTTCTCCCCCAACACACCCCCTTGTAGCCACTGCTGGAGCTGCACCGCCGGCTTGCAGTGTAGAATCACCCCCGTAACAGCGGCTCAGCTGATGTGTCAGAAATACCAGGAAAACATGTGAAGTGTACCAAAGCGTGCTGTGAATCAGGAACAGTGCGGCCAGCAGGATAAGGGCAGTAATTGTCCCCCTGTACTCGGCCCTGCTGAGGCCACACCTCGAGTGCTGTGTCCAGTTCCGGGCCGCTCAGCTGAGGAAGGACATTGAGGGGCTGGAACAAGCCCAGAAAAAGGCAACGAAGCTGGTGAAGAGTCTGGAGCACCAGTCCCATGAGCAGCTGAGGGAGCTGGGGGTGTTTAGCCTGGGGGGAGGCTAAGGAGAGACTTTATTGCTCTCTACAAGCCCCTGAAAGGAGGCTGTAGCCAGGTGGGGGTTGGTTTCTTCTCCCAGGTAAGAAGTGACAGGACAAGAGGACACAGTCTTAAGGTGCCCCAGGGGAGGTTTAGGCTGGACATTAAAATAATTTCTTCACAGAAAAGGTGAACAGACATGAGAATGGACTACTCAGGGAGGTGGTGGAGTCACTGTCCATGGACATATTTAAGGAAGGACTGGACATGGCACTTATTGCCATGGTCTAGCTGACATGGTGGTGTTCAGTCATAGGTAGGGCTCAATGATCTCAGAGATCTTTTCCAACTAATGGATTCTATGATATAATATTTATTTATTTTTTTATATTAAGAACACTTTTTTTTGTACAGAAGTTACTGAGGACCTAACATATCTTTAGGCTTCACCCACTGATCAAACTGGTCTGATGTAAGGAACCCCAGCTTTATAGCAGCTTCTTTTAACGTTGTCCCCTCTTTGTGCGCAGTTTTGGCAATCTTGGCTGCTTTATCATATCCTGTTACAAAACAAAATCAACAAGTTATCCATTCGCAATTTCAGATGATTCATTAGAGGTGAGAGTAAAGTGTGACACAGTCTTTGGAAAATTATTTGCTAGGCATTGCTATTACTGCTTAACGCAATTTGCAGGAAATGAAATGTACCAAATGTTTACACCAACTCCTTACTTAAAGTAAATTTTGCTATTGTGGTCTTAATTAATTTAGCTCAAAGATTTTTACAGCATTGTCCTTTAAATAAAATATCTCGTAATATTTCACTCATCATTATTAGAGGTCAATTTAGGAAAACAGGTACACAAATTCTCCCAATCTCCTTTTGACTCTAATCAGTTATTTTTCTAATACCCTGGCATGGCCACTACAAGGAGAACACACCTTTTACAACAGCAATTGGTGATGCTGTAAAGTAACTTTTGTAAAGTAAAGTAACTTTTGACCTGACCTGGCCTCCAGGCATTGTGACAATACAAATAAAGTGTACAAAATAATGCTACCACAAATTACTTCAGTATGTTCTGAGAAGTTTTTGAGCCTTAAACCTACCTATATGTGGGTTCAGTGCTGTTACCAACATCAGAGATTCATTCATCAGTTTGTTGATCCTGTCCGTATTGGCTTGGATTCCAACTACACAGTTATCAGTGAAAGAAACACACACATCTCCTAGAAGTCTTGCAGAGTTTAAAACATTTTTAATCTAACAAGACAAAGAACAAAATACCAATTATTTAATTCAGGTATTACTAGTTGCACATTCTGGTACCTTTGTTCATAACCAGTGCCCTCCTTACAATATCAACTTATTTAACAGGCTGTTTTCCTTCCAGTATGTAAAGGGGGCCTACAGGAAAGGCAGAGAGGGACTCTGTCAGCAACTGTAGTGATAGGACAAGGAGCAATGGGTACAGACTGAAAGAGGGGAACTTCAGGTTTGGTATCAGGAAGAAATTCTTTACTGTGAGGGTGGTGAGATGCTGGAACAGGTTGCCCAGGGATGTTGCAGATGCCCAACCCTGCCAGTATTCAAGTATTCACTGAGGGGGGTTCTGCCCATAAATTATCTGACTGTACAAACAATTACATATAAAGTCCTAGATATGTAAAACTTTATGAACTTACCATCATGGGCTTAAAGACATTCAGTTCAAAGTGTCCATTGCTTCCTCCTACAGTAACAGCAACATGATTTCCCATAACTTGGGCTGCCACCATAGTCACAGCTTCACACTGGGTAGGATTCACTTTTCCTGGTTGTGAAAGGGAAAGAAAAAGGTTACCAACAGAGAAGGAAGGGGAAAAACAAACCAACCAACCAACCACCAGCAGCTGTTTACCAAATCACATTCAATAGAAAATGTTTTTTAAGAGATAACTGGTCTTACTCCTCTGTATCTGTGCACCACAGAAAATAAAGTATTTCCACAAATGATATTAAATTGACTGTACTATTCCAGTATTTTCAGCTAGAATTTGTAAAACAGCTATGGCTGCTTCAGCAGTCTCCCAAGACTCAGAGCTGGATCACATGGGCATGAGCTAAGAGCTGTTCATTACCTCAGTTCATAACAGTCAAGAGATTACAACCTGTCTTTACATGTGCAAGTTGGAATTTCTGGGAGATCACTAACAAATCTCACTCAGCTCAAGGAAAGTATTACTGATTTGTCACAATTACTTGTGATAAAGTTAGTACACTTTATCAGAAAAAAAAAACAAAACAGAAAAATAAAAAAACAACCCCCCACCAAACCCAACACACACACCAAGTTAGAGTGGCCTCCCAACAAGTTTGTTTTATGACTTAATTTTTAGATATAATCCTAGTCAGAACATTCATTGTTTGCTTTTCTTAGAGCCAGATATGCTCATTGAGCTGTTTCTTTTATAATTTACCACACAGGAGGAACAATCTTAAAATAGTTATTGGATGTACAATATTCATATATAAATACTTTTTTAGGAGAGGAAAGGATGATTTCTAGTATTATTCCTTTCTTTCTCATCCTCCCATACAACAGGATCATTGCAGAAGGGAAAATGTGAGTGCATAACACTAATCATGCTAGGAAGTAAAGACAGAAGTCAAGTTACATGGTGGTATTGCTTCAATTCACAGATTAAAGATTATTTCAGAAAAGCCTTTACCTAAAATTGTAAAGATCTTCCAATTCTAAAGGAAGGCTTTGAGAAGTATGCTTGTATTAATAAAGCCATATTAGTACAGATACTACTCTCCCCCACACACTTGCCAGCCCACAGCTGTGCAAGCATTTTTATGAACACAGGTTTTGGTGAAATACAGCACTAGATAAAACCTGAGAGAATCATGGACTTACTGACATTTGTGATGGTGTTTGGTAAATATCTGTTAAGAGACAGTGGTCCAAAAAAAAAAAAAAACCAAAACAGGTCATTTTTCCCTGTATGTTTTCTCTGTACCTGGCATGATGCTGCTCCCTGGTTCATTTTCAGGCAGGATGAGCTCTCCCAGTCCAGAGCGTGGTCCAGAGCCCAGGAAGCGAATGTCATTAGCTATTTTCATCAGACTGCACGCCACCGTGTTCATGGCTCCACTGAGCTCCACTAAAGCATCGTGAGCTGCAAGAGCTTCAAACTTATTTGGAGCAGTGACAAAAGGCAAACCTACAAGGAGAGGTGTAAACATTAAACCAGTGAAGCATTTCCTTGTGGACATAAATCAGACAAACACATAACCAGCTTAATAAAAACTAAAAATTATTAACACTGTAAGATCATCTCTTTCCTCTAGAGCTTTCTTCACACACATTTCTTAATCAAATTGAATTAAATACAAAAATACACAATAAAAGTCACTGAAATATAGAAGAGTATAAAATTTGAGCATCTACCTACAACAAAGGTACAAATTTCATGGTTTCATAGTGTGTTTCATTCTAAGCATTGCTTCTGCACCACAGTATTTTGTGAATGTCCATTATCTTTCAGAAGTTAGCCCAACTTAGGCATTTCTTGCGTTAAATCAAGTTAGAAACTTTAATTTGTTAATTGCTGTGATGCTTTCGGTTATAAAAATAGATGGTTTTGCATCGCAGTGCAGGCATTAGGGTAAGTAAGAAGTAATCACAATGGAATTGGCTACTTAGAGAAGAACTCATCTCAGTATCAGCACTGGAAGGGAACAATAAACCAGCCAGAACATGGGAAAGCTGGTTGAGACTTAGGAGGATGCCTGCCAACAGCAAAAGGACAAGAGCAATGGAAGGAACAGCTCTGTTTATGTTAATTAAATGCCTGAGATGCAAGCCTAGGTTCCATGATGAAAAACATTCCTTCAGTACTTTGCCCTGGAAGGACAGTCCCAGCAGAATGCTATGAGAGGTTACAGGCATCACTAAGGACTGACTGTGGGCTGGACTTCTGCCTGCAGAACCACTGATCTGAGCTTTCAGCACCAGGTCCAAGGAGAGCAGCATAATTCCCTTAACTTCTAGTGTTTTGCACTTCCAAACAAACACCAAATCCCACACAATTTGCATGGGCCTGTGAACTGCACAGCTGGCTTCTCAGCTACA
This sequence comes from Corvus kubaryi, assembly GCF_017639235.1. NCBI lineage: Eukaryota > Metazoa > Chordata > Aves > Passeriformes > Corvidae > Corvus > Corvus kubaryi. Next base: position 17,708,700 of record NW_024582056.1, read on the forward strand.
GAGATCCATCCAAACTCTTCCTTTTGTCCTCACCAATAACCACTCTCTGTAAGAGCATGAGGAACCTCAGGAGTCTGCCCTATGCATACAACCTGCCCACACAGGACAGAAAACATTCCATTGACATGGGAAAGCTTCCTAACATCACCAAAACATGCCCTGTACTGCTCCTGGAAGCTGTTGTTTACAAGAAGTTACTTCTCTCACAGGGTACAAGAAACTCTTGACCCTCTGAAAGACAGTGAATAATAGATCCATCAAAACAAAAATGCTGTCAACTAAGCAATTTCAGCTTTCACAGCAAAAGTAAATGACATATGTACTCATTTGTTTGGGGGGCATTTTGAAAACTGATACCGTGACACAAAAGATCTGGTTTACAGGTCAAAAAACTCAACTGCACTGTAAATTAAGTTTTAAGATCTATAAAGACAGAATCAAAAAAATCAGTTAACTTCTACTCTTTCATATGAAAAAACCAGAGTGGCTTTGGAAGTGTTTTTTTTCCCTTCTTTTGCACCAAGTCACTGTAAATTAAGAGAGGCAGAGGAGCAAAGATGAAAACAGAACCATTATAGTTGGGCTAATAATAGAAGTCTGAAACTGTATCCATATCCAAACGGCCTTGCTTGGATAAACACCATCATTTCAGTCCCTTTCAATGCACTGAGTATAATTATCAAAACACATTAACACAAAAATCCAAAGCAGAAGGCATATAACACATTAACAAAAGTTTCACGTTGTAATATAAATACAATTTAAGCTTATGAGAAGTATGGGAACTGGAAAGATTTAGTTTGAATTTGACTGTATGTTACATACACTGCTTTACTGACAACTCACTCCCAAGGATCATTCCTCACCCGTCAGTTCAGCCACTTTAGCAGCAACTTTCTCAGCAAAGCCAATTCTTGTGTTCAATCCTGTGCCAACTGCAGTCCCTCCAGCTGCCAGCTGATACACTCTTGGCATGGTAGATTCAATCCTAGCCACACCATATTTAATTTGTTGCACATAGCCACTAAATTCCTTTGAAAGAGAGGAGGACAAAGTTAAGGAACGAAGACAACAACCAAGAACAAGCATCTAGATTACTTTAGATTTTTAACACGATTTGACTAATTTCTTTAAAAACCTGAGAGCACCCAATCTAAGCATGTTTCATTAAGAGGGAAAGCATACCTCTATTAAAAGACTGCTCCCATGCTACCAACAACTAAACATAAACCAATCTGACTATATAAAAATGTGCATATAATGCATCTTTCTCTTGCCTTTTATCTCAGTTGTGTACTTAGCAGGATCTAATTCCATAGTAAATCAGTTCCAAGATGACACTAATGTTCTCAAAGTACAAACAGAGAAATGGACCTCGGGCTTTGTTCACTTAATCTTAGTAAAAACCCCACCTGTGCATTCTTGGAAAAACTCCACAAATTCTGCCTGGATTTCTATCAATTCAGTTTAATTCATTACTAAATTACTGTAATATAAGCCATTTCTGACAATATGGTAAGATTTGCCATCTTTTATATATATATACACATACATACACACAAGATCATGTATCAAAGATTTTTATTCAAAATACTTAGTAGTTTTCTGTGTTGGCAAAACATAACTTACATAAATTTACAGATTATAGACTACTACTACCTTTTCCTTGCAATGCCAGTGTAACAGAAAAACTGCTGGGCTATCTAGTAATGAAACATCATTTTAAAACAATTTATATTTTACTACTTTTAGAAGTAAAACACATATGGAAAAAAAATTAAGAAAAATTATGACACATGTATTGGTGTATACCATACCCAGCAAATTCCAGTTCAGACTGAAAATACTCAGGCTGAGATTCAGCCATTTTTCTATATTTTATCTTAAACCATCAACTTAATTTAGGCATCCTTAAGTTTGACTTAATTTCCTCCAACACATTTACAAGAATTTTCCAAAGAAATGCATAATTCTTTTTTTACCTGTCCAAGTGTAAGTGGAACAGCATCTTGTGTATGAGTGCGCCCTATTTTTATGATCTGGGAAAACTCTTTGGATTTCCCTTCGAGTGCATTCTGTAGCTTCTTTAGTCCAGGTAACAAGACCTCATTAACCTCCTGGGCAGCAGCAATATGCATTGCTGTTGGGAAAGTGTCATTTGAACTCTGTGGAGAAAATTCAAGCAATTAATTTACAAGCTTTTCTCACCACTGCTGCTGTAAGATGTACATGTGTGGCTTTATTCTCTTTATCTCATAAACAATTAGAAACTAAACTAAGAGTAAGCAGCTTAGGGGTGTTCCACAAGGTCAGTTCCTTATTGATAAATCAACTTTTTATGACTACACCCACAGAAAGTTAAATTTAATAGATTGTTCACAACAACCTTGGGACAAAAAAAAGAAAAGGCAGTAGTTATGAGAGATGGCTAATGAATGGACAGATGATTGTAAAGGAATTGCAGGCAACTTTAAAGCATGCATGTGTTGCTGTGATAATGTTAAATCCATAGTTCACAGAATACTGAGTAAGCACAAAGGATCAGGAAGGAACACAACCAAGTCAGTGGTTTAATCTTTCCTTCAAGGTAGGTGAAGTTTAAGAGAGAAGTATAATAAAAATGTCTACCATGATCCAACTTTTAGAAACTGGACCTGTATTTAATTTAAGACTGTAGCAGTGGTTGTCATAAAGCCACTTCTGTCTAATACATCATGTGTGAACTTATCTATCGTGAATGAATTCGAAGTTTTTAATCATACTGTCGCTGACAAACAAAGTTCATTTTAACTGAAAAAAACAGAAAATTGTTGCCAAAGTTGTCCACAGAACTTTTTTTTTTTTTTTAAATCTGAACAGTGGATAGAAGAAAACTCAAAATTTACAATTCAAAGACACAGAACTTTTGCAATTAAAAGCAGTATAAAACAAGTGTAACAACCTGGCTTTTGTTAACATGATCATTCGGATGCACTGGCTTTTTGCTTCCCAATGTGCCCCCCATTATCTCAATAGCTCTGTTGCTGATGACTTCATTGACATTCATATTGGTTTGAGTTCCAGACCCAGTCTGCCACACCACCAAAGGGAAGTGATCATTTAATTTTCCTTCAGCTACCTACAATAGAAAAAAGAAAGAAAAGTTGTTCCACAAGAAAAAAAAGTAAAAGCATTAAATCTGAAAATTTTATTGCATAATTAAAATTATGCTCTCCATTACATTTTGAAATCTACATATAACATCAGGGAATTTACACTATTACATATTACATTTTTATGTAATACTTGATATTAACAGGGAAAAAACCATTTGCTATGCTTTTTGAAGACACTGGATTGTGAAATACAGAGATATATAGAATTTGATTTCATGTTCTACAGACATAGAAAATATTTTCAAAAGGTGCTTTAGGTTACATCTTCTCTCTGTGTAATTGGACCCTGCTATTTCTCAATAAAGAAATTTCATCCAGGCAAGTTCCAGACCTCTGACACCTGTACACATTACATGTTGCATCAACAAAGCCAGCAGACAGCTGCTAGTATCAAACACCTCCTTCCTGTAAGGCAGTCTCTCCTGTTTGATCAACATTTTTTGAAGCCTGCTGAATGTCAGACACATTCAGAGAGTTTTCTAAAGATGCGTTTCTGATAGTATCAGAATCTGTGCTCAGAAGTATCACTCTCACACATACTAGCCTCAGAAAAGCAAAGGATCTGTTGTCACAACTCTGAGGCTAGATAACCAGATTATCAGGATACATCAGTCCTCCTGGAATCACGCTTTTCAAGAGAGGATCTTCTGTATTTCCCATCTTATAGAGAGGCAACATTCCCACCTTCAAGAGTAACTTGATTCCTCTTTCAATTTAAGTTGTATTAGAAAATTATTTTGGAGGTGAGGGAAAGGGTATCATAGCAGGGGTGTTTTCAAAACACAACAAAAAGAGCCACAAAAAACTTTCAGAATTTATGACTCTCAACTAAGGAGCCTTAATCCACCAAAACTTCTAATCCACCTTTAACTAGGGGAACCCTAGAGACCACAAGAAGAGCCTGGACATATTCTGGAGTTCTCCAAAACTTTTGGGTCTAGGAAGAGTATACGGCTTCTGCCAACACTGAAATATTTTTAAGCTAGTCCGGACAAGAAAACTCTGTTAAAAATGCTTCTAGATAAACAACTCTGTTGATTTATACAAAGCAAAACACCTGGTATTATTACACCTCAAATAATGGTCACTCAGAACTCTCTGCACTTGGGTGGCATTTATCAACATGCATTTGAACATTCTATCATTTCTTTACATGCCAGAAAGAAAACAGTAGAATATTATATTAAGTAAATGATCTCTGGAAAACAAGATTTACTAACAGGAAATGCTTTTCTCTGACAATCTGAGAAATGCAATCCCCCAACCTCCTGTGAAAAGCTGAACAAAAATACAGTGGCAGTTCCAGTATTTTGAACAGCTGGTTCCTACCTCATTTGCTGCCTGTACAATGGCTTTAGCAATCTTTGGGTCGAGACCATAGTCTTGATTTACTTCAGCAGCTGCTCTCTTCAAGATGCCAAAAGCCCTTATAACTTGGACCTGAGACACAAGGGTAAGTTTAAGTACACAATTTCTTTCCCCCCAAAAGGACATGTTAGCAATTTATAGCACATGTCTACTTCTAAACCAAACTCCTCTGCTCTTAAATCCAGCAGCAGTCCATCAACCAAACCAGAGAGCAATCAGGACATCTGACCTATGCTCCCACCAACAGTAACATTCATCCAAGCAGTCCAGAGGGCAGTACACAGCTGTTTTTGTAAGCCCAGGTATGCTCTGTGTGTCAAAAGTTACATGTATCAGAACTGAACTGGTTCCATTTCTAGAACAGCCTTTTGAGGGAAAACTGACACATTTCAGTACATGGAAAGTCAGTCTATGACAAAGCACATGCACATTAATGGTCTATGCACAGCTACACATCATAAGTTTAGATCAACACATGCTATGCTAGACAACTTCAACAACAAACTATATAAATGCTACATCAGACAAATTATTCCATTTGCTTTTTCATCTTTGTAAAGATGACAGATTTCTATTCATTCTGTTTATTAAAAAAATAAAGCAGCACCATATAATTATTCAAAAGCAATTTTCAATTTATTTAAATGCAACAAGAAATATCTCTACCAGAATAATATATTGCCGTGAAATTTCTACCTTTAGTTAAAATTCAAAGCTGCTCACACTTCCAGCAAAAGCTTAAGAGGAAGGTATCCACTTTCACATCCAAAACATACTCTAGAGAAGAAGAGAATACAGATTTGAAATACTTACTGGCATCCTTTCTGAAACACCTCCAATCTTGAAGTTCATTGTAGATCTAACAGTCTGGGCACCATAGTATTTGTCACTTGGGACCTTCAGTTCACCAAAGGTATCATATTCTATCCTAAAAGCCTCTTGAGAAGACTGTGGGAAAGGAAAAATAATTCAAACACTGGCAATCAGTATATTCTTTTTGAAAGCAGGTTGTCAAGAAAAAGATGTTAAAGAAGAGGGAAAAAAATACAAAGCCAAGACATGCACCTAGTCACAGGTATTATTCTAATTAGATCTTCAAAGTTGAGACATTCTTCTAGTTTGAGCACCTGTCTCACTAAAAGCCACAACTACAAACTGTGTACCATAGCTGACCCATGGTGACAGGCAGCCCTTGTGGCTGAAGACCTCGGGTGCCCACTGCATGAAGCCTCACCCTAACAAAAGACTCTGTTTCTCCTTTCCAAAGAATTAGTAAATTAGTAATTAATTTACAGAACAGCATTTTGTTAAAACCCAATTGAAGAAGAAGCATGGTAAGAATTCGGGCAGCATCTGCCTGATCAACACATGGGCAACACAATTCCTGTTTGAAATCCACTCTGCATGGGACACTTAATACTGGAAAGGAGCAACTGACTAATCCAGTACCAAGTTACTGACCACTAATTGTCATTTCTGGCCTAATAAACCAGGAACACAGTTGCTCTTTAGCTGTGCAACACAAAGAACTCTATCTAGGTATATTTTGTGCAATATTTATGTATGGTAATATTTCTGTGTCATATATCCACCTAGCGTCTATTATTATCTAACACAGGCATAAGTAAATTAATTTAGGTGACATTCCCCCCAAAAATTGAATGGTTCTTTTTGTAGAACAGCCTATTCATTTGTGATGATGTGATCACATTCAGAAGCATCTCTACAAAGATTCTGGAACTGGACAGGAAGCAAGAGCAGTTTACTCTTCCTCTTCCCACTTCCAAGTGCTGACCCACTTGGTCAGCAAAGTCGCAATTTTCTGTGAGAAAAGTATTCCTACTTTCCCACAACAGGAGATTATCTTCTTTCAGAGTCTTCAGGAAGGGGGAAAAGTCTTTTTCATGTCTTTATCATGGATAAAAGTTAAACAATCCCAGCCCTGTAGGCAGGGTATATACATATACAATGCAGAGTTCCTGACCTAACCACGACCCTCAGGGCTGAGTCCTTGCGAAACAAACCCATTAATAGAGTCAAGGTTCCCCCTGAGCTTCCTTTTCTCCAGGCTAAACAACCCCAGCTCCCTCAGCTGCTCCTCACAGGACTTGTGACCCAGACCCTTCTGAGTCCAGCTTCACTGTGCTTCTCTGGACTCACTCCAGCACCTCAATGTCCTTCCTGAATTGAGAGGCCCAGAACTGGACACACGATTCGAGGTATGGCCTCACCAGTACCAAATACATAAAGAGTTTGGGTCAGAAAATGGGGAAAGCATCATCTATGTTCACACAGTTCTTACTCTTCCCTAGGAGTCCACTTCTGAAGTCAGACTGTTCCTCTCTCTTCTTGGTTCATTTTACTTGCTCCTTCTTTAGTGGGTCTCAGTGTTCTTGGACAGAAGCACAGCTGGGTATTGGCCAGAACACCCTCTCCAGCAGCCCTGACCTTCTGCCTGCCCAGGTTTGCATCACCATGGATGGCAAGCTGCAGGCAGGGAGGGGAAAGTGTCCCACCCTTTTTATTATCCTAAGCATCATTCCCATCCAGATGGAAACACTCTGCCATCAGGTACCATCAGTCACATACCAGAGACATCAGCCCTGCTCACTTTGAGTACTCCAGAGGAGGTGGTGCCTGTGAGCTGGAAGAAACTGCAGCCCGGTCCACAACAAGGGTTAGCTCTCACACGGCTGTCCTGCTCCCCACATCTTGTGTTTTGGCTGATGCTCTCCCAGGCACTGACTCCACAAGAACAGAAAGCTTAGTGTGGAAGAGTACATAATTCCTATGTTCTTTAATCCTCTTTGTCCTGCTTGAGTCACTTAGCATTCATTTACATGCTAACAAAAAACAGAACATAGTAAATGCTTCTTTAGTATATTACTACCAAAAATGTTTAATTGGGATGCTTTTGGGTCTTAATGTACATGTGTGCACATTAATATTCCAACAGTTGGGACCACTGACTCACAGTCTTTGAAATGCCTGCTTTTGACATTTGGGCACCTTGTAAAAGCACACAACGCCAGCTTTCACAGAGCTGGATAAGCAGAACCAAATTCAGCTCCAAGCCTAGCTCTCAATATCATCAGTGGTTTAATCACCAAAAGTATTCACCCTCAAACAATATAAAAAGTTAAACTACCTGTAACCTTTTAGACAAAAAAGCTACCAGTTGCACAACTGATTCCTCAAACTTACATAATTCTAATGTCAACAATGGTGAAACAAAGATAAATAGGATCGGATCATCCTCGTTCAAGTACCTTTCAACAATGAAATCGCTATTAAAAAAACAACAACGTTCCTAGACAATTCCAAATTCATAAATTAACATGGTGAGGTACTTTAAGAAGAATGTCATTTGCTGACTCCTAGTGCACCAGGTGCCATTAGGTAAAAAAGCAAAGTGATATTTTTCATGCAAACTGAAGTAACTGAGCTGCAGCATTACTCTCAGACCGCTGCAGCAGCCACTGTCTGAATGTGAATGTAACACACATGATTCCCTCACTCCTCAGCCAGAATTCAACCTCTTGAGTGGCTTTATGAGCTGAAGGTCCCAGTTCCTGTATGTAAAGCAGTTTCAGCAGTCACCCCCTGACCCAGAGGACCAGCTGTAAAGTGGTGCATCAGTAGCACACTCGCATCAACCCTCTACTCCCCCATTCCCCCGGGCTCAGGAAAAGCCAAAAAGAGACCTGGAAACTCTGCCACAAGCCAAGGCAATCTCCTGTGCTCACCTAGTTTCTATCCTAGCTACAAGCAAGGACCTGCTCACAACTACTGTTCCTCACATTTACTGAACTTTTTTTTTCTTAGGAGGCCTGACAAGGTGTGTTCAGCCCTCCAAAATCCCTAGAACCCAAACACAGTCTAAAGCTTACAGAGTTAGGCAAATAGAACTGTACTTTTGCCTTGTTGCAGGGAACTGATCAGAACTGATTGCACCATAACACACCAGAGATACTCAAATGGCAGAACTGCTGCAAAAATGCTTCCTGTGAAAAATTACATTCCAATATATGGATACAGCAACTTTTGGATAGAAGTGTTTCAATTCAAAGAACCATCATTTTTAGCATGTCAAAAGCAATCTTTTGAGGCCATCAGAATATGTAATTTCTGTTCAACTGCCCTCCTTTATCAGATGAAGAACGTTTTCATTTTTAAGCATTGTTTCTCTTTTGTAACATAATTTGAGTCACAAATTCTGAAATTTACCTTTTAGACCCCAAACTCAAATATTTTACAATGTTCACCTACAGAAGGAGCATTATAACAATTTCATTTAAAACATCTTGTGCAATTTAGCTGTTAGTTAAGGCAACACAATAAACATACCAGGACAGCATAAATGTTACCTTGGATCTACACAACATGTTTTAAAAGAACTCTAGCTACTGAAAAAATCTCTACAAACATCAAAAAGTCATGCCTTGGGTTTGTTGGGAGGCTGGTTTTCTAATTTAAATACTGGTTAGTACATCTTTTGGTCACTCCTCTTTTACATAAGAATATACAGAGCTCTTCCTGTAAGAATTCAACAGCGGCTTGACTTCCCAATTCACTGAGGGATGTTTTAACTAGTGCTGTTATTTAAACTCAAGGAACTCACAATACACACAGAACTGGTCACATTTCTGACCTGCAAAGAGCAAAACACATCTCTCTTTCTTGTAAGATTGCAGATCAGATTCATAAATACCAGGTTTTCAGCAAATAAACGAAGGCCATGATCTATAATGTTTTTCTCAGATGACGCCAAGTGGCAAAATAAAAAAAGGGAACAGTCCAACAGGCCAGTGGTTTGAGTTACATATTCTGCTCTGACACCAGTTTTCTTATGCAGGGTAAGTTTCACCCACCATGAAGCTTTTTCACTCGTTGGGAAGCTTGTTCTTTTAAACGCTACTTTTTACACTTTAATCAGTATCACAGATTGGAAACCAATGTTCTAGATAAATCTATTAAGTAATTTAGTAAACTAAGGAACCGGTAAAATCCCGAACACGCCGCTTTCTGCTGAAATTCTTCTGACAGTCTAAATTACCTCCTTGTTTTAAGGAGTGAACTCACAAAGATGCGCCTGAGACGAAGGCTTCCATGCAACATCCTACGTGTTAGCAGTGAGATTTGAAGTTCCTTAGCCAAACAGTGTTTCTGTTTCTATGTTGAACCTCACGCAACAATCAAGTCCCACTCGCGTCTGAGCCCGACAATCAACTGATTATACACGAATATCTACTGATGATGCCTGCTACAGGTACCCGGCAGTTCTCAGCTGAAAGCTCCCTAATTTTCAGGAAGCCCCAGAGCTACTCCAGTGGCGAATATTCCCATTCCTGCGAGGATGCAGCTTTGTTATTCGCACCTCCACAGCTCCAAGAAAACGCCTAAAATTCCTGCTGGAAGCAGCTGCCGCACAGCACAGCTCTGTGCAGCAGGTCCTGCACCAACACCTTTCCTGCCTGGCAGGATGCCCGCCCTGCCCGGCCACACCGCGACGGCTCAGGGCCGTGCTCGGGCGTGAATCTCATCCCGGGCAGTGCCACGGGAGAGCTGCGCGCTGCACATCCCGGCCTGCCCGGGAGCCCCTGCCGAGCGGGGCCGAGCCGGGCCCGGCGCCGCCTCCCGCCCCGCCGCAGGAAGGATGCGGGAAACGGCCGTAAAAGCCCGGCAAGGGATGGCGGACTCGCCTTCCCGGTGCTGTCGAGCTCCCGACGGAGCAACACACGAGATTAAAGCCCCGGCCCTGCCGGAGACCGCCGCTCCCGCTGCCAGCGCCCGCTCCCCATTCCCTGCGGGCGGGGGCGGAGCGAGGGCGGCGGCGGCCGGCGGTGGCACTTAGAGGTCACGGCTCCCCGCTCCCCGCCCGGGGCTCACCATGGCGGCGCGGGGCGGCGCCGGGATCCAGCGGCCGGGGGTGGCGGGAGGCAGCGGGGCCGGCGGGCAGGAGAGGAGGAGGCCGGCGGAGCGGCCGAGGCAGCGGCAGGCGTGGAGTGAGCGGTGCATGGTGGCGGCGGCCGGGAGCACCGCGGGGGCGGGAGGTGCGGCGGGACCGCCCCGGACGAGCGTCACCGGCCCCGGAGGCTCCGCCGCGCCAATCGGAGCAGCGGCGGGCGCTGAGTGCGGCCCCGGGGCGGGTCCGCCCGGCCTGGGAAAATCCGGGAAAAAGCGGCCGCCCCGGGCGAAGGGCAGCAGCGAAAGCGCTGTAGCCGCGGTTTCTCCGCGAGCGGGGAAAAAAAGTATGAGCTTGTTCTGCGTTAATGTAGCCTTTTCAAAGATGTAGAGAACTTTATTCCCTCCCTCCTAACGACAGTCAAGGCTCCTTTTATAAAAAAAGCCAAGTCAAGGCGCAGCCCCCTCTTCACTTCCTACTCAAGAAGGCAGAGTGCTCCAACGTGTTACGCCCCTCCCTGGCGCAAAGTACAGACACCTTTTTGGAGTGAAAGAGGGCACATTCCATTTTTCCACCCACCAGCAGCAATATTCCAACACCTCAGGTTTTCCAACATTCTGTTTTTTCTCAAAGAGCAGCCACCATTCAGCTGTTAAGAAAACAATTTTTTGGCAAATATGGAGAATGCTTCATTCCATTGCAATCTTCATAGGTACACTTCAGTCCTACAAGAACTGTGTTATTCACAGAAATGCGGTCAGAAACTGCTCTATTAATGCCTTACAAGTTACACCTTGGCACTAAATGCACATTGAATTCGAGTCTTGTAAGCTTTTAATATTTAGGCAAGTCTTCTGCCCCTTGGCTCCTGCGAGAAAATACAGTCTAGGAAATACACAGGGCGTGCCACTAGAATGGCTTAAGAAGTTCCAGAGACAGTAAACATTGGGTAATAATACAGAATATAATATTATATTATTCGGAATCAGAGGAATTAAGTGGAAGTCTCCTTTTTCATTCAATAAAACAGTATGACAATACAAAGTTTTAAGTACTACTGCATCATCTTATTTTCTTCAGTATTACTTAGTCAGCAACTAAGATGCTTAAGTCCCCACATCACAAAATTCAGCATCTCCATCTTGTCTAAACTGTTGCAACGAATAGCTGGGGTTGGAAGGGATCTATGGAGGTCATCTAGTCCAACCTCCATGCTAAAGCAGGTTCACCTTGAGCAGGTTGCGCAGGACTGCATCCAGGCAGGCTTTTAGTATCTCCAGGGAAGGAGATTCCACAACCTTTTTGGGCAGCCTGTTCCAGTGCTGCACTAACGCAACCGGGGGCTTGTCAGCACAAACCTCGGCGTGCCCTCGGGCAGAGGGGACGCAGCGTTGGCCTCCACAGCGTCCTCGCTGGACGGCTCAGTGGAATCGGCAGGGGATGGGTGCGTGCGCTGGCTCCTCCTCAGAGGAAGCACGTCCGGCAGCCGATGGAATGGCTGGCGTTAGCCCGGAGGCAAAGAAGGCGGGAGGGGCTTCTGGTGTGAGTTCCAACAGGTTTATTTGCAGGAGGGACCAGGGTCCAGAGCAACCTCGAGGAAAAGCGGGCTCGCCCCTTTATGGGGGGGTGGAGCAAGGCAGGGAAAGAGAAAACAACCAATGGGGTACAAGCAGAGGGGAGGATACCATTTTTCAGAACAAATGGGGAAAACAGGGAGGCAGGAGTCATAACAGGGAACCAATTAATAACTACAAAAGGGAGAACTTCTGGAACAGGGGGAGGTAATTTAGGATTTGGAGCCACCCAGGGGGAGGTAACCTAGATCTCAGTGATCTCTTCTGGTGACTGACATTTGATGGTTTCAGCTCGAAAGCAGGCTGAGCCACCCGAACACTCCTCATATTCAGATGGAAGTTCCTGTGTTTCAGTTTGTGCCCACTGTCCCTTGTCCTGGTACTGGGCACTGCATTTCTTGCTCTTAAAATATGGAAATAACTACACATTCACAGTAAGAGCATTGTAATTATACACAGATCAGCATATTCAAACAAATACAAGAGTTGTAATGACTTTATTTAGACACATTTTGTGTTTTCACTGTCAGTTTTGACAGAGGGGTGAAAGAACACAAGCTGTTCTGCATTCCACTTTTAATAAATGTACAGTAAGCCACAGCAGAATACAAGCTGGAGAAAAGTTTTGTCAGCATTTTCCATTCATTTTGCTAAGTGCCAACACTATTTTGGTTTGCTTGTGCTATGCTTATGTACACTGACCCCTCTGGGAGAGGGCTTCAAGTGAGATGGAAGCTGTTAGTACGAGCGAATGGCTGGTGGGACGGTCTGGCAATCCTGCTCGTTCAAAGTTCTGTCGATCACTGGTCTGTACTTCAAGGTAACCTGAAGTAAGAGGGAACAAAGACTTTAGGACAACAGGATTCAGAGAATGAGATCCAAAAAACACCAACAATTATGATTTTTATAGGATCAGAATTCAGTTCTTCCTTTGAAATACCATAAAGCAGTTCTACTAAACACCCAACAACAGGTTTTGTCACCATTACAAAAAAGCTTTTGAACTAGCCACAAGGGAAACACAATTCCAGCTCAAATAGCAAAGTCACTTCCCAAAGATCAACAGTAACTTCTCCCAGTTAGGCCTACTGCTCAACAATGGAATGTGTTCAATTTTGTGACAGTCATTTGCAGGAGTATCACCATTTCCAAGGCTGTTTATTAGAAGCAGCAAAAAAGACCCTCAAGCACCAAGCTCAAAGTACCTTCCCAGTTGGGATATCCACGTAGGAAAGCGTGTGCTTTCTCCAGTGCTCCTCAAATGGCTTCCGCTGTTGGCCTTGGAGTGGCTTAGAGTAGTCAAACTCATCTACCCGTAACTAGGGAGAAAATGAGATTAGTATAGACCAGAAGCTGTATCTGCAAATCACTTCACAACCACAAGATTAACTGCCTTTCAATTACACCTGTAACCCAGCATGTCTCTGGACAGACACCAAGCTCTCTGTTAACACTGCCCGTGTCCAATTTGAAATGCTCAGGCTTAGCAAGGGCTCTAAGGTAACTTTCCTTGCTTCAATTATTCTGTTTATGCATCTTTATGTCCTGTTTATACATCCATGATATTATTACTACAGTCCTGTTTTAGAGGCCTCTAATCACTCAGGTGTGCGCATGGAACTCTTCTCTAGATCTTTCCCAGCGTGTCATGTATTGGTCCCCTTATAAATAACAAATAAGAATAGATAAAGCAGAATAGATAGGACTCCAAACAAACAGTACACTAATCTTAACACTGAAGACTGTACTTTGAAGAGCTTACAAATCTAAAAGAATCCATCTGAGGACACATAAAGGAGATTCAATTCTACGTGCAGGTCACAGAAAACATTTATACCTTATAATCCTCTCTGGCATGGGCACCCCGGGACTCTTTGCGAGCCTCCGCAGCATAAATGGTTTGTAGAGCACAGAGCATCAGGTTCTGCAGTTCAAGGGTCTCCACCAAGTCAGTGTTCCACACAATACCTGGTAAAATATTAAAATACTATGGAAGACGGTCTACAAACAAGAGAAATACATGTGAGTGAACCAAAGGTGCATCATCAGTTGCACTTAAATAACCAAGTTCTCTTAAGATACACCACAAGACATGGCAGTTTATCTGTCTGCATCATGATCTGCTCAGCTGGAGAATGAAAACTGAGTGTCCAGCCTATGAATAGTCTTGCTACCTTTTTGCACCTCCCTGGCCTTTTCAGAAGACACTGACAAAGTTCATCATTCATCTCAGTATTTGCACAACTTCACATCATGTTATGAGAGCAGTGTGTACCTTACACATTTAAATCCAATTTCAGTCTCTGCTTCTTTGTAACTTTACACAACTAGAAAATGACTGGTAAGGTCAAGTATTTTACCTGATTACTATGTTTAATAAGTAGGGCTTTACAAAATATTTTGAAAGATTCAAAATCTTCAGCCAAACATTCAAGAAACACATGAGGTTTACAGAAAAAAAGAAAACCAAAACCATCAATACACTTCCCAGAGTACTCTGGGCAAGGTGCTCTCTGCTATCAAATTACCTCTGTCAAAAGTCTTTAGATGAGCCAGATCACCATAAATTTGGCTAAGTTTCTCACAGCCTTCTTGGAGTACAGAACCAGTACGAAATACAGCAGCATGGTTTTGCATTGCCTGCAACACAGTAGAACAAAATCAGTTTGATATGAAGCATATGAAAGCAGATGACTTCCTTAGCTTCAGCAGAGCTTGATACAGAATTGTTCTGAGTTCAAACTTGTCTGCAGTCTGAAAAACCCCCCCATTCTTCCATTCACCCCAAACAACTGAAATCCCATTCTACTATACAGCAGGTAAACTACACAAGAGGAATAACTATGAAGGGAAGAAGGAATTAACAGAAGTGATACAACCTTTGCTGCACAATCTTCTCACAGTTTTTACTTCTGCATGGCAAATCCTGAAGTCCACTTTGCCAAGTCACCAAACTCCACTATTGCTTGCAGCTTGTCCCACCCTGTCCCCAAGAGCTTCCCCAGGCTTACCTTCTGCATGTTAAGTCGTGCTTCTGAAGTCCTTATGCTTCCATCAGCAAACCTTAACTTGTCAAGATTAGCAACTGACTCTTCACCAGCATTTGGTTTAATGGGGGGAACTGGCTCTCCTAATAAGAAAATTCCAGTAAGTTTGGCAGTCAGGCTTGGGTTTGGTTTCTGGCAGTTTCATAGACTAGTAATTACTAAAAATCAGATTTGACTAAAACATAATCTGTTTTCTTCCTCTGAGGTACACAGTAAGTGTAACTTTCCTGAAGTCCCACCAATTATATCCATATATTTAAAAGTTCTCAATGGAATATGAATCCCATTCTTTCGTATAACAATTAATAGAGATTTTATAGGTTTGGCAAAATTCTGCTGTTCATTCCTTCGAAGCAGCACTTGATGAAAATTCTTCTAAACTATGGAATAAACCTGTGGAATAACCTTCTGCTATGCTTTCCTTGTCTCCTCATTCCCAAACCTCCCACCTTTCCTTGGATGTGTAAGGGACCAGGACAAGTCAGTAAGCTTGGCGGTTAGACATGAGCCTGGCATCTTGCCTCTAATATGGGAAACCATGTGTTACTGGGCAACGAAGCAAACACAGCATCTTACCAGCACAGTTCATCTCACAGGCAGCTTTGCATTCAGATTAATAAACCCCTTTCTACAATTTCAAATGCTAAAGAGTCACAGAAGGATTTGAAAAAATGTTGACACAAAGCCAAACACAGTAAGCGCCGTAATATCTAAGCTGATTCCATGAGGATTCATCAGTCTCTGCAGTTGGTGCAGTTTGGACATTAAGCAGTAAGAAAACAGACAACTACTTCTGGACTGCAGCTGCTCTGGCAATACAACTGGCACTTCCAGCATTTTGTTAGGGGCTGGAAGGGAGAGCTTTCTTCTTTGTTTCTCAGGTTGCTGAACCAGATTATTT
Source organism: Corvus kubaryi (assembly GCF_017639235.1). NCBI lineage: Eukaryota > Metazoa > Chordata > Aves > Passeriformes > Corvidae > Corvus > Corvus kubaryi. The sequence continues at coordinate 17,724,650 of NW_024582056.1, forward strand.
AAAAATATCTAAGATTCAGCAGTGAGAATCCAGGGAATAATGAAATACTGCAATTTGTAGTATCTATCTCTTATCACTTGCATGTCAGTCCTTCTAATATATAAATCAGCAAGGTGGCAGCAAATTCCACTATACAAAAAGTGCCAAGTATAAGACAGATTACATTTTGATGTAGAAGATGGTGCAGGATGTAGAGAAGTCAGTCTTTGCATTCAATATTCTGTGTTAATTTGTCAAAAATCCTGACTGTTCATGCCAATAGCATTGACCCAATAGTTCTAAAAGGATCAATTACAAAACAAACAGTAATGTCAAAACATTTGCATGGCAAAGAACACACCTACAAAAAGCATAAACACCGATTTCTTCCTTTTCTAACAAATAAGAGCTTATGTCTATCATTCTAAATTTGAATCAGGTAGCAACAACTCTTCGTTGGGCAGAAATTACATCATGAAGGCAAATACCTCTAGAAAAGTGAAACTTACCAGGCTTGCATGTATTTGCAATAGTCAGGGCACAAGCACGACCGAAGACCACCAAATCCAGAAGGGAGTTAGCTCCAAGTCGATTTGCGCCGTGGACAGATGCAGAGGCCGCTTCCCCGCAGGCGTATAACCCAGGCACCACCTTATCCTCACCATTCACGTGTGTGATCACCTGACATTGCACACACTCCATTAATACTCAGCTTTTTTAAACAGTCTGTAACAGTGCAAACCTCCTTATCTGCAGAGGCCACGTGGATGTAAGGATGGAACACAACAACCTTAAATTTTTTCCAACTCTAAACCTAGAATTACCTTAGTTCTAAAGGGGAAGTAGTAATGTATGCAGTACGTAAATACAGATGGGACTAAACCCCAAGATCTCCTTATGTATGCTTATGAAGAGTGCATGGCTCCATTTCACCACAACCCTGCAGCAAGTCAGAAATGCACAGGAATAAAGTCCGACCTGCACACGTTTCTAAGGCAAAATTTCACACTGAAATTCAACAAGTACAATACACAAAGAGAAGAATTCAGTTGACACCATCACATTGACTTCTGACTAGTGTCAGTTGGAGGATCTGCTTTAGTGTTTAAATTACATGAACTACAGAGGAATAATACGTGTTAACTCATGTTACAGAATGCAATAGAGCCCTACTTTGATCTATGTTCAACTATATTATCCTCAGCTTGATAAACAGAGAATTGTTGTCACACGTGACAGCAACTTCATTTTAGCTGTTTCTGGGGACTCCCACCTCCAGATGGACTGGAACTTGGCTATCAAGTTATTTAAGAACACAAAAAAGACTGTGTGTTTTAAGTACTCTGACATCATTATTATATTATTAAAAATTGTATTAATCATCCTTATGTTTATGAAAAACATTCTTAATGCTTTTCTATTTGGAAAATAATTTTTTAGTATGATGATGAAAATACAGTCCAAAAGTGACGTGTATTCCTTACCTGTCCTTTGTAGTTAGTAGGAATACCTCCCATATTATAATGCACAGTAGGCAGAACAGGGATAGGCTCTTTAGTGACATCAACTCCAGCAAATATCATGGCTGTTTCGGAAATCCCTGGGAGACGGGTTGCCAGCTGCTGTGGTGGCAAGTGGTGCAACTGCAGGTACACATGATCTTTTTCAGGACCACAACCCCTAGCAAAAAAAAAGCAACACTGGAATACATAACAGGAATTTACAAACACTAGTAGCATTTCTAATCCAATCTGTTTCATCTGTGAAAATAAATAAGTTCTTTTTCAAATGTTATCTGACAAAAATTAGTATCTAGCATATTTAATAAGACTGTGGCACTTGGGTGAATTGAGGCCATTTTCCAACTCCCAGTTTTCTTTTCACAATAATTCACATTATTTAAGACTTTAAACTATTACATCTCTGCAGAAATATGTAAAAATTAGCTAAGTAGTCAAGAGAACAGAGCACCAAATTATTTTAATTGTTTGTAGTAAGAGCATATACATTAAACTTGTTTGAGCAACTGTCTCTAGACACACTGAATTCAAACAGGAGACTCTTAACATCATCGGTTCTCTGTCAGTATCATTAGGAACTAACAAGAAAGATTTCTGCCTCACACACAGAGATCAGCTTAACAATCATTAAAGCTCACTCTCATGAATTACCATGTGCTTATCAAATGAAGTATTGCAACTCCTACAGTCTAGTATGATTAAGTATTTATTCTGCAGCTTTGTTAAGAGCATTTAACTAACCTTCCTTCACGGATTTCTATGGTCATAGAGCGAGACACTACATCCCTAGAAGCCAGATCCTTGGCAACAGGTGCGTATCTCTCCATGAATCTTTCACCTTGACTGTTGATTAGAATACCTCCCTCTCCACGACATCCTTCTGTGATAAGGCAGCCAGCCCCATAGATACCTGTTCAAGAAAGAAAATGCCATCAAAGGAGATTCTCTACACAGCTTCACAAATGTTCATCAGGATCATGAACACTGAATAAACAAGGTCTTCTCAAAATAATACAAGCAGATAAGAGGGGCAGATTTCATTCCACCCTAATCATACCACCAGGAACTGTCCCTCAAGACTACATGGAAAAAAGTGTTGTTAGTCCTTTTAAACACTCTTTCCTAAAGGTAAGCAAGTTGATCTGGAACACCTGTAGTATTTCAAGTGTTAAAACTAGAAGTGATCTGCACCCATCAATATGTCAGGAGAATTTTATGAAGACCTTGTAGACCTTCAGCAATTATTTTAGAACTTTTAATAAACCAGAAGTTGATACTCTCAGGGTCCATTTGCTCATTTTTGTTCCCTCTTCTCCTATGCTAAAGCATAGGATGACTTCAAATCCTGTGGAATGTAAAAGCTTACTCAGTTTTCCTTTAGAGAAGGAAGGCCTACTTGTTATCCTGCAGCACTGGTCATCACAGAAAACAAAAATGCAAACTAACTCATGCACTTGATAGTTATCTTAAAAGCTACAGAATTATCATATAAGCAATGAAGCTTTAACTAGAAGAACCTTAACCAAGTTAACTGAATATTGGATCTCTATGATACAACAACATTGTAAAAGTATGCAAACCATTTACAAAAAATCACATCACGAATTAAACTGAAGCATTTAATTAGCTACAAATCTAGTTTTTGATCATTGTTATTCAGTTTAGATACTGCTCATGTGCTATAAAACTGCAGTTCTAAATATATACCTGGACTTGAACTACCCCACTTAATATAGAATTCCCTAACATTTGCACCTATCCTATCCCGTTGCTCTTTTATCTAATATCAAACCCCTTAAAATATTAAGGACAATGGAAATACAAGTTTAAGAGGTGGTTTCAGCTTGTAATTCATAAAACCTGTTACCATTGTAAAGACAGCACCTCAAAATACTTAACATTGCTCTTTAAATTACAACAGCAGAGACCTTTCTCACGTTTTATCTTATTCTCAAATTTATATTCAACAACAGTTGCAGACAAGTCTAAACACATCACAAGCAACTACTCAAGTGCTGCAGAGAAGTGCAAACTGACGTGAGCACACCATGTTTCAGGTGACATCAGGCTGGTGACCTGTCACTAGTGGGATTCCAGAGGGCTCTGTCTTAGGCCCTGTGCTCTTCAACATCTTCATAAATGACTGGACACAGGACTGTAAGGGATACTGAGCAAGTCTGGAGATGGTACAACACTGGGAGGAGCTGAGGAGCTGTCGATTCCCTCCAAGGCAGAGAGGCCGTGCAGAGAGACCTCGACAAATTAGGGGACTGGGCAATCACCAACTGTATGAAGTTCAAAAAGGGAACATGCTGGATTCTGCACCTGGGCTGGACACAACGCTGGATGTACAGACAGACTGGGGAAGGAGATGCTGGAAAGCAGTGCCATGGAAAGGGACCTGGGAGTCCTGGTCAGTGGAAAGTTGACCATGAGTCAGCAGTGCCCTGGCAGCCAGGAGGGCCAAGTGTGTCCGGGGGGCATCAGGCACAGCATCAGCAGCCGGGCAAGGGAGGGGATTGTCCCGCTCTGCTCTGCACCGAGGCAGCCTCACACTGAATTCTGTGTGCGGTTTTGAGCACAAAAATATAAAACCAATATTAAGCTATTAGACAGCATCCAAAGGAGGGCAATGAAGATGGTTAAGGACCTTGAAGGGAAGCTGAATGAGGAGCAGCTGAGGTCACTTAGTCTGTTCAGCCTGGAGGAGACTGAGAGGAGACCCTATTGCAGTCTACAACTTCCATGTGAGGTGAACAGGAGGGGCAGGCACTGATCTCTTCTCTGTGGTGACCAGTGACAGGACCTGAGGGCATAGCCTGAAGCTGTGTCAGGGGAGGTTTAGGTTGGATATTAGAAAAAGGTTCTTCACCCAGAGGATGACGGGGCACTGGAACTCCCACCAAGGGAGTGGTCACAGCACCAAGCCAGATGAAAGTTCCAGAAGCGTTTGGACACTGCTCTCAGGCACATGGTGCAACTCTTGCGGTGTCCTGTGCAGGGGCAGGAGTTGGACTCAATGAACCTGATGGGCCCCTTCCAACTCAGCATATTCTGTGATTCTGTGAGATTTTAAAACAACACAAAAATCTGTTCAACTCATTAAAAATAATGCTGCAAGTACTATTTCATATTCTGTACCTGTAGGGTGAAACTGCACAAATTCTAAGTCCTGGCAAGGAAGCCCAGCTCGTGTGACCATGGCAGTGCCATCACCAGTACTGGTATGAGCAGATGTGCAGCTGAAATAAGTGCGGCCATACCCACTACGGAACACAAAAGTCAATAGAATTAGCAGGAAGAAAAGTTAAAACATCACTAGAACATACCACCAAACTATGCTGTTTGCACAACTGTGGAAGTAGAGAAAAGGGTTAACAAGAAAAGTGCAGAAGTTCAATCAAAAGAAAACAAAACTGGTTTCAAATATGCTCAACCATATTTGAAAAATGTCTGGTGACAGAAAAAGAGTACCAATATCAGAAGCTTTCTGCTAGAAAAAAAAGTTATTTCAGAAAGTTCTCTCAATCCATACCATTCCACTTCATTTGAACTATCACTAGCAGTTTTATAAAAAATAGCGTATAACAATGGTTTAGATCCCCCTGGTTTTATATTCTTAGATTTTAAAATTTAGTTGGCCAGGTACTAAACATGAATTATTACACTGCAAACATCTAGGTTAGTCTCCAACATTATTGAGAACAGCCGATCGGCCCAGTTTCAGGACAAACTCTCAGAAGAAACAGCAATGTACATATTCTGTGTACCTCAAAGTACACAAGCATGAAAAATGTGTCAGAAAGACAAATTTGGTTGCCTACATAATTTATTTGTATCTTTTACAGATACATTTATAAATATTTTTCATATTGAAATAGGACACAGCCATAAGCAGCAGAAGACTAATGCAAATAGCATTCTAATAGACATTCTAACAAACTTTGCAACCAAGTAATGTTAAGTTACACTCATATTATGATAGTTTCATCCTAGAACACTTAGAATTACAGTGGCAATATCTTAATGAAACAGATTCTCTGGAATGTTGACAAAAGCCATTTCCTACAGGAAATTCAGAACTCTACAGACAGACACATTGGAACCACTGCAACTATGGCTGTTTTAAAGAGTACGTTTTAAAAATCAAAGACCATCTGAATCATATATATTACTCTTACATATTCTTACTTTATGCCATTGTTCTAGAATTCAAAGTTAGACCTCATACCAAATTTATACATGGTCACAAAATCAGCATGTGCCTTCTTTCAGAGGGAATGACTGAATTCAGTTATATTCCTTTTAAGTGTGGGGGGGAATGAACCCATAAATTATGTTTTGTCAATCAATGTATCTTCTCCACGCTGTGGATCTGAATACACATGCAAGCACTCAAACTTCCAACTGATAACGCTCCCAAGTTTTGGTCCTTCATCCCAAATGTTACATTACCCAGTGGCAATGACCGTGTTTTTTGCCCTAAAACGATGTATGGTTCCATCTTCAATGCAGAGGGCAATAACACCACGGCATTCTCCATTCTCCATAAGTAGGTCCAAGGCAAAATATTCAACAAAGTAGCTTGTATCGTATCGTAGAGACTGGAGGAAAATTAGGAAAGGAACTTTTACTGAAGTAACCTCTCTTCAAAATTGTGAATACACATGGGCTGTATCAGGATAAAAAACATCCCCACCAACTCTCACAGAAGACTGTTTCCTCGTAACTATTTATTACTGAATTTGCTAATTAATCTGCTCTAGCTTTAAAAGATACAAGTAGCAGCAAAAGCACTTAACTCTGAGCAGTCATGAGTGAGTCAGCAGGACTTAACCATTTCACTCTACACTTGGCAACACATTAGCCAGCTGCAGTGCTCCATACATGTACAAGCACGTCGCACTTAAGCGCTCCCAGAGATACGGAAAACACTTCCAGGAGCCCAATAAACCAGCAGGAGCAGGAGGCAACTAGTCAAACATTCTTTCATGCCCTCAGGGATCAGAACAGTGTTTGGCAGCATTGAGAATTTGTATGGCAGCAGCACACACAGTGCGACGCTGGAGGAGAGCAATTAGCTGGCTACCAAGTAAATAAAAAACAGTAGCTACCGGGCACTTGGATTTCTGGTTTCAAGTAGCTCACTACCATTTTCAAACAGCCAGAATTTCCTTTAATTATCGTTTGCAGAATTAACAGGCAGACATGCTGGAACACTAGTCACTTACTTGCCATAGAACAAGCTCAGGAATGCACAGTAGGCTTTAGTTCATTTACACCTTGTTTCCCCCTCCTCCCAGTTTGAAGACGAGTGAAAAAAAATGCTGGCTTGTGCCTCTTTACAGAGTTCCCCAATGGTGCTGTGTCAAATTTTTGGAAAAAAAGGGCTTTTGGGGCAAAGTTTACATAAATTCTCTTTGGGTCTAGTTAACAGACACAAAAGTACTAACAGTGCAGAACTAGTCCAGACCAAAAAGCTGACGCTAATTAGTATCCATTGTCTTCATCCTTCCACATTGCCTCAGGAAGGAAGATAACCCAGAAACGCTATAAGCCAGTCCCCTGGATTCCTCATTCATATGTGAACAGCTACATGTTTGTTTGCTCTGGGATTGATTTTTTTTTTCAACCTCTTGGGGGGAAAAGGGAAAAAAAAAATCAGTCAATGCAAATGCAAAAACCCAAACCAAGTTTACTTCACAACTCCTTACCCTGCCATACAGAGTATGTAAGAGTGAATGTCCAGTCCTGTCTGCAACACAACAGCATCTGTGGGCCTGTCCTCCTTTTCCAAACTGAAGACTCTGTCCACCGAACGCACGCTGATAGATTTTTCCTTCTTCAGTTCTGCTGAATGGCATCCCGTAATTTTCCAGCTGTTGAACCCAAATGCAAGCATCAAAAGCTATTGCTTGTGCATCACAATACAAGAAGTTATTTTAAGGAGATCTCCTTGGAAGCTAGCCTGTGTTATTTATAACTACAGCTGACAGCAAATCCCATGAGTCTCACCTCTATCACAGCAGCTGGGGCTTGCTCAGTCATGTAGTGTATGGCATCCTGGTCACCCAGCCAGTCCGACCCTTTCACTGTGTCATAGAAATGCCACCTCCAGTTATCATCCTCCATGTTGCCCAGAGCAGCATTGATCCCTCCCTGTAAATGAAAATCCATTTTCCTGGAATTACACTACTCAAGTACAGCTTTAGTAGGTTTACCTTATTTCTATTAAAAACCACACACCAGTTATGCATCTATGTACAAGAAATAAAGTCAGATTTAATGTGGCTGTGAAAAACCTGTAAACTCCTCAGTTTCACAACGGCTTGTCCTGCTGTTCTGTGTGAAACAGTGAATCACAGCTGCACTCAGGGGAGACAAGCAGCACTGCATTTTGATAATGTTTAGAAAAGGGGAAGAAAAAAGAGGCAGTATCATGAAATGAAAACATAAGGGGAAATAAGGATTTTAAGAATGACTGGAAGTGAGATTAAAAAAATGTGTCTTGCAACATCACTGGCTTGGAAGCCAAATGAAATGTACCTGTTACTTACTATAAAGTTTGGCAGGGATAGGTTAATGGTTGGTCTCTTGTGATCTTAGAGGTCTTTCCCCAACTTAATGATCCTGTGATTCTATGATATATTACCCCCCTAAAACGTTTCTACTAAATATGCAATATTTATAAAAAGAAGCACAGCCTTGAAACAAGATGTTCAAGTGCCCCATTCCTAGAAGCGTTAAAGACCAGGCTGGATGGGGTCCCGAGCAATCTAATCTAATGGGTAGAACCCCTGCTCATGGCAGGGGCGTTGGAACTGGGTAACCTTTAAGGCCACTTCCAACCCAAACCGTTCTGTGATTATTCTACATCCAAATCAGCTTTCTGACAGCAAGCATTTTTTAAACATTGGCTCTGCCTCATTTCTCACCTGTGCAGCAACAGTATGAGAGCGGGTGGGAAACAGCTTGGTAACACAGGCTGTGTTAAACCCAGCTTCTGACAAACCAAAGGCAGCCCGCAGGCCTGCTCCTCCTGCACCCACAACAACTGCATCAAACTCATGGTCCACTACTGGGTATTGGGTAGAAATCTGGAAAAATAAATCAGTTTGTTATGATCACAAATAGCTCAAGAGAGGTCAAACAATTTTCATAAAAACACAAGCAGGATAGGTATAATGTTCTCAATAGACTTTTGCAGCAATTGCTACATCTGTTATCCTCTCTTGGTTGGAAACCATCATTAAAAAGAGTCAGGCATTTCAGCAACTCAGTCTCACGAAATACTTAACGGCAACTTCCACTACAAGCGTGATGTTTCCTGTCTGTCAAGCATTTAGTGCATTACTGAATCACAATATAAAAAGTACAAACATACCGAGTCAGAAACCTTTGTGGAGGCATTTTTCTTTCCATAGACTGTGAAGTGCAAGTTCCGTGCGGGAGCCTGGCACGCTGCTGGCCACTACGGAAAGAAGCCAAGACAACTATTATGGAACAAATGTTTCCACAGGATAGACTTTCGCCATTCTCAGCTACCCTATATTTATAACAAATCTTCACTTACCACTGGTAGCACATATATAAGAATATTAATGTATTTTAGAGCTACCTGCAATGAACCTCTGGCTTTCCTATAGTCATGCCATATAATCAAAAAAAGTTTGACTGATGAGAGAACAGCCTGAAGTTAACAGGGCGTCCCAGGCCATGCATTATTTACTTCACTAACAGTGACCAGCCTCTCAGACCTGTCTGAGGCTGCACTGACAGAAGAATGTATTTGCAATTAATGCTGTAGTATTCTTGTAGTTTTTCATAATTAAGCAGAGATGAAGACAGCTTTGTGGAAACCATAGGAAGTAATGGAAAATTACTCTCCTGTCAAGTAATCCCCAGAATTGGAATTATTTCAGGTGGTCACAGTACTGAAAATTAAAAAAGGTTGTAGGGAATGGTCTTCCAGCTGAGCATTGCTTCAAAAGTCAGAGATATTTCTCTTATTCTTTATTAAATTAGTGACCAATTTGGAACCATTTATTAATACATAAAATAAGCACAAGGGTGCAAGTTTTACCCTTCTGCAATGTCACTCCCTCCCCCCAACATGTTCAAAACCAAACCAAAACAACAAGCACTGCACCCAAACCTACTCAGTATGCAATCTTTGCTTGGATAGATTAGAACAATCAGAATTTTAGTCTCCACCTCTCCAATGTATCAGAATCTGGTATTCCTTCTTTACACAGTTCAGAAACAAAAAGCCTAACTCAGCATGTACGATTGCTGAGAACAGCAACACAAAACCATGTGTGCGACCTGTCCAGTGACATCGGCACTTCCCTATTTGAAACATACTCTAAAATTCGCTGAGTGTTATCTGCCTTTTCCAGCAGCTGTTACATTCATGGTTCAATCACCCTACAATATGCTAACAAGGAGCTCTTCCCTGCCCATTACTTCCAAATGTGCACCTCTTCCATCATCTATGAAGTAAACTACAGTACACATTCCTCAACCTAGTTTTATCATTTCTCATACCAGTTTCCTCAAATTATCTTCTTGCATAACAGCAGATCTTACTCTGCCATTATACTTGCTAACACGTTTCTGGTTTCTACTGTCATCTTGGAATGAGAGATCAGTCTCAACACCTATTCATAGTGTTCTACCAGTACTCTCCGCCAGGCAGCTCCTCTCTCTGTTCCACACTGCTGTGTTACCGGCTTTGAGTCCGAACAAAAGTCCGCAAAGCAGAAAAAGATGTTACACTTTTCTGAAGAAAACACTGATTGCAGTGATCCTGAATTGTTATGCTGCCAGGAAGATCATGACCCTTGTGAAACTTAAGGTCCAGCCAGGGCCAACTCACTTCCATCTAGAACACGGAGACACTCTTTAAGCATTTCCCTTTCTCTGTAGTTGTCTTTTCTGCACTTGCTTTGTAACACAAGGGCAACTACAGCTCATTTTTGTAATCCCAAGCTCTTTATGGACATGCAGGATGAGAACAGTAAGAAGAAATGGAAAAATCCCACCTCACCATGGAGAAGAACAAGCCTTCATGCAGGACTTACAGCCCAGCTTACAGTCTTGTAACTTAACAGTCCAACACAAACCTGCCAGATGCCTCAGCAGCCCTTTCTGGCCACACTCACCAGCCAGGTTCAAGCAACTCAGATACACACTAGCTTCCCACACAGGTACAGAATCACAGAATGCATTAGGTTGGAAAAGGCCTCCAAGACCATAGAGTCCAACCAATGACCAAACACCACCGTGTCAACTAGACCATAGCACTAAGTGCCATGTCTTGTCTTCCCTTAAACACTTTCAGGAATGGTAACTCCACCACCTCCCTTGGCAGCCCATTCCAATGTCTAATCACCCTCGCTGGGAAAAAATTCTTCCTGATGTCCAACCTGAATGTCCCCTGGTGCAGTTTGAGGCCATTTTCTCCCATTCTGTCACTAGCTGCATGGGAGAAGAGACTGACCCCCATGTTGCTACAACCTCTCCTCAGGCAGTTGCAGAGAGTGATAAACTTCCGCCTGAGCCTCCTTTCCTCCAGGCTTAACAACCCCAGCTCCCTCAGCCACTCCTCACAGGACTTGCGTTCAGACCCTTCACCAGCTTAGTTGCCATTCTCTGGATTCGCTCCCGCACCTCAATGTCCTTCCTCAATTGAGAAGGAGTCCAGAACTGAACGCAGCACTCGAGGTATAGTCCCAGCAGGGCCGAGCAGTGGAGCACAACCACGTCCCTGCTCCTGTTGTACACGCAATTATTGCTGATACAGAATGAGTCTGCGGCGAGCTTTCTACCCCGCTGCTGGACCCGCACCTGCCAGGCTCCTCCAGGGCCTTTCCCAGCACATCCCGTTCCCGCTACCTCCCTCAGTCCCTCAGGACCTACTCAGGGCCTCAGGCTACGGCGGTCGCTTCCCGAGCCGGGAGGCGCGGCCCAGCTATGCCCACAGCCACCTACTTCCAGGAACCTGCCCCCGGGACACGAGTAGCGAGGTCGGTGCCTCTCCAAAATAGCACCGGAGGGACCGAACTTGCCGGGGGTGGGGAGATTACCGGGCGGGTCAAGGTCAAGGAGGAGACAGCGGAGCCGGGCCGCCGCCGGCAGGAAAACAGGGCAAGACCAAGGGCAAGGACAGGGACAAGAGCAGGAGCAGGGACAGGAGCAAGAGCAGGGACAGGGACTCACCGCCCGGGAAGCCGCGACCGGGCGCAGCCAGCGCTTCGCCAGCCCCCGCGCCGCCGCCGCCGCCATCACGCACCGCAGACTTGGGGGGGGGGCGCGGGGGGGGGAGGAAGGAGGGAACGGACGCGCAGGGCGCACGCGCGGGTCTCGGCGGGACAGACCAACCATGCCGCGGGGGGGAGCCCCCCGCGCGAAGCTTCGCCAGTGCGATCCCACCCCACCCAAGAGCTGCGTGATGGAAGGTTCCTAAACTGCTCATGTTTTGAGCGTAAATATCTTAAAAAAAAAAAAAAGAAAAAAAAAAGAAAAAAAAAGCCTAGGATTGTGTTACTGCCATTATTTTTCCTTGGTGAAATATTGAAAAATGTAGTTCTGCAATACTGTAAGATTCGGCCTCTTTTTCTCTCTGACAGCGCCTTAAGTATTGCGAAATAAACAGGCCAGAGTTATTTTCTGAAGTTGTGCGAAAGACCATTTCCTAAACGTAAGACTTGGACAGAAGGGCGAAGGAAAGACTGTATTTTCGCTCTAGGACAAAAAGTAGACTCAGCAAGCCCAGAAGGTGGAATTCTGACGCCTCTCACGGCTGCGTTCCGCCGTCGGCGCCACCGGAACAGAAAGGGCCGCTCCGGGGCGGGGACGGACGTCCGGCAGCGCCCAGGGCTCGGGCGAGTCCTTTTGTTGTCCCCCCCCCTCGGCTCCCCCTCTCTTCCTCCCGGCTGATGGGCCGGCCCGGGAGGGGGCGGGGCCGGCAGGTGAGTGGTAGCGCCCGGGGTCCGCGCGCTCCTGGGCTCGTGCGTGGGGGGAGCGGGACGGGGGCGGGAATGGGAACGGGAATGGGAACGGGGATGGGCCCGGCATGCCGTGTCGCGGCCGGGGCTGCCGCTCAGAGCGCGGCTAAGTTCCCAAGTGTCGGGGCCGCCGTTCGAGAGGCTCGGGCAGAATTCCTAGTCCTCCAGCGGGAGGAGAAGGTGGCAGCGGGAGCGGCCCCGGCCCCTCTGCGCGCAGCTGAGGCCGCGTCTCCCCTCTGTGCATCGCAGGTGCCTTCATGAATAACTTAAACGACCCTCCCAACTGGAACATTCTGCCCAATCGGCGCGATCCCGGCGATGACGGCAGCAGGTGGAACTACGCCCTGCTGGTCCCCATGCTGGGCCTGGCCGCCTTCCGTGAGTAGCGCTGGGCCCCAGCCCGAGGGGGCTCCTGGAGCAGTGCGGTGGTAGAGGCATGCTCCGTCTGGGGACTTCCCATTCTTGTTTATAATGGCATAAACAAGCACTGTTGGTATCGCTAAGGCAATGACCACTCCGTACATGGAGTTGAATCCAAATTTAATAAGCTCTAGTTTACAAAGCTCTCAAGAAAAATGGATGCAGGATGTGCTGGAGAGCCCAGAGGTAACAACCCCAGATGTTGCTGATGTATATTTATATACTGGGCCTAGAACGTTCTCTGTGCAGTACCTGCATCATAAACCTCCAGTTTGTTTCTCCATGACTTTATTTTCCTTCTCTAATCCAAGTAGTATGAGTATTGGCAGTAAAAAAATGGGGTTATTTCAGAGAAAGCATGATCATTTAAAGTGACTCACTGTGAAACAGGGGCCACGGAAACAGTTATTGTCGGGACAAGTAAATAGAAGTGAATATCATTTGGGAGGGCAGGAACGAAAGTTTTTTATGACTTAGTAGCTTCATTTGTGGCATAGCTAGTTAATCATACCCGCCATTGTTACCTGTTATACTTGCATCTGAAGTCTCATTTATATATGATAGGTTGGATCTGGACCAGAGAATGTCAGAAAGAAATAGAAAAAGAAAAGCAAGAGTACTACAAAAAAGAGTCGACTTTACAAAAAGACCTGGAAGGCAAATACCGGGATATAATCATGGAGAATCGTCGCGCTGTTGCTCATCTGGAGGTGGAGCTGGAAAAGGAACGCAACAGGACCCTGAGTTACCGTGAAGCCCTCGTGTCCCAGAGCCGCAAGCTAGTAGAAGAGAGAAAGCTCCTAGAACAGGAGCAGGAGAAGCTGGAGCAAGAAAAACAAGTCCTTTTGCACACAGGAGCAGAAGGTACATTGTACCAGAGTTGCCTGGCAAAGGAAGAAGAGTGGCAACAGAGAGCCAATATTTTACTAAAAGAATTTGAAGAGGGACTGAAAGAAAGACAGGACATCTACTGCAGTCTTATTGTCCCCAGAAGTCAGAGACTAGAAATAGAGAAAAATCTGCTAGTTAAAGCAGCAACTGATCCTGTTGCTATGGCTTTACATGTGGAGAGTGGCTTAAAAGATATTTTCAAACATGATCACTACTGTGGCAATGTGCTGGACAGAACCAGAAGTCAAAATGGAAAGCTTATGTGGCTGTATCTGAGATACTGGGAGCTAGCTGTTGAACTGCAGAAATTCAAGAGGGTAGAAAAAGCCATGTTAGGAAAACGCTAAGTAGGGAAAGCAGAGGGATTCTGTGAGATCCACCATGCATGGTAGGGACAATCACAGTTGTAGTCCGAAGCTGTTAAATTCTTCTGCTGTGTTGCCATCTCTCCTCCTCCTTGCACTTGTGTTTGCATGGGATGTGTGTAGTTCTGGTGCCTTTCCTCTCACTAACAACAGATGCTCTGGTGAGCTGTGCATGCTCTTAAACTCTGTGTGTTTGTGTTGCAGTATAGAGATACACCAACTCCCACAGGTGTCAGAAGCAGCAAAACGGAGCAGAGGCATTTGCCTCACTGATGGTCACACTCCCTTAACAGAGAACGGTGATTTGTCTCCCCCAGGTGCAGCAGCACATTGTGCTCCTTATCCCTCACATTTTACATAGGGTCTCAACAGTCTCTTTTTTTATTACTGTTATTTTTTGAAAATTTGTTTAAGCAAGACTGACTTCGAGGCAGATGTTTGGGAGAGACGGTGTTGGAGCCAGATGCTCGACACATAAATCTTACGTGTCTGTATGTACAATTATATAAATACATATATGTGTGAGAGTGTGTGTGTAAGCAGGTGTTAGTATTCTGGGGGGGGGGGGGATTGGTTCGGTCCTGTTTCAGATTAGTTAGTCTTGCATTGTTTTCCAGCTTAATATATAAATAGTGCTTTATGAATGAAACATCCAAAAGATGCTAATTCAAATAACACATAAAGAAATAGACTGATGCCTCATTGGCACTTGGGATCCATTCTCAAATACTAGGGAGTGTATAAACTGAAAGTTATATTTTCATATATTTGAGATAATTTAAGAATACTTGTTTTTTTCTCAGTCAAGATTTTAGTTGTAACCCAACAATGTGCCACCATTATGGATGTCCCCATGCTGCTGCTTCTGTGTCCTAGGGCTGCCACCTGGTTTGCTTGCCGGAACCTCCTTGCCATTGCACCTGGCTGTGCTCCTTGGACAGGCCCTGTTTGTTATTTGCAGGTGGGAACCTGCAAATGCAGCCTGCACTGGTGGCCACTACTCCCTCTCCACCTGTCCCCCTTCTCCCACAACTGAAGTATGTACTCTTCTGCAGCTCTTAAATTTTATGCTTGTGGTTCACCACTTTACATACACATGATCATGAAAGCCTACAAATATACAAGCTTTGCAAACTTTAAAGAATGGGGGCTTTTTAATTTAGCTAGTAAAATAAAATAGATATGGTAAAAATAAAATAATAGGTATGGTAAAATAATATAGGAAAATGAACAGATCCAGATTAAAAAAATCTAACAACAAACAAACTAAACCAAGTGCATTTCAATACCTGAAATTTCTTAGAATTTTGAGTATACTTTGAGTCCTTTTAGCAGTAGGAACCACCTTTTTTTCATGTATTTTGAATTACTTTTTTCTTCTTTCTAGTCAAGCCTTAGACCTCAAAGGGGCAGTGTTTACCCTTTTGTTTATAACATCTAGTCTTCTCTGTTACTTTGATTAGTGTTGGTTGGTTGTCAGTTCATTAATTAGCAGCTTATTATTTACTGAGGGCTGGACTTGACAAACACGTTTGCTCTAGGCAATCATGTAGAACCATGGCTTGGAAGCAATCCAAGCTAAGTGAATGCCTTTCCTGCAGATGTGGGGTTTTTCTCTTACTGTTTTCTCCTGGTTTTATTTTAGTCTGAGCACAGAAAACAGCAGATAAATCTTTTGAAACAGTGTGTGCAACTTAATCCTGTTACTAAGCAGAAATATCTAACGTAACAAAATTCCTGAACAGAATAGATGTTTCCCAAATATTCGGTTTTCCAGTTGAGATTTTGCTCACCTTGGTAGTACTAATTATACTGTTGTGTTATTAATCCTTTTTTCATACTGATTTTTTAAATAAAGTTTTAGTAGACAAACTTGGAGAAAAAAAGAGAGATCACAAACACCAGAAGGGCCACAGTTTGTCTGGGTGCCAAGCGTGTGTGAGTTGGGAGATGAGAACGCAATGGAGTTACTACTCATGTGTGACACCCTGAGCCAAGCTGCTGCAGCTGGACATAGGCACACACTCAAATTGCCCAGGAGAACAAATTAGTTTGAGTAACAGCCTGTGTGTAATTCCTTCAGGGTGGAAAGTGACCGTCCAGCTGTGGCAGCCTGCTCAGCTGACTGAGAGCAGAGAGCGAATCAGTGCCAGTGTATTTGAGATTCATGCCTTCAATTTGTACAACTTAGCATTAAGAGATCAAAGATTTTATGCTTTTTCTTTTTTTTCATAGTTTGTCACTCATATCACTCAAAATGTTGAAAGAAAATGTAATCAAGGATAAAATACTATTTTTTCAGTATAAATATGTACAGTCCAGCCTTACACACTTGATTGTACAGGGTTGGATGCAATGTAGTAAAGGTTTGGTATTCACTTTCTCTTTTTTAGAAATGTCATTTATTTGTACAACTAATTGAAGTATTGTTCATGGACACTTTGAAGATCATTGTATTAAGAGTGTAGAGTTATTTCAGAAGGCTTTTTAAAAGTGTATAACTGGTTTAGAAGTACTGGTCCTGTTAGTTTCTACCAAAACTCATATTTGTAGGTATGCAGTGTATTTTTGAAATGTTCCCCCTTTGTAGGTTGTTATGCTGAAAATTCTAATATAAGTTTTATCTTGCCCAGCACTTGTTCTGAATTTGTTAATTGTTTGGAACTGCCCACGTATTTATGTAGAATGCAGGAATAATCTGTTTTCAAAGTATTTAATGAACTTATTTTTGTTATAAAATTGTCACTCAACTGTTTAACAATTAATAAAAACCTTTACATATTTCTGCACTGTTTTGTAACTTGGGCAAGGTGGGTGGGAGAACTGGAATTTTCTACTTTATTCAGATTTTCCAAGCTAATTGCACCATTTTTGGTTTTATGGATTGTACATTTTTTGAATTGGCAAGTGAAAAGTTTTGGTGGTGGTGCTGGAAAAAGAATATGTTGTAAAGGTTTTTTTTCTTAGGAAAGAGCACTGCTACACAGGTAAGTGCAGAGCATTGACTGAAGATGTGGCATTAAAAGTGACCATCCCTCTGAAAGGCTGGGGACGTTCCTTCGACAGAGTGTTGTGTAGGATATTCTGCCTTCTTCCAGAATCCCTCAGATGTCTCCTTCTGCATGTCAGCTGCTTTTTAGTTCCCTCGTCTTCCTGCTCTCTGTGAAGAATTGCAATCCAGCTGCTCTAGGACAGTGTTCAGACACTCTGGAAATCCTCATTGCTGTAATAAAAGATCCTAAATCTGTTTGTATTTGACGCAATCCTTCACCATCCTCTGGCTCTTTAAAGCATGGGTTTGAGCACTCCTGCGTGAGCATGAGAGAACAGCGTTGCTTGCAGAGGATACAAGGCAGAAACGGTGGTTCAGTTATTGTGATGAAATCAAAGGAATCTGAGTTACTGCTGTGAAAAAAGGATGAAAGTCAAGTTTATAGTTGCAGTTGTGGTGCAGCTGGATATGGAGGCTTTGCTGCTGTGCATGCCAAGGCCCGCATTTATTGGTCATTAATTTACTGCCTGGTCCAGGAGCTTTCACTGCGTATCTGAGACAACAGCTGGACCTGCTAAGAAGTAACTCGCTGAAATTTAGCGTAGCTCAGCAGTGAGGCAATGGCCACTTCACAACAAAACAGCTGAGTGATTGCTGCAACAAAAACTGAAAGTAAACTGGAAGTAAATGTGCTTCTGGAAACAAACAGTCTGCGGGTGGAAGAGTTTGAAGAGAGCTGGTGGATTGTGAGAACAGTGGTGGCGGCTGTTTGCAGTCATGCACCCCAGCAGCCCTGTGCTGAGGTCACCCGAGCTGTCCAGCTGCTGAAAAAATGCCTCTTCACTCTTGTGCTCATCACAGGTTTATGTTTCTCAGACACCTCTCCTCTAAGCTTACGCAATCAGAACAAAATCCTCAGCTGCCGTGGCTGGTGTTTGTATCGCTGGATGCTGCTTCCCCCTTGTGGCTGATGGCTCTTCCAGCCGGCAGCCGCAGCCGCATCCTCTGTTCCCATGAGCTCCGCTGGAGCGCATCTCCTGATGCTACACAGAGGTAGCTGCCCATCAGAGAGAGCTCTCTGGCCCAAACGCCTCCGCACGTAATAACAAGAAAGGCGAGCAAAAACGTAGTGTTCGGTGATCAAACCAGGATGAACTTGTCTCTACTGAAGTGGGTGCTGCGGCAGACCTCTGTGCAAAGGCGGCAGGCAGGGGTCGGGTGTAGTTCAGCAACCCATTAGCACGTCATTGTATTCTACAGCACTGGAAAACTGTGACAAACTCGATTAAAGAACACTGTTCATTGTTTAATGAACACGGCAAGAAACAATCTACAGCTGTCAACATGTTCTGCTGCCTGCTGGAGAAGAGAGTGTTGTGAGACAGTTCCCAAGCAGTAGCACTTCGCTGACTAAGAAATTTAAGGGGATGCTGACCATTATAGAATGGCTTGGGTTGGAAGGGACCTTTAAAACTCATCTAGTCCAACCCACCTGCAATGACCAAGGACATCTCCAAACAGACCAGGTTGTTTGGAGCCCCATCCAACCTGACCTTGAATGTTTCCAGGGATGGAACACCTACCACCTCTCTGGGCAACCTGTGCCAGTGTTTCACCACCTTTGTTGTAAAAAAATTTCTTCCTTATATCTAGTCTAAACCAATGGTCTTTTAGTTTAAAACCATTATCCCTTGTCCCATCACAACAGGCCCTGCTAAAAGTATACCCCTGTTCATGATAAGCCCTCTTGAAGTACTGAAAGGCTACAGTAAGGTTTCCCCGAGTTGTTTCTTCTCCACGCTGAACAACCCCGACTCTCTCAGCCTGTCTTCATAGGAGAAGCGCTCCAGCCCTCTGATCATGAGATCAGACAATTTGGTGCTGTCCACAGAAGCATTTCTACACCTATGCTCCTTACCTGTATTCCCCCTCAAAGTTATTCCAAAGGTGAGATGTACACAAAGATGAAAGCAATATTTTGGTGATCTTTGGTATATAGTGAAATATTAAAGACAGCACGTCTCCCTCCTTGGTGTCAACAAGAAGAACAAAACAACAAAGCATGCTGCCACTGGAGCTGATATTACTTCAGTGAAATGTTTATATATAAACTGAAGTAAATATTAGGCAAACTACCAGTATAGACAAACATAAAGATTGTGCCTCCTTCTGGGAGATAAAAAGGCAAAGAGGCCACACAGGCATCAGTGTCAGCTCAGTTCTGGATGAACTACACCAGACATGCTGTTCATAGCTTGTTCTCTTTAATTTTTTCTGTGGCAAAGGACGCTGCTGCTTCCACAATAAACATGAACTGAAAGTTTCTAGGCATGTCAGATTGCTGAAAGAAACTCCTTGACACCATAAAACCACTCCAGAATGGGATGCATGTGGAAGTCACTGTGTGTGACATCCTACCTCCATTGTGTTCCCAGTAGACTGGGACAGTTCCAACAAGAGCTCAGTGCTGTCTTATTTCTCCCTTGCAGTGATACTTGTTGGCACAGAACTTCTGTCCCATCTGGAGAAGTTTACAATCTCACGGGAAGAAGTTTAGGCTCCAAAGTTTATTGGACATCTCCAAAGTCTTTAAGGTATCCCTACTTGAACTGCTGTGTGCTGGTGGCAGCAGCTTTCACGCACTCACATAGGAAATCAAATCATGCCAGCTGAGGAGCTGTGAGAACTGTGCCTTTTGGTTACTTATCAGGTAGAGTTTGAGAACAACGGAGCATAAAACTTAGATCAAGTTAAAGATCTACAGATCATTTATTGGCAAGGTAAACTGCATGACCACCTGCGATTGTTTATTACCCTTAAAACTAAGCAGCTCTGAAATATTTTTCCTGCATATCTCCCTTTCTAATATGATCATTATTGTCCCCTAGGCTGCAGATTTTGAGTCTGCTCTTGAGGCTGGGGCTCCCTTTTTGCGCATCTGGTCAAGGATGTTATCCATTGGCAGCTAGTCAAAGGATTTTGTGTTTTGTCCACCAATTTTAAAGGATGGGCTATCAGAGAGACTATTTCGTTTAGCCTCTCAATTTTCTCTTCTTCTTCTTCTTCTTCTTCTGCTTCTTCTTCTTCTTCTGCTTCTTCATCTTCTTCTTCTTCTTCTTCTTCTTCTTCTTCTTCGTATTCTTATTCTTATTCTTATTCTTATTCTTTTTCTTTTTCTGCTTCTCCTTCTCCTTCTCCTTCTTCACCATCTTTACATTTCCATCTTTTCCTGGTTTAGGCTCATTACACAAGCAAGAATGATTGTGCTGCTGGATATGATGCTTTGACTACAAAGTAGAAGCTGACTGGAAAGAAAACAGGATTAAGGCTGGTAAGATATTGCTATAGAATTACTAGAGTAAGAGATTTCACACCAGTATCTGCTGCAGTACTAAAAAGGGTCAGAAAATAATGTAGTTAATCCTAATAGCCTGGTATATTGCAAAGAACAATGAAAATATCTGGAGAGTTACAGATTTGTTCTATGTCATACCAGGCATAACAGAATCACAACGAAAGGATCATATTGCATTTCATGCCTGAAACTATTGGTTGCAACCTGAAACCTAGTTGTAAACAATGTATATTGCCAGTGGTCTCTGCTTTTCTCAACAGCTTTATATGAAAGGAATTGGTTTTTAGAAGAACAGTTCCCTGTCCTGTTGTGCTTCTTCCTATTTGTCCTCCCCTTCACAGGATCCAGATAAAGAAACTTCCCCTGATGCAGTCTCCTCCAGCCCGTGATGGAGGGCAGAAGAATCATAGAATCATAGAATATCTTGAGTTGGAAGGGACCCAGAAGGATCATCAGTTCCAACTCCCTGCTTCTCACAGGAGCATAGCTGTGCATAACTTTATGTAGCTGTAAAAGACTTTGGTTTGCTTTTAAATTATCTCAAATGTTTTATTGTGACAATAAATAGGAACTGTTAATACGCTATTATGAAACTGTGCAGAGCAAGTTGGTCTGAAAGCTGTTGCACAAGGAATCTGCTGAACCTTTTATGACCCAAGGCTTCAAACTTCAGGTTGTGGCACTGGATTCCCAGTCTTTTGCTTCATTTATTTTTGTTGCTAAATACAGTGATCCGTCTTTTTTAGGATGATTCAAAACCCACGGTTGGTGTTTCACCACTTCCCTGAGCAGCCTCTTCCAAAGCCTAGCCACCCTTTCCAGGAAGCAATTTTCCCTAATATCCAATCCAAACCTCTCCTGGAGCAACTTGAGTCCATTTCCTCTGGGTGCTGTCACTTGTTACCTGGGAGAATAGATGTGACTACAGGAGGGCAGCCTCACCTTGCTTGTTCCAGTCCACAGGGTGGCAATATAGACAACACCTCCAAGCACCTGGGGATCATATTGGAGCTGGTGTCACTGCCACTGTAGGTCCTTCAGAAAAAGGCACAGTGCCTTCAAAGGTCATTAGCCATGCTATTACACTGATAAAGACATTTGAGCTAGATGCCAGACCAGCGTATTTGCTTCTTCAAACATTTAACAGCTGATAGATAACTAACAACCACTGGCACCTTGCATTACCAGAGCAAGATAAAATCCTTCAAAAAGAGGATTTGCTCAATAGAAGGCAGTCAGGACTGTATTTTTGGATCCTGATAGAAGCTGCTTGCACATGAAACTTAGAAGAGAGAAATTTTCAGTAACCAGTTGCCACGTAACCACAACTAGATGTATTAATTGAACTAAATAGGAGATATAATATGAACAGGGTGGTGCAGTTGACACAACAGAAGGAAGGGATGCCATCCATGGGGACCTGGACAAGCTTGAGAAGTGGGCACATGAGAACATGATGGGGTTCAACTAGTCGAAGTGAAAGGTGCTGCACGTGGGTTAGGGCAATCCCAAGCACAAATAGAGGCTGGGTGGTTAATGGACTGAGAGTACCCCTGCAGAGAAGGACTGTCAGGATGCTGGTGGACAAAAAGCTGGATGTGAGCCAACAGTGGGAGTTTTCAGCCCAGGAGATGAATCAACCAACTTCTGCATCAAAAAAAGCGTGACCAGCAGGTTAAGGGAGGTGATTCTCCCCTGTACTCTGCATTCGTGAGTCACCACCTGGAGTACTGCATCCAGCTCTGGGGCCCTCTGCACAAGGAAGATGTAGACCAGTTGAAGCAAGTCCAGAGGTGTCCACAAAGATGATCAGAGAGTTGGAGCACCTCTCCTATGAAGACAAGCTGAGAGAGTTGGAGCTGTTCAGCTTGGAGAAGGGTAGGCTCCAGGGAGACCTTAGAGCACCTTCCAGTACCTAAAGGGACTACAAAGAAGCCAGAAAGGAACTTCTGACAGGGCATGCAGTGATAAGACAAGGGGCAATGGCTTCAAAATTAAAACGAGTAGGTTTAGATTAGATAATAGGAAGAAATTCTTCACTATGAGGGCAGTGAGGCACTGGGACAGGTTGCACAGAGAAGTTGTGGATGACCCATCCACAAGCTGGGTAGGGGCTTTGAGCAGCTTGGTCTAGTGGAAGGTCTCTTTGACAATGGCTGGGAGGTTGGAACTAGATGATGCTTAAGGTCCCTTCCAAAGCATTCTATGATGACTCTGGGAACAAAGAACTAGGTAAAAATCAAATTATGATAGTAAGCTCTGCTTGAAAGCAGAAATGGTGGTCTAAGGGGAGGTTACTAGGGCAGTTCCTGAAGGATCAGTTCAGGAGCAGTGTTTTGTCATTCTTCCACTAATGACTAAGGACAAGAAATAGTAGCATGTTAATGAAATACTCCTGACACATTGTCAGAAGGATTGTGAATGCTGCAAAAGTATCATTCAGGAAGAGCTGTGCAGCTCAATGCACTGGAGTAGCAGAAACTGAGTGAAATTGAACATATGCTTTTGACAACTTAGAAAAGGAAGTTCTGCCACAAGCTAGGAAATCCTTAGCTGGAATCAGTAAAGGAGAAGAAAGTTGCTGATCCTATGGTTAATCAGGAGATAGCACATCCACAGTCCTGACAGGGTCATGAGAAAGGCAAGCGCTATCACTAGGCAAATTGAGAGATATTTCAGGTCACATTAGGGAAATATTAATACCTACGACAAGGCCCAGGGAAAATCCACATGGGCTACTGTATACAGTTGTCCACGTGAAGGATGAAGATTTTTTTTGGTAACTTTTCTGTCCAAAGATACTGAACAGCCTTTGGAATCAACTTTGAGTAAGCATGATAAGATTGCAAAGGGATGCTACGATGTGTTCACCTCTTTTTCCAGGGGCTGGACTTTCAAGATGTCTCCCAGCTATTTTCTTTGACCCCCTGTATCACTGCATGCAATGAGCCTGTAGCTGACAACATTCATTATGACATATACAGTGTTGGATTTTATATATAGTTTTCAGTGACAAGTGACTTATCTTTTGAAAACAATGAGTTTCAAAGGGAACAGTTTTTTATGGTTGTGCTGAAATAATGAGGGTAGGAGTAGTATCTTCAATATTTGTTAACCAGTGTCTTTTTTTTTATTTTTGACCACTATATCTAGGGTCACTGAAAAGGTGAAGGGACCTTTGATTTCAAGCCCATTTATAAGAAAGATGTTATGTTCTTCAGACCTTGTTCTGTACTGATTAGAGGCATCAGGATAAGCAGATTTTGCTTATGACTTTAAAGGTCAGATTTTATAATCCCTTTCATTTTCCATCCTTTTGGTCAGAACATTTAGCAGAGTACAATCCATTACAGAGAAACATTCATTGTGAAACATACAATTTTGTTAGCATACATAATGGGAAACTGAACGTGATGGTGAGTCACAATCAGTTTATCTTCCTGATAAAAAATGATATTAAATATCTATATTTAGTCTGAGGCCAGTGGAATCCTACTATTCCTCATTTGCTAGGGCTGTATTTGTATTTAAGTGAGTTTAAACAGGGGAGTGGCAAGGGGTGTTACAAATCCTTATAGGTGATTAGGGTTTATAGCCAAATTATCTCCTGAATTACATTAGCTGAAATCGATGTATCCTACTGGATGAACAGACTGTTCTGTAAAAACTTGGCAGATAAAGCATTAATAAGTGTCAGAGCTGACTTGGTCAATCGAATGATTTGCTGACGCTTCTTTTTACCACAAGCCTGCACTTACAAGTCCAGTGCCAAAGGTTCAGTATATATAGCTGAAGACAGCAAATAGATGGTCTCTTTTTGAGCAGGGTTCTGACAGGCTGCCTGTTTCATTATTCCTCACTGGCAACCCTTTCAGTCAGGAAATTTAAAACATGGTAAAGCTGAAGCTGCCCAATCCTGGCCTGGAGGACAGGATACCTTCCCATGCTGAACTTGAGGTCCTTGAGAAAGAAGAGGCAGACTCCAGACCAAAATGGGACAACAAGGCTCAGTATATGCTGACATGTGTAGGGTTTTGTGTGGGCTTAGGAAATGTCTGGAGGTTCCCGTATCTCTGTCAGAGCCATGGAGGAGGTATGTCTTTAATACATCTTAACTAACTTTGGGTATAAACCAGGTTTAATCTCTCTTTTGGTAAACAAATGATGGAATATGTTTAGAAGTGGTCAGTTCCTGTGAGAACAATGATGTTCTCTCTAGAAGACTGCATAACAGAGAAGGTAATTTCACAGGTCATGATCACCCACCGAAGTCACGTTAGTGATGGAAGAAAAGGAAGGGTCTGTTTTTATTTCAGGACACAGGATTGAACAAATGAGTCTTCCAGAGTCTTCCACTGATGACATAGTTTATTTCTTCCATCTAAGCCCTATGTTGCTTTACATACATACATATATGTAGTGAGTATTTAAAATATTAATAAGCTACTTGGGATTATGATTCTGATCATGATCCCAAATGATTTTTTTATTATAGGTTTTTCATTGGGCTTGGACTGATCCGTGTATCACCTGCAGAGTCAGTGTTTGTGTAATTTGTGCAAGGAGTAACAGCGTGAAAGAAGTTAATTTTTTTTTTATCAGTAGGTGTTACTAAGTCATTTAAAATCCAAGTGTATGTTATTTACTGTATAATTTACTGGTACTCCTTAGGGTTTAGATAAGGAATGACCATGTTAAAAATCATGTTTTCTTTTGCTGTTTGTTTTGAAAGGTAATTTTGAGCTGAACCATTGCTTAAATATTATACAACAACATACGTTTTTCATTTTCTTACAGACTTTTCTGTCTGCTATCTGGTTATTGTCCATGTTTCACTCTGGGATATGTGTAAAATGCATTTGTTCCTTTGTAATGTTTGATCTTGAAACAAAAATTTTGGCTTAAGGAACAATATTTCAAAGTAATTTTCCTTACATGTGCATGGTGAGATGCTTAAAAATTGCTGTCCTGGTTAGAGTAGGGACAAATGAGGGCTCTGTGGGGAGTTGCTCACACAGACTCGGGGACATGTAACAAGAGGTGGCTCAGTTGCAGCAAGAGATGCTTTTACCATTAAGATTTCTCTAACATGCGCTGATGTTTAGAGTTTGCAGCGCAAACTGGAGGTCATTTGCAGCAGAGTCAGCTCTTGTAGCAAAAAAGTTACAAGACACACACACACAGTCAGAAGCCCTTTGCTGTATTTGACAATTTTAATTTGAAAAAAGTGGATGCATATCTCCAAAATTGATGGCACTCATTGGCTTCTCAGGTTCTTCTACTTAGTTTTAGAAAGTGGACATGCTCTGTTTTCCAGGATAGATTTATAGGCACTTCCCTGCTTTTTGGTATTTTTTTCCTTTGTGTTCTAGTCATGTGAAATGCACCTGAAAAGCAAGCACCCAACAAATGCAAAGAACTTGGTATGGATCATGGTTTTATGACTGATGTCAGTGAAGACTTACAAATTGCTTGTGTGTGTGTCAGTCCTCTGGCAGCAATTATTTTTCTTTCTCATCATCCTGTAACTTGTCCTTTCTCGGGAAACACTGTCAGAAACTCTGACAACTGTTAACCCTGGCTTCTTTTTTCCCTGGCACTCTCTCAGTCAAATTTTAGGCAGAAATTGAAAGAGAGCACATAGCAAAGGAATTATAAGTTAATACACAGATATGTGTCCTTCTAACCAGACTTGGTACCTTGTCTAATAATCCTTTTGCACAGCACCAAATGCTGGGACTCTTACCAGTGAACACAAGTAGTCAGCAATGCCTTCCTGTAACTTCTTAGAAAGGACTCCCTAATTTCATCACACATAAGGATGGAGAGCTATTGTGCAACCCCTCCTTCTCTTCCTCTGCTGCACAGTGCATTTCAGCCTCTTGTGGTAGGTCTAAATCCAACTCCTGCCACCACTGTCCTCCTCCCATTACAGTTTCTGTTCCCAAACTTCTCCCTTAAATCAGAAAAAAGAAAAAACTGCCTGCTCTTCTGCTCTTCGGTGGATGCCTTTGAATTTGAACACGTGATTATTTGTATTGTAAAAGCAGATCTTGAAGTTCTTATTTTGGTGTTGAGACAATTTCTGTAATCTCTAATTCCCGTTCAGCCACGTTTGCAGCATACCAAGCACCCAGTGGAGGCAGCACTGCAACATCTTGGATTGCAGCTGTCAGATTGCTGAAGGAAACTCCCTGACACCATAAAACCACTCCAGAACAGGATGCTTGAGGAAGTCACTGTGTATGACGTCCTACCTCTGTTGTGCTCCCTTTATCCATTTTCACCTACATGCAGTTGGAAATGTGTATTTACTAGACATTTTGGGCAAGTTTTGCCTTAGTCTTTGCCCCTCAACATGGTGGCCAAGATGATTCGTTCATCTTTGCATTTGTGTGGTCCACTCAGGGTCACAGATGTGCCTCTACAACAGAGTAGGGTAAAACTGCAACATTATGCACCTTTTTCCAGATCATCCACTAGAAAGCAAACACCACACTCATGAGCTCACTGAGGAAACTCCATTCTTCCCCGATAGTTCCAGTGCCTCTGCCCTGGGTGGTGTATGTCCTCATACTTTGTGTCTTCAAGATATGTGTTCACTGAATCCTGGGTGCAGAGCAGCAGGAATCCCTGCTCCTGCTCTCCCACTGGAAACGGGGATTATGTTCCTCCTCAGATTGTTCCCAGAGTGATTATTTTAGAGTCCTAAAGCTCACACTGGATGTGATGGTGGATTATGGTCGTGCATTAAGGGATTTTAAAAAAAGCCAGCCAGCTATTTGCTGCGCAGAAAATATCTGCGGTGGATGTGAAAAGGTCCTGTGTGACCACAGATCAGATATTAGGTATGTTCAGAAACAAGGTTGCATGGATTGTCTCCTGAAAATTGTTTCTAATTTCTAAGGATTTGCTTTGCTATCTTAACTTCTTTCTTTCTGAATATGAGTTGTATGGATGAATGTTTGGACCATTTTTGATGGGTGAGGTCTGGTAGCAGTGGTGTAGGGAGTATTCCAGCCAAGGACACCCCTGAATGGGGCTGGATGTCCACCTACTCTATGGTCCTGTGCTTGCACATTTTACATCCCTTATGAAACATAAATGGACTACAGTGAAGTGTAAAATTTACCCTCGTGTGGTACTTGGACTTCAAAGAAGGGAGATTTTTTTCTCTGCAAATTGTCTGTAGTGAAGGTAGTTAGGAACACTGAGTTTATAAGTAACATTTATTTTCAGACGTTGACCTTAAATCTGGAATTATTTGAGAGCTGCTTCTTCCTACATACAACACTATGATAATATTTTAACACTGAGATACCCTAATACACTGAAAGAAATTCGTGGTTACAGAATTTACTTACTTTTGTTGTGATAGATTATGAGTTTATATTATTAAAAATTGAATACTTACCCCAGTGAAATTTGTAGGGCAAAGCACATTTTATCCTTTAATGTTAAAAGTTGTCAAATCCACCATTACCAAAGGCAAAATAGAGTTCAATATGCACACAATGTAAAAGGTGTGGTGTTTGCCTCAACAATTCCACCAGCTTAATGAGATAGAAATTTCCTTTCATTTGATAGCTGCCTCTGACGTTGCTCATAGCTTTTGTTTAATCTTTATTGAGCAACATGTTATTTAATCAACTGTTAAACATTTTCATTTTATCCCTGATGACCATTATAAAAAAGAGGATGCATATTTAATGTTCAAACCATTGATTTAAAAGAAGTCTCTAACTCTACAGCTCGCATATGGAAACCTTGCCACTGCATGAGGGAGAACTTTTTTATCTCTGTGCATGCCACACTGAATGAAGTGACAGTAATGACATCAGCAATTCCTCACTTAGCAGTTGATGAAATGACATGTTGCTACAGCTGAGGTCTAAGATCATGTTAGTATAGTAAAACACCTCCATCTGAAGTCTGCCTGCCTTCCCTTCATGAGGAATAATGTGCAAGCAAAAATGATTTTTTTCAATTTGACATAAGAAGCTCTTAGATTAAAGAGAGAATAACAGCTATACAGATGTTCAAACCAAATATTATTTATTTTGAAATACATTATTGGAACAGGATGAGAATCTAATATCTCAGCTGTAAGGTTTACAGACTGGAATATCAATCATTGTTTGTGTACATCTATACAGGGTCTATTTTCACATCATTGGTTCATTTGTTAGGATCATAAAATTGTGACTGCTTAAAAAGTATTTGTTTATCTTTTTGTGTCCCATGTGAACCTGGAAGTGCTCCAAAGGTGTGTGGGCGTGGCACCTGGGGACATGGTGTTGTGGTGAACACTGTGGTTCGTGTTTGGACTCCATGATCTTAGAGGTCTTTTCCAACCATAATGACTCTATGATCCTATACAGCAGCTTTTCCAAGTCAAATTACTATTTTTCCATTGTAGCTTCTTTCAGAAGGGTTGGGGGGAAACTGAGAGGAAGGGAAAATACAGCAGAGATTGGTTTCTGAGCTGGCTGCTAGAATTGAACCCTAGAAACCAAAGAACCCAAGAAAGAGAAAAGAAGTGTCATATATAATTGAGAGCTGTAATTTTATTTCTCTTGAAAATACAACAATATTCCTACAGCTAAATATTGGTAGTTTCAAATACATAAAATGCTATTCAAAATGCTGAGCCCTTTGTGGCACACATCAGGATGAATGACTAATCACTGAAAAGTGATTAGTGCACCAGAAAAGATATTTTTTATTGAAGCCGGTTGCCAAAGGTAGCTGTACAGACATGGTATTCTCAGACTTCTATAAAGCATGTCATTTAGCCACACACAAAACCCCTTCTTACTAAAAAATTATCAATTTTTAAAATCAGCGTGGTTCACCTTGCTTGCAATAAAAACTAGCTACTACTGAGAAAATGCAGACTGCCAAACTGAAAAGGTTTCAGAGGAAAGCCAGAAGAAAAACTGACTTGGGACGTACTTTTTATTAGTCAAAGACTGAAAGATTCATTATGATTTGTTATTTGTAGATGTTTGCTAAACCTCCAACTTCGCTGACTATTCCTCTGTTTCTTCTGTGTCAGTCTATCCCTTCAGGAAAAGAACTATATGGACATCATCTTCAAGAAGAAGAGTATCTCATTTGTTTTCTTCCTCACTTCTCACATCTCAGCTATATCCCCTTCTCAGGAGACCAATTAGTCCTTGCAAGAACAGCCTTGCAATAGTGTGGAGCAGCTCCATGATAGATCCAGGAGCCTCAGGCTGGTGCTGTCTCACTTTGGAGAACAGTGGCTATTTTGTAATGCCAGAAAAGAGTGAACTACGATGATCCACCCTAGTTTTGAGGGAAGTGAACTCCCTAGCTGCAAATTCAAATTTAGCATTGTAGTCTTAGTTGAGATATTGTTACAAATGGTGTCAGTGCTAAAGCAGTCAATTCCTGACTCATGTCTTTCTGACTGTGTGTTTTCATGTCACAAACCTGTGAAACATATAAGGCATATTCCAATTTTTGAGGGCCTAGGGTCTCTTCCAAAACAAGGCTCTTTCCTCTGTTTCCCACCACTCCAGGGACTTCTACAAATTTACTGACTGCAGGAGCTACTACTGTCAGATACAACAGGGCAGCCCTCTCTCCATGCTTTGTTGACTGGCAGCTGAAAGGCATCTAAGCCAGAAATGGCAATGGACTCCTCATCCCCCTGTGCCTGGCATCACCGTTTATAGTGCAAAGGTTTTGCCCATGCTGGGAGAGGTTCTGGGACTCATTTAAACCGTGTCAGACTCAGTCACTGCAAGGAACTGACTCCGTTTGTCCTTTCAGTTTCTAAAGGCTTGTCCCATTCTTTCTTTATGGACTTCCCTAGCTGTGCTGGAACTGGTGTGCACCTAAGGGCCCCTATTCATCTGATTAGACATGCAGTGCATGCAAGTTTGGCTTCAAACAGTTTGTTCTCTCCTGATTCTCCACCCTCTTTCTGTGAATAACACTTCTCCTAACTGTTTTACTTTTGCTTTCATAGAAAACAAGATTTTTGCAGTGTATGCAGTGAGTGCCCCCTCACTGTTGCGTTCCATCCCCTTACATCCTGATGGCTTCCTTTCCTTTGGGAGGGAACCCACCCTCCCCTCCTGATGGGAGAGTCAGTGGGACAACCTCCACACGCAAAGTCTCTGGCCTTGCAGAAAGACGGAGTTACTTACCAATGCATGGAAGTGCAAGCAGCTATAAATATGCCCTGTGCTCCAACCCCGTGTCAGGCTGGTGCAGTTTCCCTCGTGTCACACTCTGACCAGGAGCTCTCATGAGGGTAAGATCAGAGAAAGACGCAATCATTGTGTTTATACCAGCAGTTTTAAATTCTGGAGTATTCTTTCTGTTTCAAGCCCAAGACACCTCATAAGAATCTGAAACCTGATCCTACAGAGTTGATATGGCTGCCTCATCTGGATCTTTTCTTGTTACCTACTCTTTGGGATGCCATATAGGCCTCTGCCATACCACACTCTCAACTCTCTCTGATAAAGCCCTTCTTCAGCACCAGTAACAGTTAAGTCCAGAAGATAGATCTGTACAGCTGCCTGATCCAAACACTCCCCATTTGCACTGAGGATAAGTCCTTGTCATCCTTTGAAACTCAGCTTGCAGTGATTTTAGATCATGGACTGGCAGTTAGTTCCGCTCAGGTGCTCCTAATGGAGACACATCATTTTTTTTGTCAGGTCACAGTAAGATCACTTAAGGACTTAATTAGAAATTATCTCCCTGGTCAAAGATCTTGTTGAATAAGGAAATGTACAACCTTTATAGTCTTTTCAAGCTATGACCAATTGTTCCTTATCATACCTGTCAAAGAAAAATCTTTTTTGATAGCTACCATCTCTGTTGGCAGAAGTGGGGGAAGATCAGGCTCTTTCCTATGCAGCATTAGAAAGCATTCAAAGGTAGTCTGAACTTTTTGCTTTCAGCAGACAGCAGGCAGACTGATATTCTGATTTAGGCTCCATTTTTTGTCACTAATCTAAAGTGCACCATTCAGGCCCAGTTCTAGCAGTCTGGGCAGATGTTGCTTTCCCTCCAGGACAGGGAGATTCAGCAGCAGCACAGTCCCAACACCATAGCTCTCCCTATCAACAGCACAGCATGTAAAATTTGCTGCAGGACTCTCAGAGTTGAACTACCTTCAATGGCAGACATGCCAAGAGTGCTCTATATCAGCCTCAGGGGATTTCCTCCAGATGCTTACAGAGGTACCTTTATTAAGATACTGTAGAAGAAGTCTTTAAGCATAACACGTCTATGACAGAGCAGTCAGATAAAGGGGTTCCATGACCTTGCACAGACACAAAAAGAGGAAAGGAAAAAAATTAAAAAGGTGTGCTCTGTGCTCACAGTGCCCCAGCTTTCTTGATAGCTTGGAATCCCCAGGAAGTAAATTTCAGTTTCTGGAATGGTTTTCATTCTTCAGGTTTCCTCTTTCACTTGCTATCTGATTTTTGTTGCACATGATGGCAAAGTCGGTAAACAGCCAGATCTGAACCCTTCACATTCTGGTCTGCATTCTTTTTATTGCATTCCAATGACTTGCTCCTGTTAGATTAGGAAGTTAAAGACATTTTGTAATGACAGATAACCATAATTCTAATGTGTGGCAATATTCAAGCATTTGACTCTGCACTTTCATAGTCCACTGCAATGTTCTATGTTATCTCCCATTTCCAAGGTACACCTTGTTCAGGAAAAAATTTATTAAGAATACTTGTCCTGTACTAACCAACTTTATAATAATTAAGAAGGTTTGAACCCTGTACTTCAGATGTCTTCAAATCAAACATAAAAGTTGTTGAACATAGATGCCAAGAACTTATTGTTGTCTTAGGCAGACAGCCCCAGGCTCCTGCCTAATATTTTGAGGTACTCTGCTTAATTTATTCAACGATTTCATATACTTTGCATGAGTCACAGCTATAAAACCATAATCTTTTGCAGAAAAATAAAAGGGGGTGGGGGGGAGCGGGGAAGTAATTCCAGGAGAGTATCTACCTTTCCTCCACTTCTACCTTTCCTCCACTTGCAATACAAAGGTGGCTTTTTCAAAGTTTAACCTTGAGAGTGTATAATTTCTGTTTATGTGTGTCACTTGGGAAGAATAATAAGAAAAATTGAGTGCCCTGCCTGGGCAATCAGGCAAAGCATTGCTCAGAAAACAGAGAAGGGTTTCCACAAAGATGCTTACAGGTCACTTATTATGTCAACATCCAACAAACTTAATGTTTTTGTTTTGTTGTAATACTTCACTGATTGGAATCGTTGTTTTTCTTGTCCATTTCAGGAGCCTTCATGATCCCTTTCCTGATTTTGCTAGTCCTGGAGGGCATCCCCCTGCTTCACCTTGAGTTTGCCATTGGTCAAAGGCTGAGGAAAGGCAGTGTGGGCGTATGGAGCTCTATCCACCCTACTCTGAAAGGGGTTGGTAAGTCAAAAAGTCGCCTGAGAAAGCACAAGTCTGAACTGATAATCTAAAGAACAAATCTTCTGGGTTTTATTCTGGTGTGCCATAAGAGATTTCAAGATCTATTACTTTTCCCCTCTTCCTAACTCTCTATTCATGATAAAGCACAATGACAATTTGTGTTCACATTCTCAAATACCATGGGCCCTGTTAAAACCTTTCTCTAATTTGAGACCAATTTCAGGCCTCAGAGATATTTTCTATGTTAGCCATACTGGCTGTTTTTACCATTAGGATGAACCTTTAGGTGTGCCAAAAATTGTTCTGTAACTGTTCTGTGGATAAATATTAGTTGAATCTTTATCTCATAGACCTCAACTCCACCTAATTTTAGTTTTTTGCATCTGAGACTTACCATTCCAAAAGCCACAGGACCAATATCTTGCAGAAAATAACTTTTTCACCTCTGTACCAGACTCCCGAGTGTTCAAACACTCCATTTGAAAATGTAGCAAAACCAGCATTATGCACACAACATACAAACCTCCACAGCTGCCTCATTACACAGGAAACACAGGAGGTGCCTCTGAACACCAGGAAACCTTGTGAGGGTGAGCAAGCAAGGCACAGGCTGCCCAGGGAGGTTGTGGAGTCTCCAGCCTGAGAGATATTCAAAGTCTGCCTGGACATAGTCCTGGGCAACCAGCTTTGGGTGGCCCTGCTCGATCAGGAGGTGGGACCAGATGACCTCCAGAGATCCCTTCCAACCTCAACCACACACTTGAAAGGGAAGAAACAGGGCTGTTTTGGCATCCACTGCATTTGTAAATCAGTTACAAAAGATAATTGTTCATTGCAGCTGGAATTTTTCAAGATTCTTTAGGACCTGAGAGCCCTCAGGAGCTAATGATTAGCATTTACTGTCTGCCAGAGAAGTCCTCAGATGTTGATTACTTGGGAAGGAGCAGAGGAGGACAGATACCAGAGTGAATTCTGTACCTGGTCACAGACTGTGCCTCCTGGCAGCCATCCATCCTGTACAACACCACCTCTGCTGACCTCTGCAGGGACGTTGAGGAAGAAGGAGATATCTGGGTCTCATTTAATCAAAATTCCACATCAGTTGAGCTTTACATGTGTCCAGCATCCCAAACTCCCTAGATATTATCTGGCAAGGCTGTGAACTGATTGTGTGGTGTCTGTAGGGAATTAGTCCTCTCATAAAGATGGCTCCTAAGGGGGCATCAGCTTCGGTCTCAGAGAGGTTTCAGGATGTAACTCTACCTAGGACTCACCTGTCCAACCTTTAGGCAACAAATTCAAGGTGATCAACCTACATCCAAAATGTAGCAGGGGAGGAAGGAAAGGTTGAGTTTGATACTGTGTACTTTGATATATCTTGAAGACAAGAGTGTTGAAATGTACACTGTGTTCTGATTTTTTTTTTTTCCAGGCATCGCATCAATGTTTGTATCTTTCCTGGTGGGCTTATATTATAATACTATTATTGCCTGTGTGATGTGGTATTTCTTCAACTCCTTCCAAGAGCCCCTGCCTTGGAATAACTGTCCTCTCAATGACAACAGAACAGGTATATTTTATAAAATTCTGTATTTTGTTGCACAGCACAGATTTCTAACAGCTACACTGAATGAGCCTTTCTGTGAAATAACAGTAAGGCATGGTAGTCCTGTCAGGCACATTGCACTGTTTGACACTTATGTTTTGTACAAATTCACATTAAATAAAATCTGGCCAGCACTTAATCTTTGAGGCAAATTTTGGCTTTTTATATAAAGCTTCATGGTAGATTTTGACAGATGTGTTCATATACAGAATATTCACTAAGTGCAGATCTAGTATAAACACTAACATTTTCCAGAATTAGGCAATGTGTTTCATCCATCTCTTCACCAACAGCCCTCTGTTAGCACATTGAAAAGGGAAAAAAATGCACAATCCATTTGAAACACCTGTATCTCTCAATATGACAAGTCTTCAGCCCCTTGGAGACTGCTTGGTGACAGCAGCTTTGCTTTCCATAGCCAGCCCTGTGTGACACTGTATGAAGCAGGTTTTTCTGCTGGGTCTGTGAACAGCTGTTCAGAGTGCTCTGCTCCTCTCCTCCCAAATAAAGTATGGAAAGCCTAATTTGAGGGCAGGCCAGGGCAGAATAGTGCACACGCCAGGGCAGTGCAGGAAGCCGAGGATTCAACTTGAGCTGACAAGACCTTGAACAATGCCCCACAAAACAGAAGACAAAATATTGCTGAAGGAGGTGTGGGGGAGGAAGGAGGTGTGGGACAGGAAGGGCCACTGTATTAAAATACCTGTTAAACAGCTGTCTTTTACATGTCTCATTTTGCCATGAAACTAGCCTCCAAAAATCTGAAAATTTGCCAACAACGAATCCATTGGCATTAAGTGGTATAATTTAGAACACTGGTGTTTATTATTTAGCTTTCTCTTTTTCAAGTAAAAGAAGACAAACAGAATGACAACCATTTTGTGGTTACAGATTACGTAGAAGAGTGTGCCAAGAGCTCTCCTGTAGATTACTTCTGGTACAGAGAAACGCTGAACATCTCCACTTCCATTGAGGATTCCGGCAGTATCCAGTGGTGGCTTTTGCTGTGTTTAACAAGTGCGTGGGCTGTGCTGTACGTGTGCACAATCAGAGGCATTGAAACAACAGGAAAGGTACTCTATCCTGGGGGGATTTTTAATGAGATAATTTTAATAATCCTGTTGTGATTCCTTGTTTATACAGAATTAGTAATGCTGTAGAAACTGTCTGGGTTTTGAGTAAAAGCATGTCTAAAATTTTGTGTTATCGCCAGGACTGCTTTTTGAAGAATGAACGTGAATGAAATGGAATCTGACTTGATTTGATTTGTGTGGAGATTTTTGTGAGCAATTTTTTGAGTCTTCCTTGTCCTTACAGGTCCTAGTAAGACATTCTTTAGGTATTATCACTTTAACACTAATATTATCTTTAATGCAGGATCGAGGGACTCTCTTTTTATTATGGCCATTCTCTTCAAAACATGCCTATACAGATTTATTTGGGTTTGTGCAAATCCTAAATATTGTCTCTACAAAAGAGTGACCAGCAAAGCCCTAAGAGTCCATCCTTGCATCAGTCTGGTCTGAGAGTGTAGGTTATTTTTGATGCTGCTTTTGAATGGTCTGAGTTGAATTTCAACAATGACAATTTCTCTTAAATAGGCTACTATTGCTAAAAAGTATGTCTCTTATCAAAAATGTACTCCACATACTATTTCATTGAATATTTATTAGTGTGCTAATTGTGACTCGCTTGAAACTTGCCATTATTATTAGTCACCATACCTTGATTATTTCCCTCTTTTCTTCTCTTTTTTTAACTCAAGTGTTTTGTTTTATTTGAATGGTTTATTTACATTTTTTTG
Source organism: Corvus kubaryi (assembly GCF_017639235.1). NCBI lineage: Eukaryota > Metazoa > Chordata > Aves > Passeriformes > Corvidae > Corvus > Corvus kubaryi. Next base: position 17,761,042 of record NW_024582056.1, read on the forward strand.
GTGCAGGCTGTGTATGTGACATCAACTCTCCCATACGTGGTGCTTACCATTTTCCTGATCCGTGGCTTGACGCTGAAAGGATCAACCAATGGAATTGTGTATCTCTTCACCCCTAATGTAAGTCACTGCTTGGGTCATTGCTCAGTGAAACATGATGTGGTTCTCTCTGTAATTAACAACTGATTGCAAATTAGTCCTCTCCACTGCTGCTTTTCTATCCCTCAGACACCTTAAAAATCTTGGTTCTGTGAGGTGAATCCTTTGCATTGGATATAACAAGTGTACATACACACAAACACTTTCTCTCTCTCTCTCCATCCTCCATCAAAATTTTTTATAATGAATTGAATGGTCATCACAGAGCAGTGGGGTTGCCATTTATTTGGCTTGATTTATTTTCCTGTATTCTACTGAAAAACCAGCCTAAATTTATAGCATGAATCATGTATTTGGGAACCCATCTAATTGCCATATGAACAAAAGACCTAAGAGAATGGTTTAATTATACAACAGATTTTAAACAAAATTAAAAGTGGGATCATTTTCCATGAGCAGATCTCTGAATGATCATTATTAAAGCTAAGCAATAAATATCTTTTCTGAGAACAGGCATGGCAGCTGTCAGCTATGGAAAGCATTTTTTAAATTAATTTTCAAAATACTTATATAAAAATTTCAGATGGGTTCTCTTTTAGAATAAAAAAGTAAGTTTGACAACAAGTATTGACCTATTTGTTGAAATTCTTCAAGAACAGTGAGTTTGGCATGGTTAATGTTCTTGTTTTCATTGTTGTTTTAAATGTCTCCTACTTAGTTTAAATAGCAATGTTGGATGTGCTTAAAGCTGTGTTTCTGATGCCTCAGGTTACCGAGCTGGCAAACCCAGGGACGTGGCTGGATGCAGGAGCTCAGGTGTTTTACTCCTTCTCCCTGGCCTTTGGGGGCCTCATTTCATTCTCCAGTTACAACTCTGTTCAGTAAGTAGCCAGACAAAACCCAAATTTCATATGAGTATTTCATTCTTTCAAATGAAGCATCTCTATTTTGCCCTATTATTGTGCTACTTGGGACTGGGACAGCCTCCCCTTAGACATGTAAGATGCATCTCCTCTGATTGATCCTAGCTCTCCAAACCAAGATTTCAGGTCCCTGTTCTGGCTGACTTCCTAGAGAAAGATGTGGTGATGCAGGATAGGAAGAAGGGGGCTGGCTGCCCACCAGCAGCTGATGAGCAGGAGTTTCCTCTGTGGGAGTGCTCAGTGCATGGTGAGGCCCTTGGTCTCAGTGCTGTCAGAGCAGGGTGGTAGAGCACACATTTCAAATCAATTCACAGAACACAGTTTAAAACTTAGCTTTGAGATGAGGAGATACATCTAATTTTGAAATTTAAATTCAATTTCTTTGTATGTGTGCTGTGAGGCCAGGGGGTGAGGAATCCCATCACGCAGAGACTGACCCAGCCTGCAAATTACCATGCAGCACTATATTCTACACTCTCCCTCATAAAATATTGGAGCAACCACCAATGCCTCCTGGTGCCTGCCATCCCGTCAGCACTCTTGCAGGAAAACCGTGTGGCATTCTCTAAACCTAATATTTTTGACAAACATCTCTGAATTAAGTTTGGATATGTGGTTTGGTCATGCATTCAGAAATCTGTGTTTCAGTTTTGGTTTGGGTTCAATTACACCACACCAGCATTTCAGTCACTGAGGAAGTTCCTTGCTACCCCTCTTGATTTCAGGTGTTTTTTGAAAAGATCCTGTGGAATTTTTGGTGCCCGCAAGTCTCAGTGTGAGGTGTCAAGCCCCACCTAAGGGCCAAGTCAATGTCCCACAGTCATGGGGTCAGAACTGAGAGTATTCACCTTTCCAAAAGACACAAAGAAAAGGACCCGTGCCCTCTGGGTTTTCCAACACACAGGGCAGTGATATCGGGCCATGTTCATTCAATGCTCAGTGATTCATGACTTAAGGAGGAAACTGAACAAAGTCAAGGAAACTTCCAAGGAAATATAAGTAAAAAAATCCCCATGCAAAGTCCACAGTGTTACACTGTGGTGTTGGGCCACCTGCAATCCAGAACCAGCTGGATCAGGTATCAGTGACTCTGCCCTAGATGGTTTGGGAGTATAAAAACATCATAAAATACAACAAGGTTTCAATGCCATCAAGAATTCATTAACTCATAATGAGAAGGAGCTTGAGCACATTACTTTCTCTAAAAGGAAAAAATGCTTTTCAAGCTTGTCATGGAGAATCTCGTGTTACATTGCAAAAACTGACACAAGACTACAGCCAGGAATTCCCATTCAATGCCCTATGTCCAGCAGAAGCCTATTTGCAATGCTTTAAATGGGGAAAGAACACAGTGTGACAGGTCTTGGTTGGACAGGCTTGCCTCTCCTCTTGAACATGTTCAGAAAATCAAATATGACAACATCAAGTTTATCTCAATACCCCTCTCTTGCCCAGGAGAAATAAGGTATCTACCATTTTACAGCCTTCTCTTAAAACCATTAACTAAATGAATATTGATATTTTATCTTGTCCCTCAGATGAAAGTCTGTTTCTGGCTCGGCAAATTCTTTGTGTTAGCACAGGCACACTGAAGTGCCTGCAGCAGAGAAGTTTCTACAAGGAATTTTTCTGTCCCATCTTATCAGCATAACATTCCATTGTTCTTCCAAAACTTGAGAACATTTTGAACCATCTTTTGTTCAACAGTCAAACAAAACTCTTCCCAAGTGCTCTTGGCTACTGCAATTTCACCATACCTAAGAGATATGAAAAGTGAAATTCTGCTCACTTTTCCTGTCTGAGTATCTGAATTCAAGCCCAAATCTTTCAACTTGCAGCACAATACACCAGCAGTGAGGGCACAGCCCATGGCAGTGTGTGTCTGCACACATCCATGACAAGCTTGAAAAGGAGGGGACATAACTCTTTTGCCCCTCATACTTTACTTCCCATGAACCAAACATGAAAACAGCTCAGGCAGTTATTCCTTATGAACAGGATTATTTGAAGTGGAAAAAACCACCAAAAGAAACCAAAACCATAGCTATTAAATTGCTTAAGGCACCAAGTTTTAATTTACTGAATCTAACAGCACTACTTGCGTGCCCTTAGAGGGTACACTGATGTACCTGTGCATTTGTAGACTACTTTTTTCTTAGTCTTGGTAGCCAGTTTCACTGTTTATTTTGGGAATGTGATTGACATCCATTGTTTCTTCTCTTTGAATTGCAGCAACAACTGTGAGAAAGATGCTGTGATCGTTTCAGTGATCAATGGTTTCACATCCATCTACGCCGCAACCGTCATATATTCCATCATTGGATTCAGAGCCACAGCAAGATATGATGACTGTTTTGACAAGTGAGTTACTGTGAAAAGAACCCCCACAGAATATGCAGGTGTTTGTTTAGCCTGCTGATGATGGATTTATCATTTCTGATTAATTGCAGCTCTTGACCCACATGGCATCAGAACTACTCATTATTTATAAAAATATGGAATCTTGTGGAACAAATCCCATAGAAAGTGATAATTGTTTAAGTCACCTTATTTCCTACATAGATGTTACATAAGCAACCACATTTCACATTATTGTCCATGCTGACATGTGGCATGAATGTAATATTCCCTGGTTCCTGTGTTAGCTCTGTGTTTAGATTTCCTTCTGGAGAGCTTAAATGTTTAGGTCTCATCAGAGATGCCTCATTTTACCAGGGCAGCCAGACTCTGTGGTTTCCAGTCTAGTTCCTCCACATTCAACTGTGAAACTACATGATTCAGAAGCTGCCCAGTCTGGGGACTGGTGTTTAGTCTGCAATGCTAAGACAGGCACCTAACTCCTGCACAGGTTTCTAGACTGTCCATCCATTTAGTGTCATCTGTGCCATGAAAGACAGTGCTATACTCATCTTGGAAGAAGAAAGAAAGAATTGCACCTGTACATCTGCTGGACTTTCCAGTGTCAAATCTGATCTTGATATTGTACTCTTAATAATTTGTTCAATGAGGTAAATGAATCCTGATGATGCTTACAAATAAATAATCTCAAATTACTTCCACTTCACTTTTTCAGAAATATTCTTACTCTGATGAATGCATTTGATTTGCCAGAAGGTAACGTAACCCAAGATAACTTTGAACAAATGCAGCAGCTGTGCAACATGACTGATCCAGAAACTTTTGCAAGCCTCAAGTTTGAAACCTGTGATCTGGAAACTTTCCTGAATGATGTAAGTTTAACACTCTAACACATATTGATACCTTAAATATGGTAGGAATGCATAGCCACTATTTAGTTGCCAAGTCTAATGACTACCAATGTAAATTTAAGTGCCATGTGATGTTAATGATCCTAAATCTTCCCCAGGGAGCTGAAGGAACTGGCCTAGCCTTTATTGTCTTCACTGAGGCTATTACCAAAATGCCTGTTTCACCTTTGTGGTCCATTCTCTTCTTCATTATGCTCTTCTGCTTGGGTTTGTCATCTATGTTTGGAAATATGGAAGGTGTGCTTGTACCTTTACAAGATCTCAAGATTATACCCTCCAGAGTTCCTAAGGAACTTATTACTGGTAAGTGCTTTTTTAGAGAGAAGTGACCTCCCCACTCTCCCCAGAGAACAGCTTGTGTGCTGAAAAAGAGGGACACTCCACTTCTACCTTCTGATCTGGAGTGGTCTTAAGACTCCCCAGTAACCTACTGAAGATTTTCTCATGTTCCCCAACAGGGCAGCTCCTGTAAGGTTCCATCTGAGCCTGCAGGCAGCTGTTCACCCTTAGGCTTGCCCATCAGCCTGCTCACAATGACCACTATGTCCTCCACTGGGAAGCTGGAGGACCCGAGTCCTTCACCCAGGCAGGATTTCTCTCAGAGCAACGTTTTCCCATCAGCTACGAGGAAGAGGACCTCTTTTCTTTCCTCAGCTTTCTCCCTTTTTTTTTTGTGACATCTCCCACCTGTGCAATGTTAGGAGAGTTTTACCCAAATAGAAGCCAGCCTTCCCAGAGTGCCATTAAAAAATAAAGTGGTGGCCTTCAGGCTGCAAGAGTTACTTTTAAACCTTTATAGCTACTGGGGAAATACTTTTCTTCCTCTTTTTGCTTTTGCTTTCTTTGCCTAAGTGTGCTGTTGTTTTGGTTTTTTCCCCCAGGTCTCGTTTGTTTGGTGTGTTATTTTATAGCCTTCATTTTTGTGCTGAATTCTGGTAACTACTGGCTGACTCTATTTGATAGTTTTGCTGGCTCTATTCCCCTGCTGATAATTGCATTTTGTGAGATGTTTGCAGTCGTCTACATTTATGGAATAGACAGGTATGAACTACAGCTTAACCATTACTGGATATCAATGCATAAAGTGATTATTGTTGTATAACTACAGTGTTGCTGGATCTCTGTGCACAGAATTTCTCTTACAGAATCAATGAAATGATGCAGCTGTAGTTTAGGGTTGCTTATACGTTTCAGGTTTCTTAAAGAGTTCTCAGCAAAAAGAAATAATGCTTGTTAAGAAATTAAATATGAATTCTTTCCATTTTAATAAGCCATTATAATAAGTAATGCTCTTTAACAACCAGTTCAAATAAACACATCCCTAAGATTGCAAGAGAATATTAGGCATTAACAAGAGCCCTGGAGTGCAATGATATGAGTGCAAATAATTTATTTTCAAAGTAGGCATCAGAATGCAGAAATTTGCAACAGCTACAAAAGAGCCAGTATAGTTCATTTGCCTTTTAAATATGGTGACATTTATAATAACCCTTCTTCAGGATAATTGCATTAGACATTTAATTAGCAGAAGCAAAGTACAAGCACATTGGCACTAAGCTGAAGGTTTAAAGCAGAGGTATATCCCAGGAGTATTTGCAGGGAGTGCTAAATGATACTGTCCAACACGGGGATCGCCAGGCAGGCTGCAGATACTGGTTTACAGCAGGTTGCAAATCCAAGGCTACTGAGATATGTTCTCATCTCATAAATCCAGGACTTCATCAGTTGTAGCAGTGAGTAACTATCCTCTCAGCTTTCTAGAAATGTAATAAATCAAGTTTCAACATCTTCATGTTTATAATTAATACATAAGAAATGTGAAATAAAGTACAGGAAATTCAATCACCCACAAGTTTTACTTGAACTTGTGCCAGATCCAGCTGCTGCTCCTGGCAGTGGGGTGAATGCCCTTGTGACCCATTTTCCCATACTTTTATACTACCTGAGGAAGCATGAATCAGGTTAGGTAAATTAGATGGTGTACCCTTGAGGAAGAGGGCTTATCTTAATTTGTTCAGAACAGAAAAGCCTATCTTGATCACTTTTCCTTCCCTTTAAGATCTCAGAACTCTTTACAAAGTAAATTAAAATTATTCCCAGGACACAAACATGGGTTGAGTCTATAAAGTGGGGGCAATATGTTTGTGTGTGTGTGTGTGTGTGTGTGTGTTTGATTCAGAAAAGAGCCTCTACCAAACTTTCATGTTCCTGGCCAGTACACATCACTGTAGTCCTCTATGAGAACAGAGCTATCAGGGCTGCCCAAAGGTGGTCCTATCTGCTCCAGATGAATTTCTGTGACCTTTTTCTGAGAAAAGATCATTGGTGGAAGGGTGGCTCTGTTGCTTGAAGGAGAACATGTGTGTTATCCACACATGAACTATGCCTGAACGTGTGCTGCAGTCAGGACATGGGGCTCCGTATCATTTTAAGACACCTAGATCTCAGATGTTAGGGATGAAAAGATGAAATCAATTTACACAGTAATTGAGATTCAAGTGGATTCAGTGTGTTGTTCATAGCTGAAGGACCGACTGAATAGCCCCCTCCTAAAAGTTTATCCCCATAGGATATGCAGGAAAGCCAGACAAAAGGACTAAAACAGAAACCCCAAACTTCCAAACTAACTATTTTTAAAGAAGTGTGTGTGGAAGGTTGCATTATATGGAGAGGCCATGAATTGGTTCAGGACTGATGCAGACAGTACCACTCTCAATGCAGGGCTTGTTTCTTCTTGTGGAAATATTTTTGCCCCATGGTCCATGAATAATCCAAATAACACCATTGTAGGTGTTCTTAATAATGTGTAAAGTTCAATATTGTTTCATTATTCAGCCTGAGAAAACTGGTAGATATCCAAAATAGGCAAACATTATATTATAATCTAACTATTAAATTACTGCTATTTGCCTTTGTTCTTTTTTAATATTGTGTCACTCCCTTTAATTTATGCAGCGCTGAGATCCTTAACAAAAATTTGTGAAGCAATACTGAAACATGTTTTGGGGAAAATCCCCAAAAAATCTGCACTGATTCTTTCCTGTTGAAACTATTTCACATATGCCTCACAGACTTCTTCAAGACAGTACATTTCCACAAATAATTTTCCTGACTTGCAATGATATGTGCCTTCATTTGAACTCCTGAGGTCTAACTCCTGATGTCGTCAATTCTGGTCTCACACTGGCATTAGCTAATTCCTGGGAACCACAGCTAAGGGTAGTTTGGACTTCTCTGGTTATGAGCAGGCATTCTTTGATCCTGGCCAGCTTTTAAGGTCCTGAACTTCCTATTTTTGTTTCTAGGTTTAACAAGGATATTGAGTTCATGATTGGACACAAGCCCAACATTTTCTGGCAGGTTACCTGGAGACTTATCAGTCCCCTCATTATGTTAGTTATCTTTTTCTTTTATTTTGTGGTGACAGTCAACAAAGAACTGCTCTACAGTGTTTGGGACCCTAGCTATGTAAGTGTATAAACCAAAATATTTATTTATAATTATTTTAAGTATTCTTGTTTAACATAAGAGTCATTGTCAGTTATATTCATCTTCCATCAGTTTTCTGGCAAACTTGCTACAAGACATGGAAATGGGACTGCTTACTTTTCTCCTCCTTTGCAACCTCTCTTCCCCCTTAATAATGTTTCAGACCTCCCTCACCCTTTGATTTCAGCCTTCCCACAAAAAGGCTGATTGGCCATAAAGCCCTGGTGGCCTGTCAGGCCCCCCATTCCCACATTCCTTTGTGCCAAGGAAGTGTTCCAGTCCCCCAGTCTCCCTTCCTGGCTTTTACTTCTTACATGCCATTTTCTTTACATCATTTTAAAGAAAAAATAAATCCAAAACAGCTGAGGCTGGAAACCCTCAAGCTGTGGAATTGGCAAACTGTTGTGCCAATGGCCAGCCACTGTTCTGATGACATTTTTGATCTGTTGAATTATTGAATGTGTGCATATTCCCAGGTATTTGCTCCTCATGACTTTCTACAACTTGGTTGTTTGCTCTTTCAGGAGGAGTTCCCCAAAACAGAGAAGGTTCAATATCCCCCCTGGGTGTATGCTATCATTGTAATCCTCGCCGGAGTGCCCAGTTTGGCCATCCCTACCTTTGCCATCTACAAAGCCATCAGGAACTACTGCCAGAAAAAGAATGATCGTACTGGCCTTATTGCTACATCTGAGACTTCCATTAATGGAAACTTAAAGCATTTATCATAAAACAGTTTTTCTTTTCAAATGTGGAAGGATGCTCTGTCAGTGAGGAAAGTAAAAAAAATATTTTTTTTTAAGAATCCGGAGTTAGTTTTATTTTCATGAAAGGATAACTGTGTGTTGTTTCCAGGTAAACATTTGCTTAACAATGCAATGCACTGCGAAGAGTTGATGGCCTAGCTCCTAGAAGCAAAACACTGACTTTTGCAAGTGATGGGGGCACCAGGTCAAATCATTCATGCTCTTTCTGGTTCTGAAGCCAGCCTGTTTGAAACTGGCTTCCATCCCCTCCTCTTGGGGGTGCACTGTGCGTGAAATGCCATAAGTGACTCTTCCATGTGTAATCATTCTAGTTGGGTGGCCAATATGAAGGGTAACTTAATGCTGTCTTCTCTTGCACATTAAATTGTTTTTATTTTACATGCCACTGTGTTGCATAAAGCCACTAATATTATTTGTCTCATAAAGAAGTTTAAAATATTTAATAAAAACATTTCTAAGTACAAGAATGGCAGCTTGATTAATTTAGAATTCTATATATTTTATGAATTGGCTATAACTCCCAAGTTACAAGCAGATAGTGCTACTTTTGCTGATGACAGCAGAGGTAATCTTGCAGTGGGGCAGCAGCAGTTCAGGAAACAGCAAAATCTGCCTTCTGTGGCACCCATGAGCAAGGGGTACACAACTTGTCTGGGGTGTCCGTGCTGATGGGAGATCCGAGGCACACAAGGGTGCAAATCTTGCTTTCCTCTGTTGCCATCAGGGTAGGTGGCTCTGGTTCGTGTACACACACTCACACACATTTACCTTAAAACTATTTCAAGGCTCTAACTTCCATGTGACCCAGTGGAGCTCAGTGAGGAGCCCCATTCCTCATGTGGCCACCAGAGAGGGAAAGGGGCACTGTTAGAGCACCCAGGCTGAGTGCCTGGAGCACACATTGTCCATGTCCCCTCTGGATGGGTGATCCTCTTCATCCAGCTGTCTGTGTACATGGACAACACACCTGGACCACCTTGCAGCAATTCCTACACCCACCTTTTGGAACAAGAATGGATCCAATTTACACCCTCATACTGATTGTAATTGAAACACTCTCTTAAAAGAAATAGGTATACTTAGGGTATATTTACTCCAGAATGTATCTTTAGTGTAGTCTATCTGCTCTAAATAGAGAGTAAAGTACCAGGCATTACATGTGTACTGCATGGAATCATAGAATCAATGGTTTGGGTTGGAAAAGGCCTTGAAGATTAGCCAGTTCCAACTTTCCTGCCATGGGCTGGGACACCTTCCACTTGATCAGGTTTCTCCAAGCCCCATCCAACCTGGACATGAAGACTTGCAGAGATGGGGCATCCACAGCTTCTCTGGGCAACTCATTCCAGAGAATCTGAATGATTAAATTCATTTACATTCAATTTTCAATTTTTTAAAATTACATTAATGTAAGTAACTATTTAAACTATTTGAAGATATTGCCCTTTAATGGGAAGAACATTTTTTGTCGGATTTTCCTGCTGATAAAAAAGCTCACCAAGAATGAGTAACGCCATGTGTGAAGCGGCTGGCTGCAGGTGCCAGGTGTGGAATTCAGGGTGTTGCTGGAAGGGCCCAAACCCGGCTCAAGGCATCTCCTGATTAGAAGAGCAACAGAGGAAGGAGTGATGGTGGTGTGTGCCCTGGTAGCACTGACGTTGTGCAAGTGCTGCCAAACCACCTGTGAGACAACCCTGATAAGAGACTGGGAGGTTGGATTGCTCTGTCTATGAGTCTGGATAATTGCAGAGCTGTAAGCAGATGAGCTGTGACAGTCTAGGGATAGTCATGTAGCCTTGATCTGAAACCAGCTTCTGGCTGGATGATCTGCAACCTGATCACATTTGTGTGATTAGCTGCAGAGCAGGGCTTTTATTTTGGGGAAAACAATTCACCTTCACTGAGAAGCTCTTCCCATTTCAAGAGGGGAATCCAGGCATAAAGTGTTGATTTACTGAAGCAAGCAAGCTTACTGGCTGCTCTGTGTGGAGTGAACTGATTTGGCATGCACACCAGCAAAACCCTGGCATGACCGAAAGAAAACAGAAAAATATTCCCACATACTTTCAATAGAAGGAAAGCATTCAGCTCTTGCACTCATCAGTAACTATTTAATGAATAATAAAAATAGTCACTGGGGATTCATTGACAGGTGGGAAGTGATTAACTTCTAGCAACTATTGTGAAAATGGACCAAATGCTAATGTCTGAAAATACAAGGTCTAATTTTTCTTGGCTTTTTTTCTAATTGACTTTTTGCATTTGAAAAAGATGCCTTCATTTATTTACTTCTATTAATAAACTAAGAAAGGAAATGCCAATATTTAATCCACAGATTTTTACAAGTATTTTTACAATTTTAATTAGTCCGCTGCAAAGGTTTCTTTTTAATTATATTCAGCATCACACTTCTCTGGCAGAGTCTGAGAACATAAGAACAGAAAATAAAAACCTGTTTGATCCTGAGTTACCCATTAACAACATATTCCCAAGATATCTAACTATAGAAGGAGCTGCAAAAGAGGCAAGAGTGGTAACTCTCTACATAATAATAATTCCTGGTTTTGTCTTTAAACTGCAGCCTTGGCAATGCCACAATCCTTTGCATCAGATGAAAAGAAAGCTCCACCCCTCTTCCAAGATCCTTCTGTCACCCCGCATAAAACCTGTAGGAGAGACAGGTTTCGATGCATCTTCCCATTTTTAGGGAAAGGGGCTAAGGAGCCAAGGATATTTCATTAAAATGTCAAAAGATTTATCAGCAACACCTGAAATCCCTAAAGAAGATGGCAGACCCAAGTGGGACAATAAGTTCCAGTATATTTTAAGCTGTATCGGATTTGCTGTTGGCTTGGGGAACGTGTGGCGATTTCCATACTTGTGTCAGATACACGGAGGCGGTAAGGTTGGAGCGGGGCTTTGCCAAAATACTGAACTGCAATTCTCATACAACTGTACTAACTTCTGGTGGGCATGGAAATTACATCATTTATATCAGTTATATCACTTTTTAAAAAACACTAGTTCTCATTAATGTTTTGCACCGGTTAATTAGCTTTTTCTATAGAAGTATATTTAATTATAAAATGATACATTCATTTAGGAAGACCAGGCTGATGCTGACCAGACTGATGATAGAGAAAATCTATGTTAATGTTAAAGTTTTTATACTGCTACTACAGTCCCAATGAAAGCAGGAAAATGAACCTGCAGCTGGCTACCTTAAGGAGAAGTCCTGGGGAGGCCTGAGGGAACTGGTCCCTAGAAAAATGGCCACTGATCGTCCTTTTGGGATGGTGAGTGAGCCATTCCCCACCCTCCTCTGATGCTCTTAGGAGCTACCTCATCATCTGGAACTGCCACTGCACAAAACTAAACTGTGCTTTTGGTTGTCTGTGAGGCTGTTGAAAATGCTCAGCTGATGCAGCAGCAACAGGAGCCTGCCAGGTGTCATGGACAGCTGCCTAAGCCTGTGCCTGGGCAGCAGTTCCACAAGGAATTGCTTTAGAAGCAGACAATTTGGTAAATATAAATGGATCAGAAAAGAGTACTTGAAAACTCACTGACCACAAAAGCTTTTGAAATCTTCTGGTAAGCTGTCTAAAGAAGAGTGAACAAATTGTTTCAGCCTAGTTTAATTTGTTATCTTGCAATTAATTTGAGAAACCAAAAATTCACACCTGGAGAAACTGTCAAATGACAGAAAATATTATCCCATCCAAGTTTGTTTTACTAAGGTGTCTGTATTACTTGATGAACTACATATATTTCAATCATCTAAGGAACCAAGAATGGATATTGCCTGTAATGGAAGGTGTTTCAGAGTGAAGTAGCCACTTAGGGACTCTGGTAAGTAGCTGGATGAATGAGCTATAGCAGGTTGTATCAAGAGAAAGAATCTTGGCAGATATAGGCAGAGCACTAGGAAGTAGGTAGAGATACTGCTTCCTACAGTAAGACAACTTCTGAACCTCTGACTTTTTCTGAAAGTCCACTTTTCAAAGTCAACTTTAAAAATTAGACAAAATGCAGAAAAGTGCCAGCAATTATTCCAGGGTTGGAAAACTTCTGGGACAAGAAACAACTTGAGAATTCAATCTATTTAGGTGATGAAGTTGAAAATTGAAGAGTATGTTTATCATAGTGTATAAACAAGAAAATGGAAATTATTTTGGTGGCAAGGAGCTTTTTAAGGCTGAATATGTAACAGCTGAGAGTTACAGTTACACAAATACAAATAAGAAAAGACAAGAACCAGTAGGTTAGATTCCTCCCAAGACACTTAATGGTTCCCATTATTTATTTACAAGACGTGACACCCAGTGAAACTCCTGCAGAAAAGTGCCATAACTGGGTGGCTAGAAAGTCATGAGTGCACAGTTTCTCTGCACTTGTCCATGGGAATTACTGGGAAAAAACCTGTCAGTTCAACTAATTATACTGACATTAATGAGACATGATGAACATCTTTAGAGAGACATTCCCATAGCACGTATGGCATGAGTCCTGCAAAGAAAAAGTTCTTCTGGAGCAGGAGCTTTAGGTCAAATATTCCACAGCAACCCAGGTGGCCTTTCTATCTTGGAAAGCAAGGGAAAAACCATTCAGGATTAACAAATAACATAATAAAGCAAACATAATGTGATATTTTTGTAATGTAATGAATGATTAACACAAAGTGTTCAGTGGAAAGTTTGAAACTCCCAGGCAAGGCCATAGCAAGATGCAGCTCCTCCACACATCTCATTGCACAGAGCAGCCTCTGGAGCCACCAGCTGCGTGAGGCTGCACAAAATTTGTGCAAAATTGGGATTAAGATGAAATATTGTTCTACTGGCCATAAAAAGGCTCTCACACTTTCCTGTGAAGCACCAATGGTTGCTTCTCTGTGGCCAGCTGTGGCCAGTGGTGTTTCAACATCTTCAGATCCCAGCCTCACTTCGGAAGACAGCGATGCTCATCTGCTCCTGAGGTTTGATCTTTGCCCTCCATCCTCCCTTCTGGGGTCCCCTGCATCCCTAACCTACAGACCTCACCACCCCAAGAGAAGCATGAGACCAACTGCAAGGAGGTGACCTATCTTATGGACAAAAAAGTGCTCAGAAAGTCTGCTTGCTTGCATATCCAGCTCCAAAACTCTATTTGAACTTGTAGGGACAAAAAAGACAGGGGGTAGAGCAGGTTTAAAGGTAATAAAAACAGGAAAATGCTGCAGGGATGAGGGCTGTATTGCTCCTTTGCTCCCTGAGTAGTAATGCTGCCAGTGAAAAACCAGTTTAAAATAGCCACCAGACTCACTAGTGGCAAACAGCTACTTTGCATCACCACCAGGAGTGGCACAAGACAGTGGTGAATTAAGGTCAACATATGGATGTGCGGCCAGTGTTTGGTCACTGGGCTTCAATATATGGTTAGAAGAGCTCAGTAGCAGGATGGGCTCTGTAACAGGGTGCTCTGGGGTTTGTGAATAAGTTATCCTAGAAAGCTGGCATTGGAAAAGTTGTTATGAAATTATGGAAAAGAGTTATGAAGATCACTGAGAAGACAGAGTTCCTGCATTTACATCAGCGCATAAGGCAGCTGCATTTTCTGCTCAGGTGCAAAAGCCCAATAGATTTTCAGGGGCACTGGAGCATAAATCCTGCATGTGTGCATGTAAAGATGTGCACAAGGGAGAGACCAGCAGCACTGTGTTTAACTGGAAGCCCTGAGAGGCACCATGGCTTTACACCTGCAGCCACAATTACAAGCATAGTGAAACCAGGTATGGATATGGCATAAACATGCTTGAAGGCTGAATGGCTGCTGGGGTAGGTGATATCCTCGTTTCTGCATCTCTTCAAAAACGAGAGATGAAAACAAGGGCTTGTGTATTTGTCTCATGTCAGCTGTTCCCATCAGACCTCTGGCCCTGATTCATCGCACATTAGCGTTACTCAGTAACTCAGATCTAATATAATATCAGTTCTGCTGACATTTATCACCTGCTGCCGTTACTGATTATTTGGATTTATTGCCTGAGTTAAGTTAGTTATTTACCTTTCATGACTAATGGGTATGAAGGTTGTTTGCCACAGTCAGTGGAGACAAACACAAATGTTCCCAGGTAACTGGGACTGAAAAGAAGTCTCTAAATAGCCCAGTATAGAGTTTGTCACTTAAGACTGAGACACTAACAAGTCATACATATGAGTATACTTAAGAGAAACCAACCCAGTTCTAACTAGAAATGACTGCAGTGGGCTTTTGATTATAACTAGTATATATATTTATAAATATATATATATATATGTCATATATATACCTGCTTGCTTAACCCACGGGTATTAATAATGTGTGTAGTGCCTGAGCCTATAAAATGACTGAAAAATATCTTTAATATAAAACACAGTTTCTTTCTAGGAAAATAAATACACATAAACACTACAGTCATGCTAAAAAGGGACAACTGTTTACTTCTGGGACAACCATTTAGAGACTTTCATAACCCACAGCCTACCTGACCTTTTGCTCAAATTTTAACTACAACGTGCTGTGAAATGCCTGGTTCACTGTGTCCTCAAAAGGAAAACAAAACCTAAGAGGAACAAAATGTGTAACTGGAAGACACTGTAAAAAAAAACCCCAAAAAAAACCCAACAAAAACAAACCAAAACCAACTCAAACAAACCTATTACGTTGGGAAGAGCAGAACAGTTCACTCTCTGACAGAAAAATTGGGTTACAGAAAGTAACAAACTTCATTTTCTGGTTTGCTGACATGCCCTGCTTGAACCCTTGGTGAAAAGCTGTGACATGTGGAGTTGATTCTTTCAAAATTTGTTATATTTGATTGCCCTTTACAGCTCAGGTTAGTGCATACTTGTATGTGAGTGCCGGTTGCTTGCATCCTTCACATTTCACAGGGAAGTTCACCAAACTTATTTTATGAGTGATCTTTGGGTGTTACCCATCTTCATTTGAAATGGCTATTGCCCCTTTGGTCTTCTGGGCATGGTCTTAGCTCCCTCACTGTTGCTCAAGGAGGTATAGTCATTTACATGGGAAATTCAACCCTGCCAAGTTTCAGAGTCAGTAAGACGTGTAATGTGGCCTACAAAGCAATATCAGTGCCATCATAATGCACAAATAAAATATGAGTTGCTCATAATTTCCATCTATATTGAGGCATGTGCAGAAGACATAAAAGAGGTCATGAAGTGCTATTTTCTAGAGAGAGGGCTGAGCATGATTAAGTTGCTTTTATTCCTACCTGATGTCTTGATGTGATTCCTTGCTGTGTTGACTATCCTACACTGCTTAGCTGAACTCCCACGGAGAGAGTCAGACAGGTCTGAAAATCCCCTTTCAATAGCTAATATCTTTTTCTTTGTATCTGAACAAGTAGTTACCACCTATTGCATAAAACTGCATAAATTATCACAGGTATCTTGCCATTGAAGTTCTCAGTCTTTTGGAAAAGTGCACCCATCACCATTCCTATTTACCAAAAGAACTGATGAAGTGGATCTCCAAATGCTTGGTGCATTTTATCACGTTGAGAGGTGCTGTCTGAATTTTTCAGACTCTACAGATGTATTTTTTTCCAAATTACTATTTTTCCACTTTCCAGGTCATTTCAGTCTTTATTATAATTATTTTTTTCTATTCCTAAATCTCCCTCTGAAGGAAAATTATTATTCATGTTCTGGCCTTTCAAGTGCTGTTGCATCTTTAGATAATCATTTCAAGTCACTTGCTTTTCTTCTGCTAGCTGATCCACAGGCACCAGTTAAGATGCAAGATTGAACACATGGATCAGTTCTTGCAAGTTTTTCCCCACCATTTAGGAAGTCTTATGTAGTATCCCAATATCAAGCAAAGCTACTGGGTCTTCTCTGCTTCTCACTGAGGCCCATCAATTTCTGCTGGTCTTGGTACACGTAGATTAGGAGGTCACCTGGCTGATACTTCAAACTGCTTTACATTTCCACTAGTCCAGTCTGCTGGTCTCTCTTTCCAAGTGACAAACCCAATCTGGTTGTTTCACTCTGCTTTGCTGGTTGCTGAGAACCAACTTTACACCGCACTCCTTCCGGAGTCTCCTGATCTCTCTGTCCCGTGGTGCATGGGCAGCTCTCCACAGGCTGCCTAGAGGTTCATGCACTTCCCACCCAGACTGCCATGTGCAGGTGATATAACAAAGGCTGTATCCTTCAAGTGTCATTTTGCTGGATATGGCTGGGCAGTTGCTTTTCTGACCTGAGTTGCCTGTGCACTGCAATCGAGGGGTCAGGTTCTAAAAGCCCTCTGTGTATCTCGAGTGCACCCGGTCCTTTCTTGCCTACTGCTATGACTGTGGAGCTGTCTCCACTCCAATGGCTCTTCAGCAGTCGTGTTAAACACTGGTGCTCCTCATCACTTGGGACTCTCTCGTTAATGACACCAGCTTACCAGTAGTGCAGCAGTTGCAGTTGGTGACAGCCTTATTTGAAAAAGCTTTTGTAGGCCTTCTGTGCCTTCTCATGTGCATGGGGATTGTTCCATAGCTTTGTGATATCCTTGTGCAGGATTCCTTCCAAAAGAACATTTAACTCATGTAAGTTTTGAAGAGTTTTGGTTTTTTTCTCTTGACCTACTTTTAGTACCGCGTGTATCTACTTGCAGGATGGATGCTTTATGAACCTTCAGTGTCTTTCTGACAGAAGGAATGTTGTAGACTAAAATTTTCCTACATTGCACCCCAGGGATGCAACTAAATCATGCTTTGGCAATACTTTTGATTTTTATGGGCATTTCTTCAGGCTTTTAAAGTACTTAAAAATGCTTCATCACTATCATTTTCCTTTTTCACTTTTCAAGAGAAAAAAAATCCCTAAACATTTTTGGTTTTTTGGTTTTTTTAGGTAGAATGTGCAGACACAGGATAATTTGTTACTTGCGCTTTATGATTTTTTTCTGCTAAAGTTTCCTTTTTCTATGCCCCACGGAAGCCAAATCTACAAAGTTCTGCTGTGCCTGTGCTAAGCATCATATGGGTTCTGCTGGGGTTTTGCTGTGCTTGTGTTTGAATGCTCTGGTTTGTGATACCTACTGTGTCTTAGGTTCTCTGCTTCTTGGATTTTCTGCTTGCTTTCTCCATGGTTAGATTTCTCATGACATTTTTTTAAAAAGGTACTTAAATTTGGCCTTCTGGCACATCCTCCTCTATCTATTAAACAGACCCCTCGACTATACAGTGCTAGAGGGTTCCTACTCACTATTCCATATCTGATACCTTTCTGTTAATGTTTTTCCATGTTTTTCTATAGGTGGGGGATTTTATTGTGGAAAAGAGTAAGCTTCAAGTGCTTCAGCAGACTGTCTGCTCTTTTCCTCTTTTCTTTTTGCCTAAAAATACTGTAGTCCAAAGGAATGAATAACTAAAAACTTATTTTACACTACAAGCCATTTACTTGAATTAGGTTTGAGAAACATTAGCTTCATAAACCATTTCTTGTTAACCCATTCTTTTGCCATATTTTCCTATTTGCAGATAGCAGATTCTTTCATATCATTCTCATGGAAAACCAGTACTTTTTTTCTAAGTGTGACATTATGTTTTGCCATGCCGTAAATATGCCTGAAGATACACACAAGTCAGCACAAAGTAAACATGCTTTTATCAGCAGAATGTCTAAACATGCTCTGCTGCCAGTGGTTCAACTAGCAAACAGAAAAGGGGAGAGAGATAACAGTTTGCACTAATTATTACACAGTTATTTCCCAGGAGATATGATATGGGAGATAGGTTGGTCTCTTACGGAGTGCTCTGCTAGCAAGGGCTCAGCATGGATAGCAGTGAGACAGCTGCTGCCCAGAGCTGCTGGAGGGCCAGGCAGATGGATGAAGAAGTAGAGTGCTCCGTACTGCAGCGCTCTGGTCACTTGCCTCAGTATTTTGCTCTTCCCAGGAGACAGTCCAAGGCATCAGACTGTCAGGAGGGCTGGGCTGGCAACCTCAAGTGTCCTGTAGAGAGGAATACTGCAGCAGGTTTGAAACATAACACAGGACTGAGCACGGCAAGACGTTACTGGGTTCTTCTGGAAGGGACCTCAAACTGAGGGTTTAACATACTGGGAATTAACTGTGAGATTCCTTTTTCAAATCTGCTTCTCAGTTAAAAACATTTTAAGAATAGCGATCTTAAGGTGAGACATTCATTTCCAGGTTTGGCAGTTAAGGAAGAGTTCTTTGCCGAGAAGAGCTTTGTGATTTTTGTTCCAATGCATACCTTGATAAAAGGCTAAACCATCCAACAACATTCTGGGTGTTGTATATATTTATTGCAGCACCTAGCAAGAGGTAGCAAAGTTATTGAAATACAACACTAGCTCAAGAGATTAGATTTTATCTGCCCAGCCTTTCTAAATAGCCAGTGATTGCAGAACCCAGGCGCCATCCCAGGTGGAGACCAGAAATCCTTATGCATTCCCCCACCTCTCTCTCAGGAAAGCATAAAGAAAGTTTCCAGAGCTGGAAGAGCAGAGCTGAGCAGACCCAGATATGAGGTCTGGAGGCAAAGCAGGTTTATTGACAAAGAGACAAGGAGCACAGAATCTGTACATATTTGTAGGAGGACTGGGAGGTGGCTGAGGCAGGACTTCTGTCTTTGTTGCCCTGGAGAAAAGAGACTTTGTGGTCACAGTGGTTGTTGGTCATGGCAACACACTTCAATCTATCCCACCATTTCAATTTAATTGGACGTTTGGGCAGGTGGTATAAACATACTGATGAAACTTCTGCTCTCACAAAAATCAGTAGCTGTGCAAAAGGAGGGAGACCCAAATGTGTGTCCCTTCTGAAGGAAGGTGGGGAAAGTGCACACAGTTTAGCAGGAACCAGCCAGGCTGTTGGTAGGACTGGGCCCTTCCCACAGGCAACCAACAGGACCTGCTGCTTCTGGCCCAAGGGACATGTTGTGAGGAAAACAGAAAAGACGTAAAGGATACAAACTGGGAAGAAAAGAAGTTTCATGGCTCACATGTCTCAGAGAACAACTTCAGCCTTGCTTTCAGTTTTTCATTAGCCAGAGGCTTTGTGCTCTGAGCTGAGCTTCATGCAATAATCTAGCCTGGGGTATACAATATCCTGTTTTTCCAGTGCAGGACAGAGGAGCACAGGCCTGAGAGCTTTAAGAAAAGAAATGAAGCAATGCACTGAAGAAAAAACAGAGGGTATAGGGGACAGGCAAACCCTTGTGCTTTATGAGAAGGGGGACAAAAGATGCTTAAAAGAAAGGGAAATGGTTGAAATAGTGAGACTACTTATAAAGGGCTGTGGCAATGCCTGAGGGAAGTGTCCTGCAGCGCTAAGCATCCCAGTCCCTCCTCCCCCATTTTCACTACCAAAATTACCAGCAACAGCTGTTACTTGGTAGGTGTCCCTAGCAATGATCCCTCTCTCAACACATCCTACAAGGATTTTGTTAGGCTCATAAAGCAGATTAGTGATAAACCAGTAATTTCAGTGAGATGCAGATAATCATGTGGCTTAATCACACTTAAATGTCTTTTCAGGGGCTTTCCTGATCCCATACTTCATCGCTCTTCTCTTCGAAGGAATTCCACTGCTACATCTTGAGCTGGCCCTAGGGCAGTGCCTGAGGAAGGGCAGCATCGGAGCCTGGAACACCATCTCTCCTTACCTTGGAGGCGTTGGTACATCTCTTCAGTCCCAGCTCAAGGAACTGCAGACAGCTCCCACCCAGCACTCACTTCCTACAGACCTGGGCCTGATGTTTTTTAGGATATAAAAAGAAATGAGTGTTAGGATTAAAAAGAAATATTTTGCAATGAGGGTGGTGAGATATTGAGGGGTGGTTTCCCTGGAAACATTCAAGGCCATGCTGGATGGGGTTCTGAGCAACCTGGTCTAGTTGAAATGTCCTTGTCTATGGCAGGGGGGTAGGACTAGGTGATCTTTAGTGTCCCTTCCAACCCAAACCATTCTGTGATTCTGTAATTCTGTATTGCTCTCACCAGGCATTACTCCAGGCACATTTTAGGCTCATTTTAGGAGCCTGAAATGCCAACCTAATAACTTTTGCTGTGGAGAGATTAATGAACTTGGGCTCTGCTACTCAACGCTGCCCCATTCCAACCACACCTTGGTGCCATACAAGAGCTGCCTGCCCACAGTGCTTCTTGCTCTTCCCTCACAGCCTCTCCCGGACCCAGTCTTCTCTGTCCATGAATAGTCAGACTCTAGGGAGGACAGAAAATCAGGGATCCTGAGAGTCCAAAGCACCTGGGAAAGCTCCCCTCCACAAGAGGGTGGGGCTATTGAAGGGACTTTATCAACACAGCTGGGCACGAGGGACAATCCACATAGCAGACAGACAGGTGTGCAGTCCTGTACTGCCAATTCTTTTCTATTTATCAAATACATGAAAAAACACATCTGGTGTCCTGTGTCCATTGTCAGGCTGCAAAAAGTGATCCAGAACAGCCACCATCAGGGGGTTAAGGCATTGTCTCTACTGGTTGAGGCAATACCCTTGTGCCTGGAGGGCAAGGGGAAACTTTTGGATGCTTCAGCCAGCCCTGCAGGATCATGACCTGCTTTAAGCAGATGCCTGAAATGGGCTTGGCACTAACAGCCCTGCCTGTGGGCCTGTGTGGGAGGAGAAGGGGTGGGTAAGAGGACCAGAGGGCAACAAGGAAGAAATACCAAGCAGCAGGTGGTGCTTCCAGCTAAATCCATCTCCTACAATTAGGCATGTTCATACTCCCTTTGCAAAAATGCAAGCAAGCAGAAACGGTGATGTTTATATTCTTCCCTCCTCATCACAGGAGCAAAACAGTTACCAATGTAGGGCATAGGTGCATGATTTGGGACAAGAGTGGTCTCATGCAGCTACAGACAGCACACTGTAGAAATTTGGTCTCTTTTGCCCTCTGCTATTAAAGTTGTCTGGTATTGTTGAAAACAACGGATTATATACTAGAGCAAAGATTTCAATTTCAACTTAAATCTTCTGTGTAAGGAGAGAGTGTCAGCACTCCTAGAGCAAGGCTGGTGATCTGGGGGATTGTGCACCAGTGTTTAGCTACTGAGGACACAAATGCCTAACTTTCATGGGAAAATCTCAGGATGGGGTTGGGGGATGGAGAAGAAAATCTTGAAAAAATAGGAAATGCAAGCTTCTAAGAGCTAGTTCTGTGATTGACTGATAACTTTTTTCAAAGCTTTTCTGAAGTGAGATCTTATGCTTTCTGCAGGAGTTGGTTCATGGATGGTGTCAGTTCTGGTGAGCTTATACTACAACACTGTTTTAACCTGGGTGATGTGGTATTTCATAAACTCCTTCCAAGAACCTCTTCCTTGGAGTGTTTGTCCTCTAAATGAAAACAGAACAGGTAAGTACACCTCCATGACAACTGCTAGCAAAAGGAGGATCACAAACATCAGACTCTGGGCTAATCAAGAAACTCTGAGAAGCCACACTTTATTTGGTCCTGAGTTGTGCACAAGTCCTGGTTTGATTTCCTGTTAAAAAGGTACAAGAGTCATGACAGCCTACTCAAATTCATCATCCTCACAGGAACAGCAATAGCCAGAAAGTCCATGAGTCCTTTTGTTTGACTTCAAAACGGGAAACAAAATAAAGAACAAGTCCTGTTATCCATTACAAAACCTTTAGTAAGACAGAAGGAAGACAGTGTATGTAAGCAGGATAAGGAAGAATGCCTCAGGTTTTTAAAACTATTTTTCAAATTTTTTTTTAGAGTGTGAGAGAGAACAAGTTCCAGGGTACAGCAAGAAATATCATCTGAGTAAAAGGCTAAGAAAAAAAACCGAAACACAGCAGAATTAAACTTTCTTTTGGAGGCCTTAGGACTGTTCCAGGGTAGGAAGACAATTAGACATCACAGGTTGTGGTGTATGCCATGTTCCCAGTTCCTCTTTCTTCAGGCACAGAGCCTGGCTGTGGAATGCCCACTCCCCTGGATGCAGATGCCTAAAGTTCCTGTTCACAGAAGTCCCGGAAACTCAAACCAAAGAAGCCAATGCCTGGGTCTTTCCCCACCACAGGGCCATGACATGGCCAGGGGAGCCTGGGCTTAGATGTATCCTCAGGTGCCTGAAGTTTGTTATGGCTCCACCAACTTGCAGCCATACAGTTAAAAAAATTTCAGTTTTCACTGCAATTAATTTAGATTTTACCTTGCACTGAGTATGACACTGTTTCGAATTAGGAAGTTATCCCTGTATAAAATGCTGGTGATACTCTGCTGAAGGTCTCATGGAAGTCTCAGAGTCTCAGCTTGCTGTGAGAGTTTGTCTTGCTGCACATTACAGACACTGCAGAAAGTCCATCTCTGTATTTGATTTTGCAGCCCACAGTTTATTCTAACACTTGCCACTTTTTTTTTTTCAGGGTTCAATAAAGAATGTTATGAAAGCACCGCAGTAAATTATTTTTGGTACAGGAAAACTTTGAACATAACACCTGATATTGCTGAGAGTGGCACGTTACAGTGGTGGCTCATTTTGTGCTTGGGGACTTGCTGGGCAATTGTCTATCTCTGCACCATCCGAGGAATTGAAACCACGGGAAAGGTATGGAAAGGGTAGAGAAGTGATTATCCCACACTTTGAAACCTTGCCCTCCAGATACTGAGTTTTTACCACAAGGAAAGCCTTCCCCATTTACCACACTAGCACCAGTCAGCGTGCTCCTTATCCAACGAAGTGAGAACAGCAGTGCAGGTGGCTTCAAATGATGCTTCTCTCCTTTCCCACCACAAAAACTTCTGCCCTACCAGACTTCCCTCACACAGTTTTAAGAGCCATTTTGTTACAAATATATTCTGTAAAAGTACACCCTGCTTATTTGAAAGATGGCCATATTCATCTGTAGCTGTCTGATCTAATATTATTAGGATTGTATGTTGCAATAACTGAAATAGGATTTATTGAAGTTATTGCCAGTAACTGTCTGTCTTCTGGCTCCTTACTTTAGGCAATTTATGTAACAGCAATATTTCCATACCTGGTCCTGACTATATTCCTTATTCAAGGACTCACTCTACCAGGAGCCACTGATGGTCTGCTTTACCTCTTCACCCCTAATGTAAGTATTAGAAATATTTTTCCTTGTACTCCCCCTCAGATTTCATATTGTATGCTCATTTTCCAACAACTCCTGGTTTAGATGTCTATCCAAGAGCTCAGCTAAGCTCTTTTTCTGAGATGAAGTGACTTAGTATTTTAATATATTTTCACAAGACAAGCAGCAGCAAAGAATTTAACAGTTCAGTAGTAAGCATATCAGAAAATACTGGAAAATTAATGATAAGAATAGTATGGGTGCCTCAGTCTTGAACGTGTAAGTGAAACTGATGTACTTCACAAGTACATGAGAAAGATGGGATTTCCCTGCCACTGCTACATAATTTACACAGCTTTAGTCTTTTAAGAATTCACAAGGAGAATGACTGAGGAATTACACAGTAAAGTGATTTTTTTTTTGGAAGGTTGGAAGTCATTTTCTCCTGCCGCTGTTTCTTCATAGTAGGATTTTCTCCCCTTCCCCATATCTCTTCCTAAAAGATAGAACTGCTGGAGAACAGCCTCTCTGCCATTTTTCTAATCCTCCCATATGGACAGGAGTTCCAGATCCCTCCACATGCTGGCCATTTCAGGACTTTTTCTACACTGTCCTTGGCAGCATTCCCAAATGCAAAGTCAAACTGTCCCACTAAGTGGTTGCTATCCACTGTAGGCTCCTCACAACTCTGCCTTCATGGCTAAAAAGCTCCATAAAGTGGTGGGTGTAGAGGAAAAGCAGCACCCACTGACACATTCTCAAGCATCCACTGCCTCTGCAGCCACAGCAGTGCTTCAAACACAGGAGCACTGGGTTTTTCCCTTTCCTTTCCTACAACAAGAACACAGACATTGAAGAAAACAAAAGCCAAGAAGCTCAGAAATGCTTTATATGCCAGGCTGGAAAGGTAGAAGAGCAAGAGAAGGCTCAGATGAGACACCTTTTTATCCCTCCTGCTGCATGCCCAGTGGCACACGCATCCATGTAAATGCTGTCAGAACTCAAGAAGGACAAGCTTGGTTTTTACAGGAGATCAGGACATACACTTGCATTTTTGCAGGGCCCAGACAGGACAGTAAGAGCTTGGTGCAATGTCTTAGGGAAAAAAGCAGCTCAGGCAAGACAAATAGAACACACCTTGGCCTGTTGTGCTCTGGTCTCAGCCGAGATGTCGGGTTTCTCTGGAAGAGCTCAGGCATCTCTGGGACTTGGTTTGCAGTGATCCTGAACTGAATGATGAAAAGTAGATTTATGTGTACTCACAAAGCCTGGAGGTATTGCAGTGCTGAGGAGGAGCAGATCATCGTAAAAGAGACAGATGGATTTGTACACTGGCTACAGAAGTCAGAATGAAAATCTACCTGCAGTCAACCAGCAGCTGATGGTTAGCTGGTTTGAGGAAGCAGATCCTGGGGACATCCTTGAAAGGACATCTGAAGATGGTTTTAGTGATGCTCTTATCTACAAATGTGGAAAAGCTGGTGAAACAGCCTGGTAAGTGGTATCTGCTATTGGTGTTGGTATTGCACAGAAAGTTAGTGTAAGAGAGAGATGGCTTTGTTCAACTAACCTACCAATTGCTATGGAGGATTGTTGCACTTCAAGGACTTCAAAAGGACAGTAAGCACACAGCTTCAACAGTGCCCTCCTCTCTTTGTCCCCCTACCCCACAAGTGTGCAGCACCAGTACTGCCTTTGCTGTTGGCCTATTCCCACCCCTGCTGTGAGCAAACACCTGTTCTTCTTTTACACTTCTCCACAGGGATGTACCAAAGTGAGTTGTACAGGAGGGCTGTTAGGTTTTTTGGCACAGATTTACTTGGCCCACCCAGGCCACATCAGTTTACAAAACTGTAAAGCATATTTCTTAAGTGTGTGCTGTTTTCTTCTTATTTTCCTGTCTTTTTGCAGGAAAAGTTTTAGCAAAATAAAGTAAGAATTAGATCACCTACTGTCTGTTTCAGCTTACTTTTAAAATAAATAAAATCAACCTTCTTGACATCCTTCCCTAATTGGAGGCAGTATTTTCCAACTTCTTTCTAACTCTGCAGTGTAGCAGAAATTGTAGTTCTCTGTAACAGCTGCCACATTCACTATCTGGTAACTGTGACACCTCAGTGTTGCTTGTGAACATCTGTGAAAGAAAATACTATCTTGCACAAAAAATACCATCTTATCCAGTTTCAACATCATAATCACCCAACTGAATTTAATTATTTTTTTCTAAACTACAATTTTTAAAGTTTTTTTCACTTTCCAAATTTGTATTTTAGTTCTTGTTAATAAGTACAAGTAATAATAGCATGAATACAAATTTTAATTATGCAAGGCGATGGTTTTATTTTCATGCAGAAATATATAATCAGCTTGTGCCATCTAACACACTTTCACACCCTAAATTTTAGGCCAAATAATGACTACTTCTTTTCATTGACTTTCAGACATAGAGAAGTCTGATGATTTATTCACCTTCTCAAAATTCTTGGTTACTTGGAAAATGAAGCTGCCAAGAAAACAAAAAAATCCTGAAGTGACACCTGAGAGGAAAGCAGAAGTTCTACAACAATGATGCCACAGAGGAGCTGGAACAGACCTTTGGAAAGGTTTTTGGAAAAGTAAATAACCAGAGGCAGCAGAAAAGAGATTCCAACAAACATCAGCAACAGTCTGCATGGTTCAGCTTCAGTGGACACCTGTGTCACCCAAGGAATACAAATGTCTCCTTCTCCAGTCTCTTTCACATTTGAAAGAGCTTCAGAGACCGTAAATATTTGGGGGTTCTCTGTCAATGCACAATTCCAAGAACTTGGCTGGGCAACTGCTGCCTGTGCCCAGAATTCAACAGCTATTTAACAAGGAGTGAGAATGGCCAAGAAAAAAAAAGGCAGCACAGGCCTCAAATCCTCTATTCACAGAGACAATTTGTAACTTTCCCCTCTTTTGCAGTTATGATATGTTACTATACATGGACACTTAAAGCACCTTTCAAGGTATCTGGTCCGTCCATATTGTTTCTGGTATTAAGGAGAACAAAAACACTACCTTAAGTGCAGTATTGCGTGTTGGCCACTTGCTTATGGCAAAAGCATCAGGTGTTTTTACACCAAAATTACACGTCACAGGGACCCCAGTAATTTTTAATTCTGTGTTTCACATATTCAAGAAATCAAACACCTTACCACTCATGAGGGAGCAATTATACTTCCTTTCCTCCTTACTCCCCTGTTCATTCATTAACACTCTGACCGTATATCTTCATCCACATGTTTCTGGCATCAGCACATTTTTTCTTCTGAAGATATGCTTATAAAATCTGCATGCCATATGAATATAAAATAACACTTCCAATAATTTGCTGAAGACCAGATAATGACATTGCCATGACATGCTTGCATGCCCCTTATCTTTCAAGTTTGGGGGTTGATTTGTATCTTTTGGAGCCAATAAATGCACTCTACCTAGTACCAGTCTAAACTACCTCCAGACTCATTTGCCAAAGTTCCCCAGTCAGAAAGCCAGACTTTTAAGAGACGCATGTGTCAGCACCACCTGACTTGGCAGCACTTAATCAAAGTGTGAAGGCCACACAGCCACACAAATGCCAAGTTTCTGCACCGCAACAGAACCTGCACAAGGTCCTGTCAAGTGAGCACTCTGGTCTTTGAGGGCTTGACTATGATCTTTCAAAACAAACCTCTAGAAGGGTTTGCCTTTGTTGAAGCATTTCAGGCAGCAATGCTTCCACGTATCTGCTTGCTGTGTTGTGTTGTACAAAAGGTGACACCAGTTCTGCTGGGGTCAAACACTGGTAATCCCTGTGGAGAGAGCACCTGCAGTAGTGGCATTGCCTGCATTCATCCACACTGAGGTGGACCCATTATTCTTGCTCTTCAAGCTCAGGCAGCTTCAGAGAAACCCAAAATGCTATGAGTGGTCTTTTGGGATACATGCCTCTCACTCGTACAGACGTTCCCAGTTACGGACTAGCATCACTAGCACAGGCACACAGACACAAAACACACAAGTCATCCTGCATGGCTCGGATGCAGATTTGACTCAGACTGTTGTAAAACAAAGTGAAAATACTCTACAGCCCCAGTATCACTTTTGAACGATGTGGCTTTTAAAACACTCTTAACATTTCTATTCCCCTTCCTTGATAATGGATCAGAAAGCAATTCACCTGGTAGGGTATGAATATAACACACCACTTTGTAGTTTCTGCAGGAAAGTAATATTTATTGATCACATTTACATTTTGTGCATTATTTATGTTTTCTCTCTTTTTTATTGATTTCAATGGCAAGATTCCTTAGTGCAGCTATTTAAAACTGCTTAACATTCTCTGTAATCCAACAATCATTGTTTGTTAACCTCCTGTATCACATTGTCCTTACATCAAAATTCAAATTTCACTGTCAGTTTCTCCTTTTCCCTTGTATTTCCTATGTTGCCTTTTTATCTTTTATTGCTGTTTTCACAGCACTTTGAATCTCAGGTGCTGTTCTAATGAGACTTCTCTTCTTGTCTGCTTGGGCTTTTAGTTGTTTTTATTGAATTATTTTTT
The DNA here is from genome assembly GCF_017639235.1 of Corvus kubaryi. Classification (NCBI taxonomy): domain Eukaryota; kingdom Metazoa; phylum Chordata; class Aves; order Passeriformes; family Corvidae; genus Corvus; species Corvus kubaryi. The sequence goes on from NW_024582056.1 coordinate 17,789,226, forward strand.
AAGCAAATTTTAAAAGCTACAGAATCACTTTCTGTCTTAAAACAATTACAGTTTAGTATTTGTTTATATAGCTTTAGGAAGATAATATGCTTTAACTGTAGGCTACCAAGTATGTGAGTTAAATAAAAGAAAGAAATTGAGGAAGAATGTAATGTATTGTCCCTATTGTGTTCTTAGTGTCTATCATTTAGAACCACGTTTTTATCATCAGATAGAAGAGGTGCACAATAAAAAAGATTCTATAATTGTTGCACACATTTAAATAGCTTCAATGATATCCTTGAAAACACCTGTTTTACTGACCTGTTTAGTACCTATTTCCATTTTCAGAGTATTTAGATGGCAACACAACTCAAAATTTCAGAAGTGAAATAAGAGATGAGCTATAAGAATTGCAAGAGAAAATGAAGTTTTAGTTTAAGCCTAATACATGCGTTTTTTCCAATTATTTCAGCTGAACACTTTGAAAAATCCCCGTGTATGGCTTGATGCAGCTACACAGATTTTCTTCTCTCTCTCTTTGGCTTTTGGAGGGCTTATTGCATTCGCGAGCTACAATCCAACAAAGTAAGTAGAACTACAACTTTTATAAGCTGGCTAAATTCTTGCTGCATTTTGTGCAATTTGTTTAAATTTTCAAAACTCTTTCCTTAATTTTTCTAAAGGATCTTTGGAAAAGGATCTGTCTTTCTAAAAGGTGCGGTAGATTTTCTAACAGAAGCGGGGGGGGGAAGGAGGGAGAGAAGAAATTTAAAGAAAAAAAAGAACAACTTTGCAGAAATAACTGAATCACAGATAAAAAACCTACCTTTTTTAATCACTTCACTTGTTTGAATGCTATCTCTAGAAATGACTGTGAAAAGGATGCTGTGACAGTAGCAATTGTGAACAGCATGACATCCCTCTATGCTTCCATCCCAGTCTTTTCTGTTTTGGGGTTTAAAGCAACCACAGCCTACTGGGACTGCTTGGACAGGTGAGAAAGTTGTGTTCCCAAAGTTACACTGTGGTTTCACTGCCTAAATAGATAACGTGATAATGTGTTATTTGAAAAACATGCATTTAGAGGATCTATTTTCTTTAGAAAGGAAAAGCATCTGTATGGAGAAGTTTAATGTAAAAATATAAAGTACTATGGCACTGAGTCAAGGATGGTCATTTGTAAGAAAGACAAATTATAAAACAACCCATTCCAAGTAGTGCATCAAGGTTTTCACTTTACTCTCAGGTTAACATTAGAAGTAAAAAAACACCACCTTTTTCTGTTTCACCAGATTCCCTAAGTTATTAATACAAGTAGTGGAAATGGTCTGGAGACCTGATAAAACAAAAATGTTTTACAGACTGCATCTGCACAAAGGACTTGGAGTTTTTGTCTGAAAGAGACAACATTAAATAGTCTGAATATTTTCTACTACTTTATATATAAGCTGTCAACTAATATTTTCCCTTATATTGTAAATAGCAGCACAGAAAGTAAACACAACTTTTGAGTAACATCTGAATACATGGCATAGCTTTTCCAGCCACATCATCTGCAAACTTTTAAACTAATGATATGTTGGCTTCTCTGGCAGGAATATTATCAGTATCATCAATGAATTTGATCTTCCAGAAGAAAGTATCATGCGACAGAACTATACATCCTGGATTAGTTTTCTGAATTCATCATATCCAGAAAAAATTGCTGGACTCAAACTGAAAAGCTGTAATCTTCAAGAATTTCTTGATCAGGTACCGTAAGTGCTTTCAATAAGTAATCTTTAAACAAAGTTATGCAGCAGGATTGGTATCTTCCTTTTTCTTGTAAGTACATGTACTCTGTTCTACATGCAATGATATATTACACATAATCATGCAACAAATCAACTTCTCAACATTTGAAATAACAATACTGCTGTAGGATAGTCTGCATGTGTAACTGTCTGTTACGGCAAACAAAATTACATGTTATTATCACAAAACTTATCTTCAAGGGTGCTCCCACCAGAAGTCTACCATGGGAACTAGATTCAGTCCTAGTTTGGTTTACAGAAATAAACCTAATAGGGGGAACACATCTAGATGAAAGATGATAAAAAATGGAAGCTGAACGGGAATCTCCTAAATCTGTATTTAGGAAAGTATCAAAAAACCTATTACAATGTACACTGTTTGCCACCAAAATACATCACAATCTTCTTCCTCTCCTTATTTTCCAACCCTCCTAAAACATTTTCCCTACCACTAAACACAGATGTTTCTTCTCTGTTTACTTGTCCTACCTCATTCCACTTGCTCCAGTGATCCTGTTTGGAGCAGAGTGTGCTAATGCACGACACGCTTAACGCACAATGATGGTAAAGTAGGCTATTTTACTCACATGATGGAGAAATCCAAGGACAACATTCCAGCCCTGGCACAAGTCAGTTTCTTTTGCCTCACTTCTTCTGATGGCACCCATCTCTCATTTACAGCTTGAAATATTTTACTTCCAAATTATAGCAACATTAGCATTTTTCAATGCTTACATTTAAATATCCTTGTCCTTGGGAGACTAAATCAAAAGAAATTTGGTTGAAAGTGGCTTTTTTTCTATTAGTCTTTTCTGCCTTGGAAGCTATGGGGGGTTTTGAGACCAATGATTCACCAATTCTCTTGGTGTTAAGAGTGGTAATCCTATTCTTATTTACACCACTTTCCTTCCAGCAGCTACTACACCATAGATTTTTAAAAAACACACTTAAGATAGCATTAGCAAAACAATTGCTATTACAATCACATCACTCTGATCTGCTTTACTGTGGACCCATCTCTCTGTGCAGGCTAAAATTCTGCTCTATGATAGCCTAGATATCTCTAGTAGAATATTTAAAATCAAACTCCCCACTGCCCATTTTCTCAGCTGCTGGCTGCCACAGAGGCCCCAGGCACCCTTGACTGAAGAGAAGGACAGCTGTGTGTTATAATTACTTTATACCCAAGAAAAGACATTGTAATGTGTATTTTTATCTATCTGTTTGTGAATTCTGCAGAGTGTCTCAGGAACTGGCTTGGCTTTCATTGTTTTCACTCAAGCTATCATCCTCATGCCAGGCTCCCAGGCCTGGGCCATCCTGTTTTTCATAATGTTGTTCAGTTTGGGCCTTTCTTCCATGTTTGGAAACATTGAGGGTGTCTTCACTCCTCTTCTGGAGCTTCGAATTATACCTAAATCAGCACCAAAAGAGCTATTATCTGGTAAGGTATTTGCTTTGTTCAAAGCAGCTGGCTTCCTTAGAGATGCACAAACTACTAACTGCTTAATTAGTATCATAGAGGAATTAATAATTTGTAGGGTTAATTCAGCTTAATCTCACAGTGTAAGTAAGGGCAGTGGATTGTGTTTGCAGATGAGGTAGCAGTTATGGCAGAAGCTGTCAGGTGACAATATTATATTGCCTTTGCCATTTTTATTAGATTGCAAATCAAGCTGTTTCACTCTGAGAAAGCTTGTTAAATTGCTAGTCCTGGAGTCAAGTTCACTCTTAGCTGTTGCAGACATCAGGACGAGCCTTGTCTTCCCCTAAGCCTTTGACACTGATACAAATCGCTTTAAGGCACCCAGTGACATCAGCTGCCATAACCACCTGCTCTTAAACTTACCACTGTAAGAGGGGTCATTCACCCCTATTTCATCCAGGTTTATGCTGCTACAGTTTCACATTTACTGTGAACATGTCCAAGGAGAAAATTACCACTTGAAAAATGAGGGATGAAGGTGTATGATCCTGTTCTGGCACCAAAACTGGAATCTTTTCAACGAGAGATGGTTACTGAACGAAACCTGCTCCTTAAGAACCAGGCTCAATGAGAGTCTGAGAGATCCTACCGTGAAACTGGTCCAGAAAAATCTCTGGCAGTTGCAAGTAATGGATTAATATTTCTGAAATGTGCCCTTTTAAATCCTTATGGGAAATATTGCTGTTGTGCCTTTTGTAGAGTCTTCCTGTGGCATCTAAATTGTATCCCTAATTTTACAAATTTTCATGTAGAAACAAATTTATTCCCAACTTCATGAGGTACCAATATTATTTTTAAATTGATCTTCCAATTGTGAACTTCAAAAAAAAAAACAAGTCTGGAGCCAACATTTTACAAAAATGAACCAAAGGCCATCTCAGAGTTAGAAGCAATTAGCAACACATTAGAAAGACATGTAGCCCATGCATGTATCCAGCAATACCTTTATTCCCTTCTTTCCTCTCCACTTTTTCTCTCAATTACCCCAGATCTAAATCTTAGCTAAAGAGGAACTGGCTGAAGTGTGCTGAAACCCGAATGATACATGCTGGAACATAAGGGACACACACATTTGTAGCTCTGGGCTCTTTGAGGAAATGGGGGCAGAAATCCAGGGAGTCATTACACTTCCAAGGTGCCACCTGCCTGTGCTTTAAGCCTACGGCTGCACAGAAATGAGGCACTTGAAACTCATTACATCAGTCAAAAATTAACACTGGGACACAGCACAGCGCAGCCCAGGCTGTCTGATGGAAGGAAGCATGAACAACTGAAGGATGCTCTGAGTCACATGAATGCCTTCCTCCTGCAACAGTGGTGCCTCTTGGCCAACACACAGGGGAAAACTGAGTTTGGGAAGTGGTATTAGCTCCTCTAAGGAGAAAACAGCTTGTTGTAACTCCATAGAGGGAGAGGGAATGAAAATTATTAGAACAAGAACACAGTAATTCAGAACAAAAATAAACCTACCAAGTTCAGTACTCCAGTAACAAAGATATCTTTTTTCCTTCAGGTATAATATGTCTAATTAGCTTCCTCATTGCTCTGTGTTTTACACTGGGTTCAGGGAGTTACTGGATTGACATTTTTGACAGATATGCAGGCTCAGTGCCTCTTCTAGTCATCGCTTTCTTTGAAGTGACTGGAGTTGCATACATCTATAAAATTAAAAGGTATGTTGGGAAGTTATGGAATTTTTTTCTCTTAAGACATAAATGAAACTCAGGTTGCAGTAGTTTTGCCCCTGACCTGATTTGATTTGGTGCTGGTTAACTGAGACTTTTTCCCAACATGCTATGTTTGTTTCCTTGGCAATTTTGTCTTTTTATTTTAACTATCTGAATAGTTTACAGAACTACTGCAACATTATCATCATTTATTTATGCTTAAAAACCTTAGACTAGGTGCTCAGGTAATTAAACTGCCAATGTAAATTGGTCATTCATCTCTGGTATGGATCAATAAAGACCTACTTGAATGATATTATTATTTACTCAAGCGAGCAGTAAGTTATTAAAGAATGGTATGGAATAGAAAAGATTTAACAGTGCTGGTTTCCATCTTACAGAAAATTATAAAAAAAGGAAACTGTTACTACTTTAGATATGACATTATCATAAACATGCCTTCTTTTACAAGGTTCAGTGAAGATGTGGAATGGATGACTGGACGAAAACTCAATCTCTACTGGCACATCACATGGAGGTTTATTAGCCCTCTGCTCCTGCTAACTGTCTTCATGGCCTTTGTTACTCTTCAGATGCAGAAGCCTCCAAGCTACACAGCCTGGAACCCTAAATATGTATGTTCTCAAATATTTTCAGAACTTCTAATAAAAGCAAGAATTACCTATTTTCCTCCCTTACCAGATCCTTTAAGATCATTGTTATCTACTGCTTAGAATGCAGTCTGAAGTGATGTAGTGCTCAGAATGAGAAGGCTCAGGTGTGCAAAGAGGTTACACATAATAAAACTGTCTCTTCTCGAGGTGTCCCACATATTCCATGCTCCGTATTTCTTACGGATGTGTGTGATGCTCAGAAGTGTTGAAGTGAAATGTGTCACAGACATGCCATACCTACAGGGGGTTCACAGGTAGAACAAATGCCTGAGCAGAGCTTTAGACCAGTATCACTGGGACCCTGGTGTACTTTTGACAGGCAGACAGGGAGGGAGAAAGGCAGTGTCTGAGAACAATGTTGGTTAATTCAGCAACAAAGGCATGTTCATGCTGAGAACATTTGATCTGGATGTCACTGTCTCACATCAACTGCAGTTTCTTTGATCCCTCTCAAATACACCCTGTGTAGGGGTTTGAAGATCAATTCTGGTCTTAAACTATATGAGGATTACACAGCAGCAGTGTCTCCCACAAATGCCATCAAGTATCTATCATCCCAAATAAACTCATAGCCACAGACTTGCAGAAATTGCTTTATCATCATTCCCTCAAAATCTCTGATAAATATCTTTCCTATTTGACAAAGAACATGCTCAGTAATTGCTGAAACCAGGTAAGCTTTGAGTACAACAAGGATGAACACAGTTTAACCAAGAGCGGGTGACGGTTTGATAACACTTTGGGCCATCCCCATATCCCCAGGAATGTGTCACAATTCCAGCTACACATCTTTGAAACTGTAAAACATTTACAGCTGTCTCTACACACAAAAGAAAGGTTTGCAGAGGACACAGCTACTGAATGCTACTGTAGACTGAGAGTAAAACTTTTGTTACCCTTACTTAAACAGTGTAAGAAAATAGCAATCATAGCAAAATCTAAGTGTACCTACCAATTATTTCTTTTGCTTGCTTTTTTTATCTCCACAGGAAGGCTTCCCCAGGAAAGAAGAGAAGGTTTATCCACCTTGGGTACAGGCCATCTGTGTGCTGTTGGCTGCCCTTCCTTGTGTGTGTGTACCTCTGGTAGCACTCTTCCATCTGGTCAAACAAAAGCGAAGGAGCAAGGACCCAAGCTTTGTACCACCAGAAGTGTTTTCATGTCAGGGGGCTAACAGCAACTTTTCTCATCCAAAAGAATAAATATCCATTGTACCTGTCTGTAAGTAAAAATAAGACAGCCTTTGTTAGACATTATTAGCTGTTATTGGGTATCATTCAACCAACCTAGTATACACAATTCATATGCTTACAGCAGTCATGACACTCTATAAACAATGCTGTTGTGTTTCCTTTAATTTCTACCAATTTCTCAGCTTCATGTATCTCTCCAGCCAGAATTTAAACTTGGAAAGCCTCTTAAGTATTGTTGCTGCCTTCTGTCTTCCTTCACTTTTAAAAAACCAGTCTGTTCCTAAGGATCAGCAACACAGATTGGAATGCAAGAACCTACAGTTTCATTCACTACCCTGCCTCCCTGCTCCAAGAGATGCAGAATGGAAGCTCTCTAAGAATAAAGACTCCTCTTTTCCACTACACTCTAATTTTTGTAAATCCCTATACACACTTTAGCAGCAGTCATTTTGTGGTTATTTCATATTCTCAAGCATTGCAAGGAGCAAAGATAAAGCATCAGCAGATAAAAGAACGCATATTAAGTAAATTTGAGCAATTAATTAATTCTAATTGAGCACAAATCTTTTCATCTTAGTAGATTCCAGAATTTATTGTAGAAGAAAATACTGTGTAAAAAAAAAAAAAAAAAGTCCCCATTTTTTCCCCCTAATTTCTCATACTGAACACAATAGCTGAATGGCAAAACAAAAATGCAGATGTATGGCAGCCTTTCAGTGATCTGCAACCTTACAGAACATGACAATGAAATCAATCTTTACTGAAAACCAGGACTTCCTGTACTTGGCTGCAGATCCTGGCCACTCTGTAGTGATGGGAGATGAGGATTTCTCTTGTCAAGATACTTGAGGCCTCTGAAAAAATATAGGGAGAGAATGTGAGGATAAAGTACGACAAAGCCTTCAGGCTGAATAATTGAGTCAAGGAAAAGAAAGGATTAGGGTTGAAAAGCTGTAAATACATAAATAACAATTTTTAACTAACTAAAGCATACACTTCATATTCATGTTTCTGACTACAGATAGCTAAATGTTCATTAAAGTCATATAGGCAACTATACGCAGCAGGTTTAAGTAGTTGGTCAGAGTTCTGCTCTTAAACAAAACCACATCCAACTAATACACACACAAGCTGAGAAAATAATTAAACTACATATCAAAGACTTTCAAGTCTATAAATCCATCCTTAGTCACTGTCATGGTATCCTGACTTGACTTTTGAGCCATCCTTTCCATTCACCAGAAGGGAGACATTATGGATCACTGGACATGCAGTTCAGCCCAGGACAGGACTCTGAGGGAGGACAATTTTCAGCTCCAGTAACTACAAATGATGGCAGGGAAACACAAGCTGAAGTTACTGTTTAGCTCAAGTGGGCATGTAGAAAATGTGTTGAGCAACTCTTGCATGAACACCGCTTTTCTGTTGTCAGTGCACCTCTGATGTGACCTCTACCAAAATTTCCATGCCAAAACTGTAGCCTTATTCCAATAAAATTAGTGCTACAATCTTCCCCTTCTTATTCATGAAGAATAAGATGATATCCTATACGTACATTTTTCTCCTGAACAGCATGACTGTGTTACTTGAGGGAGCATGTGTATGCAAACACATAACTCAATGTGTTGAAGTCATACAGACTAAGTGCCTTCTCCTTCTGTTCACTCTTCTCCCAATCTTTTCTCTCCATATTCCATCAAATCTTCTTTGCTCTAATGTGCTGCAGTGAACTCATACCGTTCTGACAGACAAGACTTTCCTAGAATTGTCTAGGCTGCAAGAACCACCTGGGTTCTTTGGGGGTAAATCAGTAAAAGACACAAACAGTCATGGTGATGTTCAGCCTTAACCAGAATCCACAGCCCTAAGACAAGGAGATCAATTGCCTGTTAAAGGAAAAAGCCTCAGAAGGAGCATTGCAACAGCACCATAAATAAGGACACATCCAAATTATCATAATATAGTAAACAGAAAACAGATGCAGAAAGAAAAGCACCTTCCTTTTGGAACACAGGCAGTTTCCTACATTGTGAAATATGATACCTACCTCAGCTTGAGATTTCCAGTCCATATTTCCTTCCCAAAAGGACACAGTGGGGAGAGAAGGACGTGTTTGATGGATGCATCCAGATAGTACGAGCTCCCCTAGAGGGGCTTCTGTCAAATTCCTTCCTTACAGCTCTGTAGACACACTAAAAAACAATGTTCAGCCCCATTTCTCCCCCTGCCCATATAAACCCTCCAGCAAGATCAACTTCCTGAGTGGCTTGTAACACTTGCAGCACAGGTTGAGCGGGGAGTTACGTTCAGTGGTTTAGCTCTCAATCTCTCTCCTCACCTTCTCTTAAATACTGAGACCTTAACCTTCACTGCAACTCTCAAATCTTTTGCAATTTTCCCAGCTGTCCAATGATTGTTCGAAATCCACATTACAGATTCAGAATGCTCCTAAGGTAATTCATTTAGTATTTCTAGATTCAAGTTATTAACTCTACCCAAACGTTTCCTGTCAGCAGTTGCTGTTTAACACACTGCCTTGCTACCAATTAAGTAGAATCTGCTTTACCACCATAATGAATCACGCTATTTCTTTTAGAACAGTTCTGTGCAGAAATAGCTTTATGGAATATTTCTACTTTCCCAACATTATAAACATCTATTTTTACAGCAACAACTGTATGCCCTTGCCATGGTTCATCTATGCCTTACACAAATGCTCACAGTATTTTTTTCCAATTACCAAAAGCCACAGTAGCAGCTCCAAGTTTCCAGTATAGACTGCCAGCTCTTCTTCAAATCCCCAACTTCTCCACTTGCTAAAACACATACCCAGTTTCAGCTTTACTTTCACTTGCCTCTTTGAGGGGAGCATATTTTAAATGAAACAGTTTTCTCTTGTGATTTCTACATTGTATTTGTATCTGTTTACAAGCAGCCTTCAAAAACAGCAGCTACTGGTTAAAATTGATAACTCAGCCAGTAATTGTTGGGAACGGCAAACATCAGCTCAGAGAATTGCAAGCATTACACTATTCATTTTTATAAAATTACACCTTCAGCTGAGACCACATCACTAGATTATATTCCCACAGATAAAAATGGGCTTATATCCAAGCCATTAGTGAAGTTTACATTCCCTCTGTTCTTCATGTTGGAGCATCTTGCTGTCTCTTCCTGCCACAGGATCCCATACAATAAAGCTTTCTGCACTGCCAGGCCTCTCTTACGCAGCACTGTCCGCGATAGTGCTCACTCATCCGGCGTCACTGCAGACCACTGTGGGGCACGGGGGTGTTTAAACGTTTGAGCTGCTGGCTGGGGAGCAACTGGGTTGTTCTTCATCTCTAGAATGAACAATTGTTCTGTGACTTTTTAAAAATGTATTCTATTTTAACAGTGCCACTTCACAGAAAGAAAAAAACCCAAACCTGTATGACTGACTGTACATTTTGAACTGAGTTATGATGTTAATGGACAGATTGAAATACTGCAAATCAACTTCTAGGAGCTGTGCTACCATTCCCTGTGTGGTGGGGATTTGCCAGGGATGAGGCAACAACAACTTCTCTGGGCAACCTCTTCCAGCATCTCAACACCCTCACAGTAAAGAATTTCTTCCTTATATTGAATGTAAACCTACTATCACTTTAAAGCCATTCTCCCTTTTTCTCTCACTATATGTCCTTGATAAAATTTTCTTTTTACAGAGCCAAAGATATGCAAATAGAAAAGCAATATACTCGGTATATTATCTAATCAAGAATTTTTGTTTTGTAGATATAAATGCACCAGCATCATTCTGTACAACACTGTATTAAAAATATCACAAAGTAGTCAAAATAAATAAAACATGCACCAAACATAACCAGCTTGGACAGTGAAATTTTGGTGTATATTAGTTGTGACCTGCAAAGCATAAAATTTCTAGCCTGTGCATCTTGCCATGAAATGCATTTGCTCTGTGCAGGTAACTGTTTTTTGTGACATAACCCAGCATATTAAAGATTTCTATAAAATAAAGGCCTTGGAAACAAATACACGTTATTGCAATTAACAAGACAATTTATTATAAAATAGTCTGCAACACAGAGAAGTAAAACATAGCCCTTCAAGACAACCCACTGAAACAAGAAAGTAAATAATTTTGTACAGAACATAGTTTAATTATTCCTTCATCAAGAAGATGAGAATCATGGAACAAAACGAAGTAAATTACTTCAAACAACCTGTGAATTTACAGAAAAACCGCACCAACAAAATACCCAAACAAGACAGTATTAACAGAACTGTCTGCTCTTTTTATGTCCTGGCATGGTATCTGAGCAACAAACACGTAAAACTTCTGAGTGAACTTGCTTTGGTCCACTCTACCAAAAGAAACTACAAAGAAAAGTCACCTACAGACAGAGGATTTATTTTCAAACCTGGGAAAATTATGAAATAAACCTCAGTCAGTCCAGGATAGCTTTGAAATCTTGACAAAGAGACGTGTCTGTCACTGCCTCCAGTAGTGCCACAGTATCCTCTGGGATCTTCCTGATCAGCTGCATCTTACCTACCAACATATCAGAAACAATTCACTACAACTGCAAATAACTATTAATTCTGGTTTAGGGAAAATGTTAATGAAGTAATGAAATCAATACTAACTAATACCAACTAAAAAGTTGAAACACCTGGAATATGGGGATTAAAAAAACCTCTAATAAAATATGCTACTATTCTTCCACCCTTAAATCAGGCTAACAAATAAAAAGGTTCAAAATTATAAGTGAAAATACTAACAAAGAAAATCAAGGAGCAAATTCCTCCTACTTTCTGTTCTTGCAGCATTTTTTTGTACAGATTTGAGAACTTCATTATATTTTGAAAAGTATAAGCCCATTTGTTCAACAACTTTACCCACCAAATAAGGCCTTCTATTAAATCATAGATACTTTGAAAAACTGAATGTCCCATCAACAGAATTACAGACAGTAAAAAGGACTTTTTAAAGATTAGGAAGAACATGTAAAATCCTAGCAACAGTTTAAGTCCGTCACTAAACAGAGTCGGCAAAATTGTCAATGGTGCAGAAAGCCAGAAGTGCTCAATAAACATTTGCCCTGTATTTGGAAAGGACACAGATGATTTATTTCTATCTGATCATGATAAGGAAAGACTCTTGCTGCTTTCCCCGCTGGAAATAATAGGAGGGATGTTAAACAGTAACTGTGTTTTAAATACTTAACTCTGAAGAATGATGACAACTCATACTGACAAGCCCCTGATGTTGATATTGAATAGGTTTGGGAATAGTGGGAAGAACCTCCTCCCCAAAACCTGAGCTTGATATTGATTCCCATGGAAAGTAATGGAAAGGCATGTGCAGGGACACAAGAAAAAACCAGGTTTATATCAATTCCTGTCAACAACATGATCTTACAGAGGTAATAGGTTTTATGTAACCAATACAAACTCCAAAATGACAACAAAAAAATGCAGCTGTTAAGTCAACACAGGGGCTTTTACCAGCCTTGTTTATCTTTGTGCTACAGATTACTGTAGCATATAGAGATACTGAGCTAACTTCACAGGATCCCACCTGAAAGTCAGTGACTTCCCTGTCATGACTACTCTGACATCCACACATGCTACCTGATTTCCAGAAGACAAAACTTAAAATACAATGTTTAAAACTAGCTTTGATATCTCTACATAATGTTTAGGTCTGCAGTAACCCTCTCTACAAGATGATGTTCTGATTTCCCTCCAAAGCAGAACTGCTCTCTTTTTGGGGCACTGGACTCAGCGAAGCTATCAAAGGAAGCTTATGATACATTTCAAATCAAATAGGTGTTATTCTGGACTGAAACCCAAGAATTTCTTGGTCTTGTATAACAAAACTGCCTAAGCAGAGTGCCAATTACACAGTCAGCATCAAGAGTCTGGCCTTCACCACAGCTAAATTCATCAACAGGATTGGCTGCTTCAGGAAAACCTCTCACTGCCCACTTCTAATATCTTAAAACTGAAAATTCTATTATTTCTGTGGCTGGCCTGCAGGCAGACTGCACAACTGCTTAAGGAGAGAGCTCCCCAGGGGCGAGGGACATGGACAGCTTCTTTCACCGAACAGAAGTGTCAGAGACACACCAACACCACAACTCTACAACAGTACACCTGCAGCACAGCCAGTGCTTCTGTTTCCAAGTGACCCATGTGACACTTTTTTGGGTAAGAGTTTAAATTGTGGGAGGAGTTTATTTAGTTGCCTGTTAATCTACATTTTTAAAAATAGAATCTTGAGCATTTATATTTTATTTAGTTACACCTGCTGAGAATACTTACATGATTTCCCCAATCTTACTAAGCCTTCTGAACTGCACAAGCTTACTGTCAAGCATCAATTGTCCTGTGAGAAAAAGGCTCTAGAAAATGCAGTGCTGAGAAGCATTTTAATCTGCCTACTTATACTAAGTAAATTTGAATAAAATCAGAAAAGATGGTTAATGTACACCTGAGAACAGTATTTTAGGATGAGAAAACCTTAAAAATACATTAGTTTCTAAGTTTTATTACAATTAACCATAGATAAAACTGTAAAAATAGCTGAATACTTACAGACTTTTAAGGGTGTAAGCAGACATTTGTAAACAGCTTTGTGATTTGACAGTTTGACAGTGAAGGCATGGTAGCAGAGCCATTCTGCTACCTGAATAGGGAATATGCCAGATACACCTTTGTTACCTTCAGCAATCCCTAGAGATAGAAAAGGAAAAATAATGTAACTGAAAATGATGAGCATTAAGAAGTATGTCTGATCTCTCCTCTCCTTCTACAAAATCACCCCAGGATTTTTTACTAGAAACCTGTGTAGTCAATGAAGTCTCATACAACAACAGAAAAACGAAAAACCAGTGCCTGAAACACAATCTTCAGAAAACTGAGTTTAAGAAGAAAAATGCACCATGATTCTTATCATGCACTTCTCAATATTCATTCCTGATCTTTATCCCAAAATTACACCATCAGACTGCACATTCCAGATTTGTTACTTGTCTAAAAAAACCCAAACCCACTACCTTCATTGCCATTAACATCCTATACCTGTATTTATTGTTTTCAGGATAGCATAGCAGCATGATGCAGTCTGAGAGATAATCCTTAGGAAGAAATGAGGATTTTTTCTAACTTGCTGGTTGAACGGAAGTTGGAGAACACAGGCATGGAACCTGTTCACAAAAACAGCCTATTTAATCAAAAGTCATTTGCAATTTTAAGTGAAACTATGACTACACAGCTTAGGGACTATACAACATTTAAAAGCACCCAACAGTCTTCAGCTGTATCAACACTGTCACTGCATGACACCTGTCCCATATATACACATTCCTGGAATGCCAGACATATATGATGTTTGTTTCTAAATGTTATGCTGAAAGAAGATCTTGAAGCCATCTGCTTTGGTAACAGAATTCTCTTCTGAGGACAGCAACTGTGTCATGTGCAGGGAAAATTAAACTACACATCATCACCAATGCCTTATAACAGACCATGCCACTAGAGAACAGCTACATGACAGAGTGTGAGAGGAAGAAAAAACAAAGCAAACCCCCCTAATAAATTCTGTTCAGGTATGCAGGACAATAGACTTCCAAATTATTCCACAGACCAGGATACTCACTCCTTTGCCTATTTGGAAGCCAACTCTATAGAAATTATGCGTATCGTATGCTTCCTTACACCTATTTGAAAATATTTTAAAACCGCTGACTTTTTTTTTTACCTTCAGACTCAGGCATTATAATCCTGCTTATGCTGAATATAGCCAATTACAGTGTTGATTTTTAATTAACCCAGCACATTGCAATCTCTTTAAAAAACTGTGACATTTTCAATATTTAAAGGATAAACCTAACTACGATGCTGCATTGCAGGTTTTGGCTGAATTAACCTGACATGCAGTTATCATGGTGGACAGTATTTTAAGTAACATATAAAGGCCATTGTTAGAATGTGACCATAAAACCAAACAGAAGTAACTAAGTGATCATATCTATCAGAGAAAAATCTTAAATCACCCACAACACAAAAGTTTAAGAGCTGGACACATCAGTGCTGTACTACACAAACCAAATTACACTTCTTGGACTAAGAATACAGCTTGAATGTGAACAAAGATGAATTTAAGAATAAAACTAAAATGTCCCTTCCTAACAAGGGTGAGCACAGCAAAAGAGCAACATCTGATTTCCACGAAGAGTGAAGGACTTCTCCCACATTTTCTCTGTCAAAACAATAAAAACCCAATTACTTGCTGTGGCAAATCATTCAAAGTTTTCAATGTAAAGAGTTTAGTATTTTCATCCAACTTGCTTATCAGTTTTGATTTCTTTCCCTTATCTTTGTTCAAAACATTCACTTCCTCTGCTGATCAAGACCAGCTCACAAATGCCAAGATACTACCAGCTAAGGAGCAATTAAAATGCTATTGGCAATAACAAACTACAATTAACTTGGTGGAATGAAACCTCACTTTACCTAAAGTTACACTGGTCAAAGTTGTATATGATTTTAACAGATACAAAGTTCTAAATATAAACTGGCTAACATTTAACTGATCTAAATATAAAATGGTTAATAAGGCTTCTTGTCATACTCCTGAAGCAAAACAGACTGGTTATCTTGAGGTCGGCTGTCAAGACCAAGACACTGAAAATCCATTTGGTGAAGTATCCCTTAAACACACACATCAAATATATCCCTGTATCCTAAAACTAACAGTATTACTTAAGAACAGTGTTTAAACAAGAATAACTTGACCTACTACTGACATTTACTACTGCACACATCATACATACATAGATGCACACACTGCACACTTATGTGGCACACTTTTTTCTAGTTCATAGCTCCTCCATGTGTCAAGAAAGAGTAATGAAATACTGACACTTCAGACGACAGTGACCTACCTGTAAGCCTGGAGTAAAAATATCTTGTAGATGTTAATGAGAACTGTTCTAAGGCTGTTGATCTAGAACAGAACAGAAATAGAGCTATGAGAATATTTTAGTGTTGTAATAGAATTTGTTGAAGATCTAAACAAAAAACATTTTACGTTAAACTTTAAAGATTTCTTTAATGCAACTAAGTTAATGTTGTGAAGGATCACCTCTGGAAGACTCCACATTTTATTTGATGTCAACATTTCCAGATTACGTGGATCTCCTCTCAAAATAAACTTTTTTATGTTAGAACTCAAAGCAGCTTTAATGTTCTTCATCACTAATCACAATATTGCCAAACATCCATTTTCAGATTCCCACCTGTAAATCAAGAAATAAACTATGACATTTCAGTTTGAGGACTGCACTCAGTTTGTATTTCATGTTTTTCCCAGCTGTTCTACTTGAGTTGAAGGAAAGACTTGATCTGATAGAGGTACAGGTATAACTAGGAAAAAAAAAGTAAAAAAACGTTGTTAAACTCCATGAGCTAATAGACTAAATGAAATTCTGTAAAGTAAGCCTCATTTAACCTCCCATGTTACAGACATTTCCTGCTAATCAATGAGCCAGCAGCTAAAAGATGACCATAATTACATTCAGTTGAAGGAGACTAGGCCCTGTGGCATTAAGGGTATTAGCTAAGGGCTAATAATTTTTCAGGGCTGAAAAATTCACCCTGCAAAAAAAAGCCAAATCAATAACCTTAAAAACAAACTAAATGTATTTCTTAATCACATGGTCTAGCCAGAACATTATTAATTACTCCAGTGACAATCATCTTATCTATGATCCATTCAATGAAGGAGCTTAGGCTTGAAGCCACCTAAGTTTCTGGAACACTGATTTTCCACCTACTTAAGTCAAGCTTATCAAAAGCAAAGCCTTGTAACAAACACTGTGGTGGACTTGGCAGTGCTGGGTTAATGGTTGGACTCGATTTTAAAGGTCTTTTCCAACATAAAAAAATTCTATATTTTTTGATTAGTGTCTCCCAGACCAGGAGCTTATCAACATAAACTGGTTTTTTTAAGAAGTCAGCAAATAAATCTCTTTGGCTGTTGACTTTGATCCTTTGCTATAGGAAACCATGTCACAAAAATTCCTTTCCTAAAATGACCAAACTTTTCTGTTTAGGAAGACTACTGAAGAACTTTACCATACTATTGGTGGAAAACCTCCTCCTAATAAACACTTATTTAAGGGCTGTTTATACTAAAAATGGTCAATAATGCAGCAAATATTATCCTTGAGTTTAAACAGTTTTCTTTTCAATATTTAGCAAATGTCTAATGCTATCTCTAGTAGTCCATGTAAAGGGTCTACAGAACTTTTCAGTAGGATACTTTATCCTGTCCTGAGTTCTATGCCACTTCAGACTGTTTTGTGTAAATGGTCAAGGTTGCTAGTTTAAAGAGAAGTTCTCTTCCCCACACATTCTTTCCCATCTGAAGTGTACCAGAGGGAACACCTCTGATGTTGAAAGGATTGCTAGTCACTCTAGTCTATACCAAATTAATCCCCATCTTTTTGGCATTTAATTCAACTACACCACTCCCAAGACACCCTTGTGCTTCTCCTACTATGTGTGAGATATTGTAACGCTGACACTGGAGTACACAGCTCTATTTACCTGGAGTAATCGCAGTAAACCTCAAGTGTTTTTACATCTAATAACAAACCACACCACGGGATCAAACGACAGTCTGGCAGCTGTTTAAATTTGGAACATCCTGGGATATCATCAACAGGAAAATTCACCACTGTCTTATTTGGGTTTATTAAAAGGCCGTACTCAGGAATACCTGTTGCTAGAGTCCTAAAACAGATATAAACAGTTAGGCTAAGCCCCCCCCCAGCAAAGCAGACAAAAACTGGTGCCATGCTGCAAGACAAGATCTTGAACACAAGAGCAGAAATCAAAGAATAAAGGGAACCACAGACAACTCTTTAGGTTAAGGAACACAATTAGAAATGAAGAAATTGAAGACACAAGAGGTAAATAAACACAAATAAACTTGAGGATAATGGAGAAAAAAATTTACAGATTAATGCAAATTAAGCACATCAGCCATGCAACACTTGAAAGAAGCTGTATAAACCACACTCACAGAAACCTCTGAGATCAAAATCACTGGAAAAAGACAGATGACAAGTTATTGTTTTTGGAAGTAAATAAAACCAAGGAGAATCCATATAACAGGAACCTCATTTATCTGACGAAAAGTTTTGAATTTTGAGAGAAACATTTTCTCTAAGAATGTTTTCACTGCCAGAATGCCTGCTGATTACCTGCTACATATTGGATCAGCTGTGTCATGGACAGGCAGCAGTTTGTCTTACTTGGCAATGTACTTATGTTCAGGCTTCATCCTTTTAAAGAGAGGAAGAGGTAGGCTCTTCTTCTTGAGGAGTCATAGTCGTAATGCTGGTCCTCAAAACTAATTTACTGAGTCCCCTGGTTCTAATAGTACATTAGGAAAAACTGTTACTACTCCATTTGTGGCAGAGAGTTCACCGGATCTGTAAATAGTTCTGGAAATCTCTCACAGAAAAGGCTACTTCTCTACAGAAAATCAGCACAGCTGGTGCAGAAGTTGATATAGAACAAAGATGCAGACAACTTCAAAGGGCAAGAAGGACAATATCTGCACTGCTACTCAAGTGACATCGTGTTGAAAAGATATTACAGAGATTAATAGCTTGAGGCACTCACTGTTAGTTTGATTTATCATTTCCAGAACTGTAAACCCACAAATCCCTAGAAATTTCTTTCTGTTCTGACAAGGAAATGAGGACAAATGAAGTCTTCAAAATACACTATCCCCTATTTCACACAATTTATACTTCAAACTGTACTTAATTGATTGCTCCACCACATTTCAAGCTCACAACAGAGCTGCATCTTTCTGACTAACTGAAAAGCATGATGCAACTGACTACACTGCAGATGCTAAGCTTTTCTTCAAGACCTTCCTTTGGATCCTTTAAATTGACTTCGGCATCAGCAGAGCTCCCCTAAGACTGACTGTACACTCCTATCCGTGGTAAGGAGCCTCTTCTAGGATTCAATTTTTAAAGAAAAGGTAGTTCTGAAGCACAATAAAGAATTACTGTTTTAAAACTTCTGTGTGAACTGCATACTACCATGCTATTGTGATCTTCAGATACTTATCATGGAATGTTAGTGACCCGAAAATTCTTAGCAATATTGGATCAGACAAGAGCTGCATTCTTTCCCAGGGAACAGAAAGCAGCAGCATGAGTGCCCAATAAAAACATTTTGAGAATGTAAAGAAGACATCTTAAAAATTTGAGGGAAAATGGTTTTAAAAGACAACTGTCAGCTGCTTTGGTTAGCCCACAACACTAATTTTTGCTTGAAGCTCCACCAAGGTTAGTAGGTAGGTCCCTAACTTAATCTTAAGCAGGAATCGCCCATCATGTGAACTGCAACAGATCTTTAACTGGCTATCAAGACTGTAGCTTTAGGATTCTTCCCAAGCACAGGCTACTACCAAGGGCTCCAAAATAGTCCTTGATTGTTAACTCATAAAACAAATACACCTATGTGCATAAAGACAAAAAAGAGTTATGTAAAAGGTAATAATGCTTACTACTTTGAAGACTACATCTCTAATAGCCTACCTTAGAAAAGTTCTTGCCTTCATTAAATGTGGTGTAAGTAGCAAAAAATCATCAATGAGACGTATTAGGACTCTGTAATGAAAGAAGAAACCAACACTAGAGATTTTAATACGTAATCCTTTCAAAGTTTTTTCATACACTTCAGAGCAACAATGTGCCTATTTTAATTCAAAAGTGGTAGAGGCCGATATGAACTCCAAATTGAGAGTCATGAAGAAATTCTCAGTTCTGCTTCTTTCCTAAACATAAATGAAAAAATTACATAAAATAATAAAGCAATGATGATGGCTAGATGAAACACAAAGGAATTTAAAACAGACAAACCATTCCACAGTGGCTTCCCTGGATACAGGGGTTTATACTTTTCCAAGGGAGAATTTGCAGTATCTTTCTCTACAAGACAAGGAAAAGAGGTGCCAGACCAGGTACACAAGTAGATTCTTGGTGGGCTCCAACTCCATCTTCATTTACCACATAATAACTTGTTTATGAAACCATAGCTTGAATGTAAAATGGAATACCATCTACCACTGTAAAGGCTGGAATTCTCTTCTCCAACAGAATTCAGACCCCAGGCATGCCCAGGTTTTTATGGTAAATCCTGCCTAGCAGATCACAGAGAAGCAGCTCTGGAGATGATGATGTACAGTCTCATCTTCAAAGCAAGAGTACTGCCATCACTATGACCAGATCAGTTGCACCTTGGCCCAGCCAAGTCAATAACCACCTTATTCTCCTGACTTAAAAGGACACATTAAATTGTCAAGATCATTCAACAGACACGCACTGAAGAGTGCGTTCTTCTGAACCAGTTTCATAATTTCAGTTTTGTGAACACCCCCCTTTGAAAGCAACAGACAGCTCACATCACTAGAGCATCTACCTGTGTGGAGTACTGCCATCCAGTTGTTTTTTCTTGCTTTGGAAAGAATTCACAGCAATGAAGGGAGATGTCTTAACACAAACAAGTTTCAGGGTCCAGCTCATGACTAAATACCCTAATCCAGGATTCAGTTGGGGATTTGTTCATACAAAGGTAAAAGGAAGTTCAAAATTTTTACACCTAACAAAGAGACAAAGGTTTTATCAGGCTAGCTTTCTGTCAAGCTCCTAAGGAGCAAGCACACGCGCTGGGCAGAAAGACTAAGAAGATTTACCAAAAGTCACATAGGACTTCAAACAAGAACCAACATTCCTCATAAAAAATCTGCTATAAAGATGTGACCTTGATAAAATGTTAAGATTTACCGATGGTGGATTGGAAAGCCCTCAGGCAGAAGCCTGGAGTATCAGGAAGTCTGTAATAAACATCTCATCTTGTCTGAGGTGAAAAGACCACAGATGATGCGGGAAAGAGCGAGGCAAAACCATAAACTTCTCAGAAGTACAAGAGCAGCTTGTCAGACTCTTTACAGCATCCCTAAATACAGGGATCTAAGAATAAATCTCCTACTAAAGACACAGGAAAACTTCTCAGCATTTTCTTCCCGATCTTGTAACAGGGAAATTCTCCCAAAAAACCATCACAGTTTCACTGAAGCTGCAGAGATGTTTGTGTGCACCACACTCCTAATGAAGTTGGAAATCCTTGAAATTCAAAATTAAACATCACAGAAAATGACTAACACATATACTACACATTATGAATTATGGTAACAGAGCACAAAACAAAGCATCCCTACCCATCCTGCTGTATTCCACTGAGCAGTTTGTTTTCCATGTCTCCATAGAACAAGCTGCAAAGTAGGGTTGACAAAATGGAGCCCTGTGGAATTCCACAGTACTGTAAGTAGTACCTAGCAAAGAGTAAAAGAAAACAAAAAATCAAAACATGCAACAAGAGCACAACAGCTGTTAAATTTTTTTTTTCCAAGTGTAACATAAGTTTCAATAAGAAATATGTTGTATGTTTGCCAGTTAGCCTTATTTAAATTTGCTTGTTCTAAGAATCTACATAGAGATCCAGAAGTTTTAACTTTAACAGTGAAAAAAAACCCCATTAATACACATATTCCTTTTGTATTAACAAACTCCAGGAGACAACTGATATTTGATGAATGAAATTTTATAACTAACTGCAAACCCCAAGGCCTCCTTCTGCTGCAGACACATCCTTTATTTAAGTTTTTTAATTCTTTATGTTACATCTTACGGTGACAGCTTCAAGAGAAGTGTTCTTGTACACTAAACAAATGGGAGAATTTTCTATGCTGGCAGAAACCAAATTGGTATGGCTTGAAAAATCCAAGGGAATGATTTTCACAACACTTCTTTGAAGCAGTGAGATACTACAACGTCCATTTCACATTATTCCATTAATGACTTGGCGAAGCTGAAGAGAATTAATTTAGACCACATACTACTTTTGAGCACTGATTGTACTTTCATTTTGAGTCATCTGAAAATTTTCCTTGCAGTAATTTTATTTTCTTACAGACTTTTGATAAACATATCAAATGGTATTAAAAGATTTCTTATAGGCCCCCTGCTCAACAATCAGCATTTTTCTCAAAACATCACATTAGCATTGACTAATTGTGATTTTTTCTTTGAGAAAAAGAGTCTATTTATTTACTAAACTTACACGGGTTTTTTCTGACAAACGAGAACAAGCTACTTAAAAGGGCTAACAGAACAAACAGCATTTTTCAGTCAAGTTGTGACAGAATTTAAATGTATGAAGCTGGTTTTGTCAGTGTGTGCTTCCTTGGAAACCATTAAAATTCCATGAAACATACTCACGTTGGTTAGTCATTATTAAAGTATGCTACAAGAGCAGTCTTATAATCCTGCCAAAGGGAGCATAAGCACCAATACTAGAAAAAACTATAAACACTCTTCTATGTGACTCCTTGAAAGCTTTTCTCACTCTCCCTCAGTCCTGTGAGATTCTAAAACAAGTTTTCTAAAACAAAGGTATTTTTTCCAGAGCAAGAAGCTATTAATTCTAAGATACATCACTCTGAATTTACAAATAAAGATCATGTAAGTACTTCCTTTTTCAGACATGGTACACATTTGCCACCTAGAGGCAAAATACAAATACCAAGTCAGTATCTCTACCAACACAAGAAGAAACCTGCACTACCACCTTCTGTAACATCTGATTCTTAATTTTGGAGTTGCCAATAATTTTAATTCCTGTTGCTACTGCCTTTTATTTTTATTGCAACTTGCCAAATAGCAAAACCATGCAGAAAAGGTTTAATTTTGCACTACAGAGAAATGATTAACAAGGCTTTTGCATGATTACTTGGATGTTACCCTTGCTTTTGCTCACACTATGGATCCCACCATTTTAAAGTACTTTCCTTTTGAATTACACTTGCAGTTTTAAATGAAGGTTATTCCATATTCTATGGAATAATAAATTATGAAGGTTATTCCATATTCTATGGAATAATGCATTGTGTATAGTTAACATCATCCAGGTAGGAAAGAGAAATTTTATTCAATATAAATTTGTTTCTAAACTCATCATGCTTTTTTGGAGCTTAAACTGATACGCAAATTTCAAATTAACATGAAATAGAAATCTTTAAAAGACAGCTACCAAAAGTCCATAGAGTCAATTAAAGGTATCCTCTTAACAGAAAACAAACAAACCAAACATGCTATACAAAGAATAACTAGTTTCTTTTTTACCTGTTCCCAATCTCCAGGATGCTGTTATGTATCATTTGAAGGAAAAAATTAAACAGGCTGGAACTTGTCTCATTGAAAGTTAAGCTCTAAAAATGTGACAAAACATTTGAAATGAAATGAAAATGAAATGAAATGAAAAACACACTACAACTTTGAAGACACACAGAAATCTTTAAAAAAGTGGACTCTAGCAGCTCAAACCCCGAAGTAAGTGAAAAGATAAATCCTAAACCAAAAATGTGAACACACATACTAAAAAGCTGCTCACATCCAACAAGTTAATTTTTTGTTGGATGTTGGGTTTTTTTTGTTTTGTGTTAGGAGAAATCAAACATAACATCTAAACACACTTTTTAAAGTGCTGGCATAATATACTGGATTATTACAATGTATAAGACCTCTGCTCTTTTGGCCATTTTCTATCCTGTAGGACAATTTCTGTATGTCACGGTCTGTACAGTTCCCCAAGTTGAGATACACTTACTTGCCCATTCTGCTGCAAAACACACACTTTGCCAGGTATTACCAACACTTCCATGCATGACTGTACACCCAATATTTATGGAACATTTTGTTAAAAACTGTTTGATAAAAAAATCCATTTACAACAATTTAAATAACTTTAACAATAACTTCATTCAAATTAAAATAAAATTACTTATTACTTGCATAGATTAGGCAGCAGACAAATGCACCCAACTTTTGATAGAGCCAACTTTTGATTGCTTGCATTGAAAAGGTAACGTGATGTACCTGTGGTACAGACACCCAGCCTGACACAACACTTTTCTCAAAATACTCTATTCTTTGAAAATAACAACATACAAATTGTTTTCAAATGTAAAATAGTTTTAAATAGCAGGCTGTTGCTCATGCAATATCTAGCACAGTTTTCTAAATCAGTTCGAAAAAATGTGCAAAATGTACTTTTACATGAGACGTCCAGCTAGTTTCCTTTTTCATTAGACTTTCTTATTTTTGTAGGATACTGGAACTGTACACCAGACACACCATATATTCTACTCCTATGTCCACAGATACACAAGATCATTTTACTTGTATGTTAGAAATCACCTTTTGTCAACCCTGTCATTTTCCACTGCCAGGTTTAGAAAAGAAAAATTTAAAGAGGAATTATTAGCCTGAAAGAACATACCTGTCTGCTCATTTGATGCTCAGGAGATGCTGTAGGTTGTTATTATGGAACCCCATGATTCCATAATAGAAAAAGACTGAGCATATCAGCTACATCTATGCCTTTGTCATGCTCCTTGCACAGAAGGAAGTCTTGAGAACAAACACTTGAATCACAAGAATTAAAACAGAAGCATGCCTTCTTCTCACAACAAAGCATCAGTAAGTAAATTTAAAATACATGTAATTTTTGTATTTTAATTCAAATTTTAATTCACTGAAAGCAAGAAATCTCTTTAAACAAAAACTTTAAGAGTTGATCTTGTTTGTGTTGCACTTAACTCCCCTAAAGAAGTGTTCATTTTCATCAACCTTGAGAGGTAATCCTTAAAATAAGTCAAGATGCCACATCCTTAGCTACTTAGCGTATAATAATTTTGCTCATTCTTACTTCTGTAGGTTTTGGAGATAGCAAGTGCTGAAGCCCTTCTTTAATAGACAGTTAATTTCTCACTTGAGAACTGTTGCGAGAAACAATGAAATTAGAAAAGGGAAAGAAAACACTGGTTAAAACAAGAGTTTGAGACAATAATGAGAATCTGGGACAAGTCTCAGACTTTTTGCCAGATGTCCTGCCTGGTGCACTCCTCCCACTGAACACTGACAGCCTGTTACAAACACCAAAGAGGAGTTGACAGAAGTCTTTCTAGAGAAGGTGCTGGGTAACTAGACAAGAGATAATGCAACCACATAACATGTACAAACCAATAAAAATCTCAATCTTCCTCTAATTCTTTCTTTTTCAGTTGAAAAGAAGCCTCACAAAACTCACCTGTTCAACTACTATTGCATTTTGCAATGAGGCATTCTCCTGAAGCTGGGACACAAACTGCTTCATGTCTGGCATAAAGTCCTTGAAAGTAGAAACCTGTGTAATTGTTTAAATTGTAAAGAAATAAATGATGAAAGCAGTGGAAAATTCAGTAACTGACTTCTTTTATTCAGTGGAGATCAAAGGACTAGCCTTACTCTGTTATTTTAATCCAACAATTCATCTACTGTTAAAATGAAATGTCTCATTCACAAATCTCTATTTCCATGACACATTTATCTCTATTTTTACTAATTGTGAGTAAAAACTTTAAAAGGTGTGGGCGAAAAAGAAACTTTTCTACCTCTGGAAAATATCTAACAGTAGTAAAAAAGGGTTTATTAAGTACTTAACCAATTCAAATTGTGAGTAAAGAAAGCTATAAAGGAAGACTTTTCCTGGGACCAAAGTAAGTTTATAACAGCAAACAGAAGAAATCAGGAAGTCATACATGTCTCCTATAGAGCCTCTTGGCTTTTCCACTTGGGGTAATCATAATCACAGCATAGCGCCGTATGCAGTACACAGTTCTCTTCTCAGGCTTCAGGACCCGCGAAATCACTTCCACAAGTTTCTTGTGAGGAATGGCATCATAAGCCTTGGACACATCAGCCTGAAATAGAAGAAATATCTTCCACTACATATTCAGCAATATTGTTGTGAACATTGTGGTAGTATAAAAAAAGTATTGCTGTAGTACATAAGCAAGGCTGAAGGATAGATCACATGGGAGTAAAATTATTGCATCACTTAGGCCAAATTTGTGACAAAATAAAAACTCGCCACTTACCTGAAAAATCTTCCCCCACTCATCAAGTATTCCCTTAGAAGGGATATGCAAATCATCAGTTTTAGCACAATTCTTATTATTAACAGAAGATTATACCATATGCAACCCTAAATCTAACACTGAACCCTCAATCATTTAAGTTAATAGCTGATATTTTTATGTTTAAATATTATAAGAAACTTTCCTCACCATATGGCCATGGAAAGGACATCTTAGACTTTTGGAAAGCTGCAAACCTACATATTTTACCTTTCCCAAGCCTCATATTGGAAACCTACCTCTGCTTTTACTTGTCATAGTCAAAACTGAAAAATTCCTGTAGAAGCGACAATCTTAGGGTTATTATACACAAATTATGTCAATGACATTACCCTTTGGCTTGAAAGATAACAAGACAAAATTACGAAAGTTATTTCAGGGCAGGATGACAAGCGACTTATGAGAGATGAGAAAGGAGCCCCCCTATAATATACATAAATCTGTGTAATTTACATATTTCTGTATACATTGCCCCAGTTCAAAGCTATGAACTGAAATCAAACAAAATGTTGTCTGCTAGACAGAACTGACGAAAGTGTGAAGAACAAACTCCTTCAAATAGTGGGTTACAACAAGCACTGATTTTTTCAAAGTGGGAGAAGAAACTTATTGGAAAGACACCAACTAGAAGTCATGTGTTCATTTTCAACAGAAACTAATGACACTGAGATAGAAAAGACCAATTTTTTAAGAGACAGTGAATTTATTCAAATGCACATAGGATGTTTTTTCTGGTTTTCATATGGCTCAAAAGCCTACCTGAGCTTGTATCTTTCTCCCACTTTGATACCCAGCTAAATGTAACTGCAAAAAATTCAGCACATGTATAGAAGTGAGAGCTCCTACATGACAAAAAAGTGGACAGAAAAACACCCAAGTAAAGGAAGCTCTACTGCAGCGACACCCATCCACAAAAAGCAATCAACCACCCCCATCAAAAAACTAACCAGAGTCTGTTAGGTATGCACAAAATTTTATTTAGAAAAAGAAATAATTATGCAGTCAGGTCACAGCTAATACAGTTATAAAAGTATCTGCACAAGCTGGTTTTGAAAAGCTAGTTTAAATATCTAATTAAAAATACATACCTTTACACAGTAGAAAGGAGGAATTTCACCACCAGATTCAAGAACCTTTGTAACAAACTGCTTCCATGTCTTGTAGATATCATCTTTCCCAAACACTGAAGAGCCTATAAAACTGGCGTTTATAGTCCGTTCATAATTTAACACACTAAACAGATTTTTCAGTTGAGTGTTGTAATGATTCATCTAAAGAGACCAAAGAAAATCACCTTAAACTATGTTGAAACACATTAAATTCTGTGCAATGCAAAGATAACAAATTTACATGAAGTTTGAGATTAAATTTATGTATCTACTATATTATTTTGTTCAACTGAAGCTTTCAGAAAGCCTGAATATCACTGCAGTAACTACTTCAAAGTGACAAAACAGTCTCAGAGATTTTTATTTTGGTACAGTTACATCCTATGGAAAATGCTTTTGTTCCTATACTTGACTCTTGGAAATCAAGGTGTAATAGTTAGAGTGATAAACAGATAAATGCCAGAAAATAAAACCACCATTGATCTGAAAAAAACTTCTTAAATATCATTCATTCTCTCTGCTGGAGATAATGACAGCAACAAGAATAGCAAACAGAAGGTGTGCTCTGAGACTTTATGCTAACTCCAGCTGCACCATCAGCTGGGCCTCTGGAGGTACTTTATCCAAGTAATTGAGCTAAGATTTAACTCAGCTGTGGGGATAGTCAAGCACATCAGAGCAGCACTGAAGTCGTGCAGGTTGATTAGCTCTGTAAACACCATAATATGGAATATTATGTGCTTTTAGCTGATGCTCTTTTTATCTGGTCTGCGATCACATAGCGTGAACAGAAAGTGCTATGAAGCTGTTGACACCTCACCCACCTGGGGAATATTCAATCTTGTGAATGAGACCCAGCCTTAAGGAAAAGCAATTTATGCAGCCATGCAAGATGGTGAAACTGGGCTGCCACTATGTCTTCCAGTTAACTGCCCTGTTAAACAGATTATTCTATGCACTGAGTGTTCTGTCTCTGTTCCCATACTGCAGTTACTCTCAGCTTCCTTCCTGTCTCTCTACTATGCTTGCTCCAGCTTCCTTGCCCTTCCTTAGGCACTCTTCTGTAACACACCCAGCTCACCACTGTTCACTGGCTCCACAGACAGTTTCACAGATCAACATGCACCCATCAGTATTCAGGCAAATCCCAACAGGCCAGACTCATCCATACCAAGAAAACGGGATTACCTTACAAGTTGCATCATTCTATTGGGCTCATTTCCTAAAGACAGGTTTGCAAACAGAAGTTTGTGATTCTGGAACTGGAGGCTTGTAGTAATTAAGCATTGGAAAGGGAGAAGCTAAGCTGCAACAGACCCATTCAGCCATTCTGATTAGAATGTTACAGTGCACCATGTTAAAACTAGTTTTGCGTAACAAAAGTCCTTACTCCATTTATTAGTTACCAACATCAAATGCACATAAAACAATGAAGAAAATAAAAACCTTCTTTTCTCTGCTTTCCCTGCTGAGTGCTTGTGGTTCAACAACACCGCTCACTTTTACTATGGGTCTCAACCCATTTGGTTTGGGAATAAACCGGAGCTTTGATGCCACAGGAACAAATTTTTTTTGACGGATAGTTTCAATCTCCTCTGAAGACAGAGGCCGTAGCTGTACTTTGACAAAATGGTTTCTAAAATACAAATACACACTTAGTGTAAGCAACAGGAAAGGCAGAAAACAAAACATTCAACGTCTTTATGACAACTAAAGCCAAACACTTTTCTAAGACAATACAAATACTAACCTCTGCAGAAACTGACATGAAATTCTGAATTTCAGAACAGTATCACAGTATCTTAATGACAATGTAATACAGTAAGAGACCACACATTTCTGCTCAATGCAAATAAAAACCCCTTTTAACAAATTAAAATTTAAGCACAAATTAGTGGAATACATATGAAAATTTTGACATATGTTTTATGCAAGAAACGGGAAGTTGGATATTGCTCATGGTTTCAGAAGTTTGAAAGACATTAACAAAGTTGAAAAGAACCTTCTGAAAACTATTCTAAGAGAGCTCCTGGGAAGGACTTACAAAGAGTAATGGGCTGTTCTACTCCCAACAATTAGGAGATCTACCACTTACTAGGAGTTACAGCTAACTAAGGTGCTAGGATACACAGACAACATAAGGGCTTTAGGTATCCAGGGCTTTGATGAGCAGCTGTCAGTTGAAATGAACAGCAGAAAATAACGAAGAACGTTAAAGGCGCTTAAGTCACAGGTTCTGAGCTTCCCAAGTTCACCTTAACGGGAAATGTGTTTTCCTCCCAGATCCCCCCTCAGGATTTACAGTTCTATGCAGCTTCATCAAAATCAATACTTTTCCATACAATGAATCAGGAAATGGTGGTGGAGCAAAAGCCCTTGTTTCTACTTAAGATGCAATGTTAAAGTACCCTACCTGCAACATAAAAGACCTGGATCAATCTCCTGCACTGCTTGTATTGTTCAGACGGACAAAATGTGCCCTACAGACTAGTGGTTATGATATTACCCTGGGAAGTAGGTGAGGCAATTTCCAAGTCCTCACAAAAGACGGGACATCAATCTAAATTTGCATGAAGACTTTTTACAACCCACATAATCCAGCAGGCTGGTTTAGCAAAAGGAGGCTACACTATTACAAAAGGCAGTGGGTGAATGGTGGAAACCTGGTAAAGATGCTCTAAGAGACACCTGAGAAGCCAAGAATGCAGGTAAGAGAGGCACACAAACACTTCTCTTTTGTATGCCTATACAACTCAAATACAAGCTCATGATCCAGCTGCTTGGGACTCCGGGTCTGAGGGATACAGTGCATGATACCTAGAAGGGATAGTAGCATGCAGGGCCAGGGAGTTGAGGTAATGAAAAAGTTTTGAGCATTTATATTCAAAATTTGAAATTAAATTCCTGGTACAGATGCTGCCCAAAGGAAAGCAGAAACGACTGCCTTTCCACAGTGAGGGATAACTATTATTTATAGAATTAATTCCTTGCTGAACACATAAAACATCATCTACTATACTATTAGGCAAATAACCAAGACAAAACAAGTAACTCCAGTTCAACAGAAACAATTTAAGGATCAAATCTCCATCTCTTTACAGCTCACATTCAAGACTGGAGGGGAAAAAAACCCCAATGAACCTCTATCCTTATTTTAAAAAATATTATTTCCTTTGAAAGTGAAGTCAAAGGCCCGTTACTGGCAGATCTTCACTCCTACCTCTGGCCAGCTGCGGAACTGGATGCCATTGTGCCTACAGCAACATTCATTGCTTATGTCGTGGCATTTATGGCAGTGCTAATGATTTTGAATGTGTGCTAATCTAGCAGCCACTGAACCATGCTGCCCTCACTGGCACCCACAGTGCTGTTAAGCACTGCAACTTGAAGGAACTTGACTAGATGGTCCTGCTGTCTTTTGACATCTCACCTCCATCTGATGGGAGAGATTCAGAATTTCTGCAGCATTTTTAATCTTCAGCAGCCACTGTGTGTGGCAAGGGCATGAGCCTTAAGAAAATAGGTGCTGTCACCACAACATTGGGTTCATTATTTTTGAAACACAACTTTACATTCTGCAGGCTATGTAACTTGAAGTAACTGTAGCATAAAATATTTTTCTTAGTAATCCTGCTTTTAATTTGGGGAATGAAGTTCGATATAGCTTCAAAAATGAATACAAAGTTGTCTGTGTACAATGACAGCACACTCTGACCTCCACCAATACAGCAAGGCTAATATACAGAACCAAGGCCCCTCACAGAACCGTGCTCCATATCCTTGAGTGGGATTCTGCCCAGGATGATCTACTCATAAGGACAGTCCTTCAAGATGAGGATTTACTCCCTAATGACAATGCAGTCAATGCAAAGGCAAGCTCGCAAGTAAGGTCCAGGTCCACCGAGTCCAGCCTGTTCCATCCATTCTCTTCCTCCAAAGGAGGATGCAGGAGAACTCAACAGGAATCAGTGGCTACCAATGCCTTCCTGTGAACCAGCTCAGAGCAACTGCCTTGAGCAGCTCCAGCTGAGGAGAACCGGAACAACAAAACAGCCATGAGGGCAACAACAGAGGTCCGCAGATACTCTTCCTCCAGCGAAGATGGAAGCAGCTCAATAGCCTTTGGCACTGATTCACCAGCAGTGCATGGAAACACCAGCTGGTTAAGAGCAGTGTCTGAACAGGCTCAAAATGGCCAAGGCAGCCCTAAACACCTGTACCCCCGTAACTGTAAACCCCAATTTCTCTCCTCCCATGTGAAGTTGGCAGCTGGCCACCTGCATGAATGCAGGAAGCTGGACTCGTGGCTTCACGAGTACACATCACACTTGAAAAAGCAGTGCGGAAAGCCCTGTCAGTGAAGCTTAACTGCAGCTGCTGGGATCAGACTAGAAGTTCTTACAAACTAGGACTCCCGCAGCCAAGAGCAAACATCCTGTTCTTAGAACACGCCTTTGACAAGCATGCAGCAGCACTTCTTTGGGATGTTTCTCCAGCTTCCAATACCCTGCCTTCCAAGCCAAAGATGAGAAGGGGCTTCCTGCCAGGTGAGGAAATCAGAAGAAATGAGACTCTAGATTAGGGTCTCTTGAGTTCAAAGCACCTTGTCCTTACACATTGGGCTTTTCTGGGAAACTGGGAAAAGGGACAAAAGAGCTAAATCCCAAGTTGTTTTCCTTTAATCACAAACCCCACTAAAAATCTATTATTTACTACTTCTATTATTATTTTTATTATAGCTCTAGTATGTAAATGTCAGTACTTGATCATATTTTGTGCCAAAAAATAGTCTTTAAGTACATTAAAACTCCATAAAACACTAATTGCAACACTACAGCTGTTAGTTTGAAGACAAGACAAACAGAATGTGTGGGACTGAAAATTACATTCTACCACTACTATTTAAAGTGCATATTCTGTGCTACAACTGCAAACAACATCAAGACTCCGTTAAGTGCAAACACAAATGCAAAGAATGGCATTGGAGAAATCAATGCTGAAATCAGGGAGTGACGGGGCAGGAGGGGAAAAAAATCACACGTAATATCGTGGACCAAGAGATCACTGCAAAAGCAAAAGGTTTACCATATAAAATAGCCACAAAAACACAAGACAAAGTATGCTAATTTTTCACAGTTCCAAAGCTCTCTCAGACACCAGCAATTTATAATGAAAATCTGAAAGATGTGAACTAGGGAGATGGGTCCACAACACTGTTCATTAAAATTGCCTTTCCTGTTTTAACACTTAATTGTTTAAAATTTAATCTTAAATAATGCCCTAACTTAAATACATGCATGCATTTTTAGGACCAAAAAACCAGCATGGAATTCCAGCTGTACTACAAAAGGAGCTGCAGCTTCTAAATCCCTTAACCTTGAAAAAAAAAAAACCCTAAAGTCACTAGGCTACTGCCTGATTTTTATGAACAGAGTATTACAGAATTTCAGCAGAGCCTTGGTTTTGTTATTTCTAAATTAAAGTAGCTGAAGCAAATTGAGTATTTTTAAAATGAACTTTCACAAGGTTACCTTGGGATTCTACCACTATGCTTTACTCATTGTTAAAAGGTGTAAAATACAGACTTATCAAAACAAAATCCTCTTCATAACGGACTTTGCTATTGCAAAGATGTCTCTTCTAATAAAGAAGTCTAAATTTGAATCAGTTTTCTCACACAAAATATTTCTGAAACTACAAACTGTGTATGCTACGGTCACAGGCTGAATTTTCCTTTGGGAAATGAGGCAAACAAAAGGAGGATAAATGGGCAATAAATCAAAGCAGAAATGTAACTTTACACTACAAAACACATGATTTCTACATATCTATCCATTAATACTTAATTAGTTTTCTAGTATTACCTAATTCCAATGTTCTGTAACTTGCCCCAAATAAGCTTTCGGTAGTAGAAGAGCATGTTTTTCTGGAACATGGTCTCGGTGATATAGAAAAATGATCTGAGTAACTCAACAACATAGGTATCCATCAGCCAGTATAGGAATTTGGCCAAAAGTTCTTCACGGAAACAATGTTCATCGGCAGGAACAAAGTGACCACCTTCAATAAACAATTCAAAGGTAGTTATAGTAACTATCAACCCTTAGTATGAGTAAAGAAACAGAACACACAAACAAGAAACGTGCGCAACATTCTTGCCTTAGCTTGAGGTCATGAGAAAGAAAAACCGTAAGTACAAGCAATTACACAGATTTGCCACTCCAAATTTTCAGGACATTAAATAATGCAACTGACCCAAGCTTAAAGCACAAATACAGGAACTAACCTGCAGTAACAAATTGACATAGAGGATACAAATACACACACCATAGTAGACCAAAGACTTACTTTCTTCCCTCGGCATTGATTGTGCAAGATCTTTAATGCACCACGGCAAGATTGTTGTGAAAGGAGAGGTAAAATCAAAAGGAACAAGTCTACTACAATATAAAGCTTAAAAAAAAAAAAAAAAGAAGCAAAAGACTGAAAATACTTAGGTATACTGTAAAAATTAACAAAATTAAACTGGGATGATTTGGGGAAAAGAATGATATTCAGATTTCCCAATTACATGAAAATTAATTGGTTTCAGGGTTAGGCTTTATTTCAGACATCCTATATAAAACCTATTGCTGCAGCCAAAGGAAAAAAAAAAGGAAAAAATTCAAATCGCCTGAAGTCCATCAGTACTTCCAATATTTAGATGGGACAACAATTATGAACCCAGAGCATTCCTAACTACTGTCAATTTTATGATCACATAAATCTGTAATTACGTCTAAATACGGATGAGCAGGGAATAAGACTCTGGGCTACAATAACAGTTTTTTGGCCAACTTCCAATAATAATTATTCTAATTACATTTAAAGAGTAGATTTTAGCCAAAATGAAACAGGATTCTTAAAGAAACTATACAGAAATACTAGTCTAGCTGCTTAGCACAAATTATGATTATGGCATGAATGTGTTAAAAACAGCTTAACTTTGATGCAACAGAACTGACACTAAAATTTATAAAATGGAAGTCAGTTTTCAGTTTCCTACTCTCTTTAGTTTTTGCATGCTCCAGGGCAGAGACATTTTCACGTATTTACAGCACTTAAAAAAAGACTACTACTATTTTAACAGAAGCCAGGTAACATCAGTGAAAAAAACCCACTGTTGGAAAACTCTCTAACTGAAGAGCTGCAATATGCAGTTGTAATACACAAATTAAATCAGGATGCTGATAGGTAGCTGCTCTGGAAACAGATTATTTCTTTTCTGAGTTCTTGACAACAGACGTAAACAATTACTACAATTTAGGAAATTGTTGAGAAACCACTAGTACTTTTGGAGGAAAAAACAACCATACCTACAGTGCAGCAAAGCAATTAAATGCATGTTTAAACATCAAGCACATGGGAATACTCTCATGAAAATTAAAATAAGCCTATATGTTGCTTTTCCTGGAATATGGCCAAAGAAGGGGGCATTACATTTTTAAAGATAAGATGTTCCAAATGATTATGAATCAAACACACACTTTACAATAAAGCCTTTTAAAATATTTAACTCCTCAGAATCTTGAAAAGTGTAGTTTTGAACCACAGATTCTGAATAAAGAAATAATATATTTCCTAGAATCAAGAGTTTCTTATGAAAGTGTAACCTCCCCTATTTTTGACATCAGTTCTCAAACATCTGACTTTCTATTTTCCTCCTAAACTAGAAAGAACCTGTAATAGTTTCAGAACTTATTGCACCTTTTAACAAAAGAATACCATTTTCAGCTCACATTACTGTAGGATCCACGTACACTATCAGGTAAGAATAAACACTGCAAGCATACCCGTCAAGGAAGTGCAACCCACATTGTATAAACGGAGAATAGAAGCACGAAAAATGAAAATATGCATTAGATCCTACAGCAACCAACCACAGGACTACAGCTTCAGCCTAGATTTAAATCCTAGGATAGTGTCTGAAGAACAAACTCGAGGAAAGGAAGATTCACCTGTCATTGTAAAAGAGGACTAAACAGAAATGGATTCACACAGAATTTGGAACAATCAGATGTTGCCCTCCTGAGAGCTTTTTAGCCAGGGACTGCACAGCCTGGGGACTTCTGCACCACCAACTACCCAGGCTGCAGCAGTGCTCAGTAAGGGTCTCTTGATCCTAGAGAAGGGCTCTAGAAAGGTGATGGATGATGACAGCCCTTTTTACAAGGACACGTAATGATGGGACAAGGGGGAAAGGTTATAAACTGAAAGAGAGTACATTTAGATCAGATGTTAGGGAGAAATTCTTTACTGTGAGGGTGGTAAAGCACTGGAACAGGTTGCCCAGAGAGGTTGTTCATGTCCCAGCCCTGGAAGTGCTCAAGGACAGGCTGAACGGGGTTCTGAGCAACCTGGTTTAGTGGAAGGGGTTCCTGCCCACGGCAGGGAGGTTGGAACTAGATATTTAAGGTCCCTTCCAATCCAAACCATTCTGGGATTCTATGGTAGGCAATCCCTGTATTGAATGGGTCCCATACTCACATCTTTCTCACAGGGGTGATGTGAGGGAGTAAAAAAACCTGGGTTTTTTCACTCCCATAGCAGAGGAACACATGCCACTGCAAGTGTCTTGATTTGCTTTTAGTTCTTTCTGAACTCTTACAGTAACTAACAGGCAGACAGCCTTTATTCCTTACGTGCTTAGATCAGACTTCGAGGGATTTTCAGAGTCACTGCAATTTGGATAACAGGAGTGGATGGGAAAGAGTTTTGTTTTTTGTTCAGCCCAGGTTCTGAATTCATATTTATGAAAACATCATTCTGTTAAACACAAAAAGCATGAATGCAAACAAGTTTTGGAAGGAAGACAAACTTAAGCGTCCTTCCACCATCAGTTACAAACACTACTAGGTTTGCTCCCTCAGCTATGGTTATTACCAATGAACTCAGCAATTCGGACTCCAGGTTCAATATCCTCCCCTTCCCACCTTAAACATGAACACCAAACACCTGACAGCCCCACCACTTAGGTCTTTAATATAAGAAGTACCTTTGCCTAGACGAAGCCACATGCAGTCATTCACTCTCATCCTCCACATCAACTCCTGCAATGAAAGCTTAGCAAACTTCCCCCTGGAAATGAACACTTTGACATTTTTTAGGAACCGGCACTTGTTATGGTTTGAACCCCAAAGCTCAGCAGGGATGACCTTGTCCAGGCATTCCCTCACAAACATGTACACCTGCCAGTGGCTGCTGTGCTGCTTGAGGAGCTCCCTGAGGGCTGAATCACGTGCCTCTCCTAGGTTTTGCTCCTCACTCTGTGACTCCCCATGCACAGGTTCTGCAAGGGAAGCACCTAAGTCGTCTGGCACATCAGTGTGACGAGGTTCACATGTGCTGCTTGTCACACACTTAGTAGGCTCTTTCCCAAACTGTTCTGCTTGCTTCTGAACCTCTGCTTCCCCAGGCAAGGCTGCCTGACAAGACAGCTTGATATTTCTCATAGTGATTTCAGATATCCGAACAGGGCAATTTTTTCTCAAGAGAGCAAAGTAAGCACACTTTCCATGATTGTTTAACAGTTCCTGAAATGTATCCCTCATTTGCCAGTAGCGTTTGGGCAACAACTTCTTTCTCCGCTTGCGTTTTGGCAGATTTTGGTTATGGCTTAAGAATATAGCTTCTACAAGGTGTCTTCCACCTGCCTGAGAGCTCTGCAAGCGATTCAATAAAAATGATTTAGGAAAACATTCTCGGAAACTCCTGCGAGAGTACAGAAGAGACTTCCTCTCAACATATACTGCAGAACTCAGGAATCTATTTGGTAACTTCTTTGACAAATGAGGTTGGGGACTTTCCTGCCTTCTGCATTTTGAAGAAATACCCTCCATGGGTTTGGTTTGTCCTGAAGCCAACTGAGATTCATACGTATGCACCTCTACTCCTTTCCTACGGGATTCTGCTTGCATTTCAGTGTTGGACTCTAAAGGTTTGTTACTCTGAACTCCCCGCAGAAGAGAGCTTTTACCCCACACAAACTTCTTCCTGCCACGAGATGTGCAAACTAAAGAAGGACCAGACACAGCATTGTTACCTCTTTGAGAAATATGGGGGGTTTTAATGAGACTTTCAGAATGTGGTGCTACATACTCAGTTTCACATCTCTCGGAACTACTTTGGTTTACATCAGGAATAAGACTACAAGCCTTTTCCTCTCTCACTTTCTCCCCTCTTTTTGCCCTCTTGGCTGGAATTTCAGGTTGTTCTCCATGAATCTTCCTTTTTAGGGATGGAGCTGTAGCTGAAACACATGAACTGGAGCCACTCTGTTTTTCCCCATGTTCAGTAACCACTCTGATCTGTTTGCTTGCTTTAGAAACAACTTGTGCAGAACACTGGTCACTGGGCACTAAGCTTCGTATCTTGTTATTTCTTTCATTTCTCATTCTGGAGACGTTATCTTCACATCTCTGTCTGCATTTCCACCCATATGACTTTAAAAGATAATTTCTATGAAACATAAGCCTTTTTTGCACGTATTTAAGCAAGCTAGTACGTTTATGCTTTGAGAGCCTTTGTCTAACAAATACCAGGGATGAGTCTACATTACATGATATAAGTTCATAAACTGGTTGCCCACAAACTTGGTAACAATTACTAGGGGGAACCAGCATAAAGACTGCACAGTGTTCCAATAAATACATCATCACATCATCCCCTATCCTGCTCAACAGTGTCTCCCAGAAGCCGCTGATGCGAAGAGTTTCTGTGGCAGTATTGGGTAGGTAGCTGTATAACTTTGAAAATGGCACGACTGGGAACTGCGAACTGTTTTCATCCGGTAAGGAGTATCCATATGCGAGGACATTCTTCTTTTTTTTTTCACACAGTCTCTGAACGACTCTTGTGGTGACTTCGCTCTGACTAGATAACTGAGGAAACAAAGAAAAAAGAAAATCAGCTTTCTTTACTTCTCCATAAACCACAATATACCCTCTAAATAAAAACTTATGCAAAGATACACAGCCCTACACACCAACTTTCAAACCAGTATTAATGATTCACAAGCATTGCACCCAAAAATTAAGATTTTCCAAGCGTACTGCAAGATGTTCACATGTAGCAACGCAAGCCAACGACTTCAAGGAAGTCTTTTTAATATCTGCCCTTTTGATCCCGGTTTTTACGCCCATGGAACGCCCTACACTACTCCCCTTGAGTCCCTCAGCAGCTCAGACTCCACTGCCTCCAGGTCACCCTGCCCGTGGATCCGCGTTCGCAGATCCCCGTTTGCAGGCACGCATCCGTACATACCTGCTCGCGCAGGCTCGAACCGCCAGGGAACTAAGCTAATTTTCTTGAGGCCTCTATTTCCTTTTATGTAAAGGAAAGTTCAACTAAACGACTCGGTACACAATTCCAAAACCCACTCAACAAGTTCGCAACATCTGCTTCCTACCACAGCACAGTTTTGCTCATGCGGCGCTAAGAAAAAAGCGGTCCTCCCTCTCTGAGACGTTTTTTCTCGGCTCGATCACTGACCTACGGCCCGTTCTACTCACCTCTTCCCTAATCTCTCACGAGTGGGGCACTTTCCATTCCCAGCTGCTCCCCGGCCACATTCGGCTTGTTCATCCCTACCCACATGGGCACGCAGGGAGTCAGGGAGCCCCATGCACACAGACCTGCAGCGTTATCCGCCCACCGGCACCTGGGCTTTGCTCTCCCACCCCCGAGAGGAGGCAGGGGGCCGATCCCCCACCGCTCCCCTCTGGCTCCGGGGCCAGGAATGAGCCGCGGATGGCTGTGGGAGCCCGGGAGGCCCGGCCGGCAGCAGCCACGAGGGGCCAAGGGCCGCCGCGCCGCCCCCGCGCACGCACGGAGCGCGGGAAGCGCGGTCCCCGGGAAGCCCCGGCAGGGCTCTCGCTGCTCGGCGAGGGCGGCAGCCCCTCGCCCCCGGGCCCCTTCCTACCTGCTGGAAGGTGAAGGGCCGCGGGATGGCGCGGGCGCCGCGGGGGACGCACACGAGGCACTGCCCCACGAAGGTGCAGTAGCCGGGGGCGTCGTCGGCCCGCAGCACCTCGGCGTCCCCGGCGCCGCTGTCCCCCAGCCGCCGGACGAAGGTCTCCAGCGGCACGGCCTCGGCGTAGCAGCGGCGCAGCGCGGACAGCACGGCCGCGAAGGGCTCCCTGCCCGCCATGTTGCGGCCAAGGAGGGCGCGGGGCCACCTGAGGCAGCCGCGGCGCCCCTCCGACCGCGCCGCTGCCCCACCGACAGCGGGGAGCAGCTGCTTAGCGATGAATGAATAAGTAAATAAAAGTATTAACTGGAGAAGCGGGAGAAGAAAACCAGCCAAAACATCCTTTTAAAGCTGCGGTGCGGCTACTCCGCGCCGGTGCCCCCAGCGTGGCCGCGGAGAGGCGGCGGGCGGGGCCGGGCGGGGCGGGGCGGGGCCGGGCGGAGGCCGCTGTCCAGCTCCGCCGTCGGGGACCGAGCGGGAAGATTCCCCTGCGGGGAACGCTTTTTTTTATCGGGATGAGCACTCCACTGGGACTCTGTCTGAAATAAGAGCAACTGTAGGAGAGGTTGTGGTGGAGATGAACAGACTAAACCCTAAAAATACCGAAGTGGCTCATCCTGGTTTTTTTTTTATCAAACTCATGAATGGAGAAGCCAAATAGCTTGCGGGAGCATGTAACCTCCTACTCCAAGTTTGCCTTGGTATCTGAAGACTTCATGATAGAAAATTTGATGCCAGACTGTGAAAGGGATTGCTATGGAGTTCTGGGGAAGTGCAGGTCTCTAAGCCTGATGTTTGTTCCAGGCGAGTTAGTAGAAATCATAGAATTACAGCATGGTTTGGGTTGGAAGGGACCTCAAAGGTCATCTAGTTCCAACCCCCTTGCCATGGGCAAGGACAGTATCTGTGAAATATCTGTGCCATAACAGAATTAGGAGATGTTGGGAGATATACAAATTGCTCAGCCAACATTGCTCCCGTAAGAGGGAGTCCTGCCTTCGAGTTCTGTCAAGTGTTGGAAAGACATGAAAATTACCGTCATCTGGTTGATATATGCTACTTGAATTTCCAAAAACCTTTGCAAGGAAATGTGTCACAACACACGGCATAAGTTTAACAAACCCAGGACTTTTGAATAAATGTTTGGGCCAGATGGAGTTAGCACTCTACCACGGAGGGTCAGGTGACTGCCTTCCAGCTGGGCTTCATAGGTAGGTTGCTGCGAGTATCCTGCAGAAATATAACAGAGTTCTCTCTTTCCCAAAGATTAGAGAGTACCTCATCTTTGAGAAGAATCATCTGACAGATCCCATCACGGAGAAGGTTATTTTTTCAGGTGTGTCACTGGGTGAAGGGAGATATTAGTGTCCCTGTTGTCATGGTGGTAGTGGTGGTGCCATGCAGTGAGTAATTCTCACCAGTGGCAGGAGCAGAGGTGTAGAAGTTGTGGGTCTACTGAGACAGAGTAATGTGTGCCTTCCCTTCCTCATGTGAAGGCTTTACAGACTAGGGAGTGAGGTCAGCATCCTACTGCTCGTGGAGGACTGGTCTCCTTTCCTACTAAAACAATGAATTTCTTCCTGGGAGCGAAGCAGCTCATCTCCTAACAGCAGCATGGCTGAGGAGACAACTCCCCTGCACCTTGTGACCTACAAGTTGAGGCATTCCTACATCACTTCCCGTTCAGCACTGCCTGCTTCAGCCCTTAACAGAGATAGCTACCCGCTGGCATTTCCAGGTGAGGGAGAGCAATAACACCAGGCTTCATGGGACCTCAGCGAGGCCATAACTGAAATACTGCACTGCCACTGATACTGAGGGGCAGGGGATTTGGAGACAGTCTGAATCCATCTGCACCTAGGGTAGGGATAAAGCTGATGCCCTAGGTCTGGCTTCTGAAGGATCTATTTGACATGTATGTCCCCCCATCTCTCCGTTGCTCCAAAGGTGACAGCACCCCCAAGGTGGAATGTAGCCTGTAGCAAACACATGGTTCACCATTTCCTGTGAGAAACATGTTCAGGAAGAAAGTAAGACGAAAAGGAAGAAGAAGGGGTCGATTAATCTCTACTAGCTGTTGGCAAGTCCCATCCTGTGCCTCTTCCTGATGCCTTCTCGGTGGCAGTGATCACAGGGGAGAGGGCTGCTGCAGCCAATCTAAGGGGGCCTCTTTCCTCTTTCTTTTCACAGGTACCACGTGTTTTTCTGTGTGTCTACCATCAGGCTGGGGAGAGAATTCAGGAGGGATGGGGGAATGAAGTGACATTGAAAAAGAGTAAGGTGGCTTTTTTGGGGGTTTGGGTTTTTATGGAGGGGGGTGGCAGGATGAATAAGGAAAAGAATAGAATCACAGAGATGTAGAATCGCTGAGGCTGAAAGAGATCTATGGAGGTGTCTAGTCCACTCTGCTGCTCAAAGCAGGGTCACCTAGAGCAGATTGCCCAGTGCCATGTCTAATCAGGCTTTAATATCCTTAAGGATGGAGACTACACAACCTTTCTGGGCAACCTACTCCAGTGCTTTATCACCCTTAAAAAAAAAAAAAAGTATAAATGGGATTTCCTCTGTTTTAATTTGTGCCCACTGCCTCTTATCCTGATATTGGATACCACTGAGAAGAGTTTGGACCCATCTTGTATTTATTCACTTTGATATGATCCCCACTGAGCCTTTCTTCCTTAGGCTAAACAATCCCAGCTGCCTCATGATCTCCTTATATGTCAGATTGTCCTACTCCTTAATCACCTTAGTGACCCTTAGTTCTCTGTGCTCACTACAGTACATCGATATCACTCTTTTACTGGGAACCCAGATCTGGACAAATAATGGGGTCACAGTTCTCCTCAACAAAATTTATGCTTCAAGGCATACTTAACCTTATCCACATCCTGCTTTACAACCAGTTTCTGTGAAAGGGAGTTTACCCTGGGAATGGATGATGATAGTGGAGTGATAAAAATAAAACTCTGTTTTTACGGTCAAGCAGCAAAGTGAAAGGAAATGAGACGTTATGTTTAGGTCCAGCTTCAGTAATGGCTATTTAAAGAGGTAAGCTTTCTGCAAATGTGCCTCTCTTTTCAAAGCTCCATTTGAAAAGGCTACAGGAAACTCTTATGAGAAATATCACAAGATGAAGATGTAAAGTGTCTTTCAAAAACCCAAAGCTGTGTTCAAACAGAAAAGTAAAAAATAAATCAAACAATGTCAGATTAGTTTGATGAATAACTTCTCAAATTTGAAAGAAACATGAAACATCAGGAGTGGAACACCTTGCCCGGAAGTCTATAATGCAAAAATAGAGAAGGAACACTTAGGACAATCTTAGCAATACTGAGGAACTTGAGGGAGGCTCCTGTGTCAAATCTTTGCACACAGCACGAACTGTCTCAAGCTCAAGTACTGTGAATTATGTTGTTCAAGAAAGAGGAAAAAATTGTTCAAAAATCAGTGAGTCTCTATATTTAGATGGTAATTACCAGTGAGTTTAAAGGAACTCAGTGACTACCTAGGTCAAGCCAGAATGTGTCAGAATCACAAGCTATGATCAAGGATCCCAAAGGAGATCATGGGGACTACCTAGCAGTAAGTTTGAGGACTTAGCTGTGAAAGTTGACTAACTCTGTAGTAGAGAATGGATTTAGTCAACACGTGCATAGCTATGGCACATTGGAGGAGTCAACATTACATTTTCTGAGGATGACATTATATGGTACAAGGGGACATTCCTTTGGTCAGTTGAGGTCGGTTGTCCCAGCTGCGTCCACTCTCAATTTCTTGCCCACCCCACTCTGCTCGTGGTGGGGGCAGAGTGGGAAAAAAGAAATCCTGATGCTGTCCATGCACTGCTTAGCAATACCAAGACATGGGTGTGTTGTCTGTTAGTCACAGACCCAAAGTAGAACATGAACAACTGCTTTGAAGAAATGTAACTCTGTCCTAGCCAGACCCAGTACAATTTGTCAGAGTAATACCCCTTTTTGACCCATCACATCCATCAGTCTGAGTCATCAGCGACTGGGGGATCTTCAGCAGCTGTGGCTGATCTTGGTGCCAGTCTCACCCAAGGCTACTGCTTGGGACAGATCATACAGTCATATGCCTTTAATCAAGGACATCCCTTCAGTTTAACCAGCTGCTCAGTGTAATCCCTTTTTAGAGCATCTATCACGTGTCATGGCTTTTATCTGCTGTGCAATGAAGCCTGTTGTGACAGTGACCTGCTCTCTTCTCTGTTGGCTTGCATCTGCA
Source organism: Corvus kubaryi (assembly GCF_017639235.1). Classification (NCBI taxonomy): domain Eukaryota; kingdom Metazoa; phylum Chordata; class Aves; order Passeriformes; family Corvidae; genus Corvus; species Corvus kubaryi. The sequence continues at coordinate 17,832,499 of NW_024582056.1, forward strand.
GTCTTTGTTTTCTTTACAGTGGTCTTGGTAAGTGGAGTTGCCATTTGGTTCTCAGGCTGGCCCTATGCAGAGGGCATGTGGTGTGGGGAAACAAGCCCTTCCTACCACTGTTACCACAGTTAACAGACTTACATGGCTCTGGCTCTTCCCATGTCTGTCCACCACAATCCTCTGGACTGGGACTCTCCCTCAGAGCTGCAGTGGTCCCTTCACCTCTTAAATACTTTTTCCAGGCCACCATGTGTCTCTCACACTGTGTGTGATGGTACCTGAGTGGCATCACTCTTCTAACGCCAGCCCCAGACTTACTGTGGGATTCAGCTTCTCCCTACTTGCTTGTTGCTCCTTAGAACAGATGTTCAGCCCTTCCTCCCACATTTGCCTCCTCGAAGTCAGGTCTTAATTGCATCAGACACACTTTGTGCCCATTAAACACGGAACTTTTCTATTCTGTTTAATAAATGCTCAGTCCCACTATTTCCTCCACAAGCTCTTTGATCTTATCTCAGCCTCTTGTCTGGCAGCCAGCCATGCCCAGGTGTATCACACTTTGCTCTTCCTCAGACACATTCTTCCTCAGTTTTCACACTGCCTTTCAGTATTAGCGAGTTTGAGAGGAAAATAATTTTCCATGTGCTGATTTTGGCTAGGGTAGAGTTAAATATCTTCAAAGTAGTATTACAGGGCTACGTTTTGAATTTGTGCTAGAAGTCTTGATAACACAGAGCTGTTTTTGTTACTGCTGAGCAATGTTTACAAAGGGTCAAAGCCTTTTCTGCTCCCTACACCATTCCACCAGTGAGGAGGCTGGGGGTGCACAGGAATTTGGGCAATGACACAGATGGGAAAGCTGACCTCAACTGACTCAAGGGATATTCCATACCACATGGGATCATGCTCAGCATATAAAGCTGAGGAGAGATTGGGGGCAGATGGTGCTGAGGGAGAGGCTGGGCATCAGTTGGTTGGTGGAGTAATTGCTTTAATTTGCATCATTTGTCTTTTTTGGGTTTTATTTTCCTCTGTTTTTATTATTTTATGTTATTTTATACACTGACCTGCAACCCATTCTACCCCCCCCCCCCCCTTCAATCTCTCATGAGTGGGGAAAGTGGCATTTTTCATTCCCAGTTGCTCCCTGGTCACATTTTTTTTGTGATTAGCAGGACCAAAACATGCAGATGAACCACACCAATGAAACGTCTGCCTTGCTTTAGGCTGCTTGACACAGACTAACCTGGGGCTAGAGACTGCTACAGGCAAATAATGCCTGGTAAAAATGTTCAGAGTCAACTTTTTAAAGTCCAAAATAAGAGTAAGATAGTCCACAAGTCTTTGCAGGTGTGCAAGAATAGGAGGAGGACAAACCATCAAGGCAAGCATCAGAGCTCTCTTAATAAGGATTGTGGAGCTGTAGATGACAAAAGAGAACCTTAGGGGACAGAAGCCGAGAGGTAACTATACCCAAATACAAATTAGACTCAAAACAGCTTGCAAGAGGTTTTATGGGTACCATATGGCAAGGACTAAAAGAACAGTACCACTAAACAGAAAGCTGGGGGCACCATGGGAGAAGCTATCCTACTCTTTTAACCATAGACAAGCGTGAGCCACAATGCCCCAGTGTTAAAAGTGCCTTTTGAATCTATTTTGCTTCTTTTGATGAAGGAGGGGGGGTTCTAAAAAAAAAAATTAAAAAACCCCAATCAAACCAGGATTTTTGCTGTTAAAAGGAGCAGTGAGAAGTAGAATAGCTTAAAGAAAAAGCTGAAGCAAACTGATTAGCTCCAGATCTCCTTAAAAAGGAGGCATCACGGTTCTCCTTTTATACTAAGAGGAAATTCTTAAATAGAATAATAGAATGTGTTGAGTTGGAAGGGACCCATCAGGATGACAGAGTCCAGCTTGTGGCCCTGACCAGCACCATTCCTAAGAGTGACACCATGTGCCCAAGAGCATTGTCCAAACGCTTCTTGAACTCTGTTAGGCTGGTGCTGTGACCACTGCCCTGGGGAGCCTGTACCAGTGCCCAGCCACCCTCTGGGTGAAACACTTTTTCTTAATATCCAACTTCAACCTCCCCTGACTTCATGCTATTTACTCAAGTCCTATCACTGGTCACGAGAGTGAAGCGAATCAATACCTTCCCCTTTGCTTCCCCTCACAAGGAAGTTTTGGACTGTGATGAGGTGTCCCCTGTTTCCTTTTCTCCAGGCTGAACAGACCAAGTGACCTCGAGCTGCTCCTCATAAAGCTTCCCCTCCAGTCCCTTCACCATCCTCATTGCCCTTCTTTGGATGCTCTCTAATAGCTTAATGTCTTTTTTCTATATTCCCATAACCACTGGAGGATGTATTGATCCTCACAGACACAGGGCCAAACCTCTCCTAGTGGGAGAGGGGGAACAGTCAGAGACTGTCATTGGGCATCTAGGAAGGCTGGGCTCTTTCTCGCTCCATTTCTCAATACTTAGAGCTAGATTTATTCACTCACAGGGTTTTACACAGGACTATCAGGAAAGTGTAATTAGCATTGTAAGAGCAGTAAGATGCTGTGCTGGTAGTGGGCAGCCTCCCAACATCCTTTTCCACCTGTTTAGATTGTACTATAAGGAAAAGCTGTAAGTTGTAATGTAAGGGGTATCAGCATTACCAACAAATTGCAACACTTCACTTCTTCAAGATGAGATTGATCTTCTGATAGAAAAAAATGGAAAGCGTAGAGTTTGCAGAACAACTACAGAATTATGTGTCTTAATGCTTCTGTTGCCGAGCTGTAGGTGCTGTAGCTGAGTTACTGGAGTGTCATGTTAAAAGGGAACACGTACTGGTGCTGAGCCTGCAGTTCAGCAGCATCCACAGCCCCTGCTCCAGAGGGACAGAAGCACAGCAGAGCAGACTTCTTGAGCTCTGCTGATGAAACAAAACCTGTCCGTGCCGCTGCAGTTTTGTAAATGTTTGTCCTGTGGCTCCTGGGAATACAAGTCCAAAGGGTGGAAGGTCACCTCCTGGAGAATGGCAGCAGGAAATGATGAGCAGGAAGTAGCAGGGTATGGAAGTGAAGAGCTGTGCAGGAATAGAGCAGAGTCTCCGTCACAGCTCGGCGGCACTGCACCACGGGCCATCTACACCCAGAGTCCAGCCAGCTGCCTTTTGTCACTTACATCCTTAGAGAATCAGACTGCTGGGGTATTATGCAGTGCTAAGTCCTGGGCAAGAGCAGCTTCCAGAAGCATAGGATGGCTTTCTCAATTAATTCTAAAACAGCCCCAACCCAAAATCACAGTAATCTTTTAACTTCCAAAGCCATTAGAAGCCTAATGAAGATGAGACTGTGAGATGGTCACCTAGTAGGTTACAGCAGGAGATCCCATTAGAAGTGAGGAAATTTTTAAGTTACTCTTGGACACTTAAACAGATTCTAGATATTGATAATCCAGTGTGAGCTGGTTCATGTACAGAACCACATTTTTAGCTGATGCCATTACCACAGTGGAAAGTTAAAACATGTAATTTAGTATCTCCAAAGTTACTACTTACAGTTTTTTTATCACCTTTCTTTCCAGTAACAAAAGGTAACTCTTTATCCCATACGCCAAGTCTTTTATTTGGAAACGGAATGCATAAAACCATGACTTGAACAGGAAAGTCCTGCTCATTTTAAAGACTTAAAATGTTCTAATTTTATATGCTTTATGACTATTGTATAGGATATCATGAGGTCAGTGTCAAGAAATGCAAGACAGAAGACCAGTACACTCACAGTATGTAAAGGTGCAAGAGCAATTTTTCAACAGCTGTGCACAAAAATGGGCAATGAAACAACAAAAATACCCAAATATGATATTCTGGACTTTGAGAAGCTACTCTAGACGAACCAATGACTTCATTGTTTTGAAATGGCACAAAAAGGGAACGTGCTATATGCATTCTTTATATCAGGAAAACTTTTCACATACATTTAACTTAATGTGAAATACTAGTTTGCTTAACAGCAAAGAGCTCATTCCAAACAAATTCAAAACAGGTACAAGATACAGCAAATGCAACCCCAGTTTTGCATAGACTTACTTGGGTGTGTTTAATGCTAAAATCAATAATCTGTAGTTACAATTAACAGCATAAAGAGACTTTAACATGAACAGGAGATAAATATTCACTTCAAGACTCCTTTCCATTGCCAGCAGTGTGTAAGGAGGACTTCAGTATAGGAAAAACTAGTCTGTGGCAAAATACAATAGGCAGGCATATTTCCTTATCTTTTTGGGACCCAAATATTTATATGTTCAGACTTTTGCAGTACAGAACTGGATAAAATCCAGTTCACAAAGTAGTTGCAGACCACAGGAACTGACCTGTGTTTTTCAAAGTTATTCAGTGAATATTTTCAATTCATGACAAATTGAGGTTAAACAGCCTTGCACAAAGAGCATGCAATTTAATAAACTTAAGTATCATTATTTGTAAACTTACTGACCAAAGCAAAACTAGAATTGGAAACTACAATTCTGCCTTTTGGATTTTTATAATTGTATTTTATTTGCTGCTGAAAGGAATGCACTCCATATTTCCCTTACTAAGAAACTTGCTTTTAGAAATCTTTACAAAGATTTTAAATTTAAATTTTTTCTAACCATTTTTAAAAGTCGCTTCTAGATATAGCTGTGGAGTTTGGATTTTGGTATAATAATTCAACCTGATTATTTTTACAAATTTGAAAGAAACAGATCAAAATACTTCCCTCAATGATTCCATTCCCATGGAATTTTCGATTATATGAGAGGTACGAATTATTCTTTACCAGGCTATTTTTTTTTCTCTGTATCTGTGTAGTTTGTTGAACCTCTACTTGAGCACAACAATTCCATTTGAATGATGTGTGTTTCATCTAAAAAACAGGATGGGGCAAGGAGGGAGAGGTGAAAAGACTGAGGAATTATTCCCTTTGAAACATGACAGAATTGGCCTAGTAGGTCACTGCAGTACCAAATGATGAAGAATTTAAGAAGCGTTAAAGAGACTTTCCCAGCACATAACAATGATTTGCATTACATGAACACCTGGTATGCCAAGAAATCAGGTCTGTCAACAATGCAGAAGGATTTCTATAAACTTGCATACATATTGAAAGAAATCATGTTACAGTTTTTTCACACCTTCATTCAATTTAAGGAAACCGAAACCCTCTGCCATATTGCGGGCCAAGAACATGGCGGAATTTGAAGTTTAACAACACCATTTGCTTTATCCTATATTTCCAACAATATATTTTTTTAGCTCTGAATTCACAATTTCTACAATTTCTAACTCCATTATCACATTATCAAATGAGAATGACTGGTAATTAGCATATAATCCAATATTATACCTTTTATTTTTAACAGCCTCCAGTTTGGCAATAATTCTTGATTCTGCTGTTAACACAGTGTCTTGTTTTTTCAGTTTTCATAGCCTAGTGGCACAGGCACCACAGTTTCAGTTCGTGAGTGTCTTAAAAACACAGATTTGGATCTTAATTACAATGGTCAGGATGCTTAGGTTTTCACTGAAGAGAAGCTGAAGTGAAGGAAGTTTATATAATGTCATCTGGCAGACAGTAGACCTTGTGAGGACAGAAGAGGGTCTTGAAAGAGGCGGGTATCAAAACTAGATTTTGGCAATATAGAAGATGTATTGTCCATGTAGTTCTGTCATAAGCTTTAAAAATACTCTTATTAAATAAGTTTTTCCTTCCTTAAGACCAGGTAATACACAAAGCGAGTAAGAGTCCAAGGGTCAGAATCTTCTTCAGTTCTTAGTTATTCTCTATGAGCTTTTTTTTTTTGACTTTTCTTCGTAAGATTCTCCATACTCATTTACTCTGCTCTTATCCACAGGATAAAGCCTGGCAGAAAAAACCCAAATCATTAGTTACATTACAGTCTCCTATCTGAAGGAATTAAGTAGTTCTGTCATGCTTAATTTTAAAAGTTAATTTCTTTGTCATCATATTCTCTATTCCCATTTGTGGCAAACCCCAACATTTTTAAAGATTTGTACAGACATATCAGCTTCTTCACAATATGACTTAACCAGTTGTCTCATAACAGGACCTCTTAAGAGATGTATTAGCTCCCCTAAAGCTTAGCTGGAGTCTTTTCTCAAGCAATCCAGGATACCTCTCAAACTTGAAACCAGTGCCCAGCCCCTATCAGAAGCTGCTGACCTCTTAACTTCTACAAAAATAGCTCAGAAGGGGACCTATTTCACTACATTTTGGTGCAATTATATAAATCCCAAAATGAAGTCTGCAGTTAGTATTAATGATTAGTTAGATGTACATATCTGTGTTCTGGTAGAATGTGAACTTGGCTTAGAATTCTTGTTTGCTCCACATAAAAATGTTTCTTCTTGGCAATAAGAATACACTTTCTGTAGCTTCACTATGAACAGTATTTCATAAGTACTGCATATAACTTTCTTCCCCATCTGATTTTAGTTACTTGAAGAATCTGAAACTAGACAGACACTTAACTTACAAGAGAACCTGGTAAACTGTGTTTGCAAACTAGATAAACAGAAAAGCAGAGCAGGGCAGTCCCCAATCAGGTAACAGCCTTTACTACTGCCCAGCAGAGCAACTTGGAGAGCATGCCTAGGACACTGAGCACATGGAGATGTGGCCCTCAGCAAGGGTTAGAAGCCCAGAACTCTTAAGTGGTTTTGTGAACAAAAGCTTAGGATTTTCTCTCCTTCCCCTTACCTCAGGTATTTATGTCTCAGGTTTGATTTGTGGTTGGTTTTTGGTTTGTGGGGTTTTTTTTTGGTTGATTGTTTTTTTGGTTTTGTTTTTGCTTGTTTGGTTTTTGTTTGTTTGTTTTTTGGTTGGTTGGGTTTTTTTGTTGGTTTTGTTGTTTTTTTCTTTTTTTTTGTAACTTTCAAATCTGGTGAAAAGAAGGCTGTTTTGGGGAGGGAAAAGGGGTTACTGACAAAAATTCTGAGTACTGTGAGAAGAGGAAATTTTTGACTACTCAGTATCATGTCCAGGATTACTGTCAGTTATGGGAAAATGTTTCTGTCCCTCTTACTTGTATTGAGATCTCCTTTGCAGGGTGCCCTGCTCACCATTCCTTTCACTAGGCATATACATAGCTATCATTATCCAGACCATACTATACTATACATTATTACAGTATAAAACTTCAAGTCTATCCCAATCTATAGTTCTTTACAACAACAAGACAGAACCATCTAATAGCATTGTAAAAACTGTAATGAACATTAAAGGAAGTCATACCATCTTTGGTAGAGATAGACCAGGAACACAACATCATCTCTAAAGCACGCCAGCCTATGAGATGTTGGCATAGTGATGATAAAAGCAAATATATCATCAATAAAGGTGTTGAATGCCTACAAATTAAAGAAAAGTATGCTTCAGTTGGCTGTTAAGAAAGGAAGTTATCAGTCATACAAAGTTACAAGCTTCCTATGTTTTTCTGCAGGAACACAGACTTCTTCCATATTTATAACAACACTTAAAGGTTATGCTGCAAAACTAATTAATGCAAACTTTAAAATGCATTCTTTTAATGAAGACCATGCTGTCTACTACAGACCACAAGTTACAAGTAAAAAGGAAGTAGGACTGTTTCAGGTAAGTTAGAGTATTTTTATGGGAGGGGAAAAACACAGACTCAATTTCAGAGAAATCTTCAAAAGAAACTGGAAAAACCCCCACACTTTTGTTCATTCATTACTCAAATGACAAGACTTACAAAATGTCACTTCACTTTCGTTTTCTGCAGAAATTTGTGTAAAATTTGTTCATTTATTGCTCTTTAGAAGATTAACTTGATAGCCTTGGAAAGACTTCAAAATGTTTTCAGTGCTTTTCTGGAAGTAACCATATCTTGAATAATTTTCTGTATCACTTCCAATCAATTAGACATACTACAGGCTCTATTTCTGCAGCAATAATGAAAGGTAAATTAACAGAAATGCAACTCCTCTGGATCTGGCTCTCACCTAGAGGGAGGCTGCATGCATCAACTACAGTGCACCAGCTCTAGTGCTCATATGTTGCAATAAAATGTTCCAAATCACTAAAAACATCAGGAAACAAATTCAGCAAAGAATATGCACAGTTGGGTTAACAAACTGAGTCAGTAATGTGGCTCCCTGCAGTTTTAGCAAGCTGTACATTAATCCATACTATAAGAAGGGGGGCAAGTGATATAAGCACAGGATTTACTCTACAAAATGAACCAACGTTTATATGATGGAACAAAACACCAGCAGAAAATGAGGGTGTTGGACAAGAGAGAGTTCTGATTAGTTACAACAGAAGAGCTCTTTCTGTCAGGTCAAAGCAAACCCATCGATCTGAAGTGACTGAGGAATACAGATGGCACTTTTCAACCCTATGAAAAGGTTTGTCATGGAGCAAAAATAAAAACTTTGGCAAGCTGGAAAAGACAGCCTTTCCAAGTCAATACTCAAATGAGTGATCCTACAATGACGAAGGGAAGAAAAAGCTAAATGCTCCATCCTTCAGGCACACAGGCAGTCTTCATAAGCCACTGCAAGTGAGTGCACCAAGGCAACCCATCCAATAGTGTTTAGACTGGGTAATTTTTTTTGAGATTATCTCACTTGAAGGTACTCCTCATAAATGTATGAAGGGCATAAACGTTAAACCCACAGAAACTGAATAGTCAGAGGTCAAATTAAGGAAAAATGATCACAGATGAGCCCTCAGACTCTTCCTTTCACTTGAAGTGCAAAAGAGAGCAAGCAACTTTAAATATCCATTAAAAAAAGTCAATTACTCCCTCCAAAGCTCACAAAGTTAAACATAATTGAAAACAAAATAGACTTCTTTCTCCATGTACACAAGCTTTTGTTGTGGGTAGCCTAAATGCTACCATAAATGCTAACCATAAATGCTCTGTAGAAAAAGCTGTTCAGCAAGGTTGTACTGCTTAAAAGGTTACTTGGTTGAATAACCTCCCTTTGCTGTTTATTTAACTGCTGATGTCTCGGCTCAGTTATTATCTCTGGTGAAGTAGAATTGAGAAATTATTTCACTAATACACCTTCTGCTCCCTCCTCTTAAGAAACATGCTGATTTGCCTAGTGTATGCCCGAAATACTGTGTTTATTGTTATTTTTGTCTCTATTTCCACATCAAACACTGTTTATTTGCTATTCTACTACCAGCTACATTTCAATCTGTTTTCCTAGATGCACCCTGTTTCCTTAAAACATTAAGGCAGCAGAAAGTTAGACTGTTGCTATAGGCTCATAGAGATGGAAAAGCCTTTAAAGTCTCTTTAGATGTATACATTTTAGGTTTTTTGTCCCAAATCTTATATTCAGAACTGGATACCATTTCTTGAGCAGTTTTTAAACTGCTCCTTTTAACTGTTCTGGAGAATTGTAATATAGCAGCACAAAGGAAAAATAAAAGCATTTATGAGTAGAAGCACAAGTAAAAAGGGTACATGTTGATGGCATCAGGGTCTTGATGATCCCAGCACACCCAGCCAGGGTTTCTCAGGACACGATGATCAGGAAAACAAAGTACAGTACAAAAATCCTAATGACTGAGATTGGTGGGAAATGATAGAGTAAAAACACTACCAGCTCTTTACGGGTACAAGAACAAAACTAACGTATAGTTGCCATTGAGGCAGAACATAGGAGACATGGGGACTTAACAGTGGGTGTCCCTTGTTATCCATATCAGCACAAGGAATCCTGACTGGGACACTGGGGTCTATCATCTTGGTGTTTGAATACTACACAAACCACTTGGACACACAAGTGGGTGCTTGTGGATACACACCCATCAAAGCGTTAGTGAGCTGATTTTGTTTTTAAATAAACTCACCTTCCCCTCCAAGGTCTGCTACTGAGCTTGACTGCAGCACTGCATTATTTCCTACCAGGGCAATCTAGGCAGTGGGGACACCACAGTGCAGTCCCTCTTTCCCCATGGAACAACTCCCCTCATACTGGGTTTGCCCAGAAGCTCACAATTACCACCCTAGCACAGAACAGTGTGTACATTACTTCAGTCTCTGGTAGCTCCTGGAACTTGCCAAAATAAGGTCTTCAACCATCCCTAACTGTTTCTTGAGAACTATCCCTTGTCAGTGATGCATTGACATCTTCTTAAAATAATGCATTTAACTGAGACTGACAAATTTATCTGCAGGACCAACATCTGCACTCATGCAAGACAGCTGACAGTACAAAAAGCAGTATTATCATAAAAACTAGGATGCAAGTATTCTCATTATATGAAAGTCATTATGAAAAATGAAAGTCAGTGGTTTTTTTTGGTTTTTTTTAAGGACGGCTGCAAACAAGTTTAGTTCTTAAAAAAAACGTACACCATCCTTCAGCTACTTCTTATTAGGCTGCTTTTTACAGAAAATAATTTTCAAAAGGACTGCACCCAACTTTAAATTAGAGCTTTACTTACTTTGTATGTGAAAGCCTTCCATGGTAAGTGTGCAACAGATTTCATCTAGAAATAAAAAATATCAAATTGTAATAAAGTCTGCAAGAAGAGACTAGGAAAGTAGACTTTTATCACATTTCAATCTTACCTTGTAGTTTACAAATAGTTGGGGCAGCATAAACAGGAATCCAAAAGCATACACTCCTGAAGAGAAAGTATGGAAAAAAAACCAAATGCACAGATGTACATCACACATAATTAATGATTTGCACTTATTTTTTCCTGAAGAGAGAAGATGCATCTAATTCTTTTGTTCACTTTGAATTGATTCTTCTCCCTTTTTCAATCACTGTGATAGTTTAATAATAAGTTATTGCTCTGTATTACATGGATCCAAATGACAGCAGTTAATATTCTGCTTTTGAGTCTGGCCTTCATTTGAAGAAATATGAATAGAAAAAAGAACAGAAGGGACTCACCATTGACAAAACTGTTAATCAACCAGGAGTACCAGCTGCAAATAAAGAAGAGAGTAGAGTTATATTTCTCTTCAGCCAAAATTATAACACATCCTATACACGACTGTATGCTGACTACTCCAAGAAATGGCTATGTTACAAATTACTTCATGCAAGAACTAAATACCTCACATCTTCCTTGGATTAGGAGGGGCTCCATAGAAGGTACTTTAAGCAAAGGGTATTTATCAGTCCATACAAGAAGTTTCGAGAGGTTTATCACCTGTTTTTATACTTTTACAGACTATTCTAAGACTTCTGTGTCAATAATCAGATAACTAATATGAGATAATACTGTGCACTGAACCCTGACTGTATTAAAGCCTGCAAAGGTAACACTGTATTCTAAATATTAGAGACACACACAGTATATAAATATATTGTGCCACTCAACATGGCACAGTAAGGACTTGTCAGATTTCAAACAACAAATACCATTCAGTGCAAACCATGACAGTAGGTACTTAAAAAAAAAGGTAAATACAAGGAATCTACGTTTTTCCCTCCTTACATCTAATAACCCTCCCAGATGTTCAATGGAGCATAGTCTTAACAAAACAATGGCAGTACTACAGACAGTGATTGAATTCCATACTTCTGCTTCCAATCTTGAGAACAGCTAATAACTGTCATGCTCTGGTTACATCATTTAAAATTAAACTTGCACTGTTGTGTTACTAACACATTAATAGCAACATTACCGTTGTAGTAGTATTTCCGTAATCCACAAGCATTTAAAGAATTAATCAGAAAATATCTCCAAGATTAAAGGATAATCTACTGCCTAGATTACTTGTTGTCACATTTCCTTCCTGATTTAACAACGGCAAGACTTCTGTATTCTATTATATGAATTGTTTTCACTTCCTTAAGCTGCAGCTCATAAAACACCTGGAATATAGTATTTTTGAACACTAAAAAAATTCAAGAATTTTGTCAGAAAAGAAGAATTTTAAAATGCTGCATATTTGTTAGCTGCTTACTAAGGCAAAAACCTTTTGAAAAAAACCTGCTTTTCAAATAGCCCAGAAATTGCCCCAGTTTCTAGTATGAGTGTTATGGCTCATGTGTGCAGCAACAGCTTAAAATAACATTACAAAGAACTACTACTGCTTGTTTTCTCCCATCCCATCTGGGCCTAAGAACTATAAAAAAAATGCCTACATGGCCATCACCATGCTTATGTTTACAGACTTTTCCTACAACAAAGTCTCATGGCTGCACACTTGCTTGCATCTCTCCAACACAAAATGAACTAGCTGTTTTGAGTGCAAGGGGACAAGGGTCTCACTTGTTCATCAAGCACTGTGTGTCCAGCTCTTGCTGAAGTACTACTATGGTGCAGGAAGTCCATGGCTCTAAAGGAATAAAGAGCCCTTTCTCAAAAATGCTTTTGCTTGCTTGCCATCCTAGCTATCGTGTTTAGGAGCAGAGGAGCCTCTTGTTCAAAGAAAATAATTTTGTCAAAGTTTTTGCTTCTCTCCACTATTGGACAGGTTCAACCACTGAATTTCTTTCATCTCTCCTATCACCAACTGGTTCTCTGAGCATCAATGGCAGCTTTCTTCCTCTTCTTCTGATTGACAGCTTGCTCATGTATGCAAGCTACTGAGTTCTATACTAAAGTAATATCAGGTTACTTGTAAAATACAACAGCCTGTTGCTTACAGGATGTTAAAAAACCATCTAGACTCTTCAGCTTTAGATAGACAGAACAAGGAAGTTTCCAGTTCCTGACTTATGAATCAAACTAAAACAACCAATTTCCATAACCATGTAGAAAAAATGGGGAATGTTTCAATTCCATATAATTTATAGAGTTACAGTACCTTTTGTATTTGACATTCAGCAAGGAGTAACCTGCACCTCCAATACACAGTGGATAGAGCAAATATGACAAGTATTTCATAGCCTAACAGACAAGGAAAATAAGTTTGTTAGTTCACATTTTATATACAGCAGATTTTTCTTGGCATTAAATAGAAGACAGCGACATAATTTTTCCCTGAGAATCTTCGTCTATTCCCAATTGTCTGCTATCATTTCCACTATGCTTCCAGTTCTAGTGGTGGTGGTGAAAATTCCAAAGCCCAGTTCAGACAAGCAATCACCTTAGAGCATAGGCACTAAGGGACAGCACAAAGATCATGTCTAAAAGTAACTCCCTACTTAACACCAATGTTGTCACCTATGCCTAACTCCTTTCACAAATCAGGAACCACATGAACTTTCCTTCAGTAAAAGTAAGAAGTACAAATAACAAGTACAAATATCAGCTTTCAAATTTGTGAGTGACCTCTCTTCATCGAAGTCACTTGCAATTCTGCTTCTCAGAGCAAGGCTCCAACCAGATTCAACAACCGAAAGGATTATTTTGCGGTTTCCTTTTGTAAATTATCAGAATGAATCTTCACTACCTGATCATCTACACAATGATGATCAACTTGACAACTGTGAGAACATGGAAAATACATTTGTAGAAAAAAAGAGCAAACAAGTCAATCAACAGGTCACATGTACAGACTTTGTAGATCCAAAGACATAGAATTCCCTCTTACCTGCGCATCATATTCCTCTGTTTTCTTTTCAGAGTCATTGTATGCACCAAACTGCAATATATACAAAAACCATAATGAAGTCAGAACACAGAGGGAAAGCATTTGCTGTCCAACCCCCTGCATTAAGCAGGTAACAAAGCTTTTGTAAGCTTCTATGTAGGAGAGTCATACATTGTCCTGTGCAGCCTTCTAAATACAGGCAAAAAGATTAACCTTTCACCTCATATTTTACACAAAATTTCCAGGCTTCTTTGCTTAGAAAAATGCTGTTGAGACAGCAAAATTCACAAAGCAAAAGCAAAGCCAAGTAGCTAAAAATGTCAGATAAAGGAAGCATTTATTACAAACTATAATCATGGAGAGGTCGGTTATGGATTAACTCCACATGTCCAGAAATTCTGCCTGCTTAAACACAGTTCCTTGATTACTGACATAGGAACAAGCAGAGCCATCAGTCGCTCCAGACACCTAGATTTCAAGCAGCACAAAACCCCAGCACTTCTTGTGAAGAGAACACTGAAGATAGACAACTGTTTCTCCTACCAACAACATAAACTTTCAATGTAGACTGAACTTTGCCACTGCATGTTCTGCAGTCTCAGCACTTCATTTTTATCTAGAAGAATCATTAGGTTCATGAAAAAGCCAGTTTCTTATTTCAAAACATGATGTCACTTAAGAGTTGCCTTTCCAACACAGTGGCAGCAGCACAGTCCCACCTATTAAGATTTAACAGGACTGACAGAGAAGTTCTGAAGTTTCTTGCACCATAAATATACACAAATAGCTGCTTTTTCTAAAGAACTCAAAGAAAGTAACAGGTTTGAAAATGCTCATCCTGCTATTGGATTAAGCCATTCATAAAGAGATGTACACAGGAAACTTCTGTAATTTTTAAGAAGTCTTGACTTCACTAAAAGTCAAGTTACACAGTGACCTGGAAACAGATGGATGATTCAAGAGTGTAATCGTTAACAGGGCAATGTCTACTATACCTGAAATTTGGGTCTCAAACCTTGCCATCTGATTGTCATTTTCAAGGCTTTCTTCACTTTCCAGAGCTGTGATTAGCAAAAACAAAATGTGCACATAAAAGATTATACAAAGGAACATCAGGATTCAGATAATTAGAATCAAGATCCCAGAACACCTATTTTAAGCACCCATTGCATAAATCAGTAGCAGCCTGATTGCAGCACACACTGCCTGTGTCTACACAAACCAAATGCTGTGTCATCAAACAAGTACAACGTTGTGAGCCTGTACTATTAAGTCTCTTTATCAGATGATGTACTTTAAGTGAAGTAATTTAGTCCTTCCACGATATCTGGACTGCAGTGCCTAGGTGAGGTTAGCACCAACATGCCCCCCAGGTCAGGCATTTAGAAAATTCCCCAGTAGTCACCTGCCAAGCAAGTTTTTACATGCCCTCGATGAAGGTGCCTCAGAACTCCTGATTAGGTTGGTGCTTACATGGCCATTACCTTTCAGTAGTGGACTACAAGCAAAAATCAGTGAATCCACTGAATTATTTGGTTAATTACTGTACAGCTGTAACAGCCTGACCCTAATGTAAACCAAAAGTTTCAGTTCACCTGAAAATTTACTCACGTACCCACATTGCTATACAGATTCGACAACTTAGGCAATGCAGCACCCCAGGAGAGCTACAGCCCATGAAGTTTTTTGTGGACAAGGTTTATTTGTTTAACTTTAGATAAACCAATATTCTCTTACTCACCATATATTCCAAACAAAAAAAAAAAAGGGGAATAGGGTAAAGACGATCCTTTACTGTTATCTCTGATGCAAGTAAGAAAATTCTTACAGCATCAATGTCACTATTAGTACTGCACGAGAAACAGGAGTTAAGAACAAGCTGTGAAGAAGTTCTTCCTAGCAAATTCCTCTGAGATGTACTGTCCATATGATTACTGTCACTTTGAGACAACTGTGCTACCTGCAACCCACTGACTAGACGAGGACTTGCGGAATCATGCACACAGGCAGCAGCCTCCTCCTTTTCCTCCTTCCCCAATCACCTCAGTCCTGACACTGTCTGTGGGCACACAGCCTGCTCTTCCACAATGCTTCCATGCAGGCTTCTTGACATGGTTGTACTTGCTTGGCCAGGAGTGAGGCCTACCAGATGATGTGATAGGTGGAACCTCAGCATCACTCTGTGTTTGGTTTCTACAGTATCCGCTGGACCATCCCAGAAAAACTGGTACTTCCAGTTTAGTTATTTGATCAAGGGACATAATCTCCTCTGCCACTGATAGCCAAGGACATGCAAGCTACAGCAAAATTTTCCAGGAACAAGTTTAGCATTCTTTTTTTACTGTAAACTATGGATGTTGCTGCAAATACTGGTATCTGGTGCTACAGCTTTAAGAACTCACCTCAATCACTGCACCAACACCTGCGGGGATCAGTACCAATAAACTTGTTTGTTCATCCAAAAGGAAAAGAAATATTACCACAGTACTAAAGCACCGCCAAAGCACTAGACAGGAAAAATGAAAATGGAAGGCTTATTAATATTTAAATGAACAGCTGAGATGACAGAAGACTGATGACCTATTTAGTGTAATTCTGTCTTACACAGTTTAAGCATAAGTTATTCTGATATACTTTTGATATACATATTCTGATATACTTCTTGATATATCTAGTGGTCCTAGAAACAGCCAGTGGTCTCCAGACAAATAGGGAACAAAAACATTTTATGTAATCTTTATCACAGGAGCTGAAAGAAAATTGGAACATTTAATGAACGCTTCTGTACTTCAGCTATTCAGCAATGTCTCAGAACTATTAGGAACTACATGGACATGATTCGTGTCACTAGGAAGCCGAAAGGCTGTGAGACAATATAATGTCACTCTTTGAAACTCATTTATTGTTTATAAATGTTAAGTCTTTTCAATTTGACTTTACTGAGTTTTGAAACTGGCAATTGACTCTTATTTCTGAAACTCCATGGACCGTTTTGAATTATTATGAACTTTCTGGCATACACATGCCAACAGCAGTACAACTGCTTTAGAAAAACAAATGCACTCTCATAAAAATGATACATGCATTTTCTACATGAGAAAAACATGTTGATCATCATAAATTTTTTTTTCCCCCTCGTACAGATAGTCCTTACATGTTTTAATCCATCTGTCAATATGACAGAATTAGGGATAGTCTCAGAGGTCAAGTGACTCCAGGTTTATAATTTTGCTTTATAATCAAAATTGGAAAAAATCTATTGGAAAAACCTCCATCTGTGTCTAGGAAGGCTTGGCAGGATGCCAGATCACTAGGTTTCTCTCATCTTTCTGATAAACAAATCAAATCAAATCAACCCTCCCATGCTCTCCCCCTCCCCCACCCCAGGAGCCTCTATTGCTCCTGTTTACATCAGAGCCCAAATCAAGCAAGAGATTACACTACAGCACTTTCCACCCACAAGTATTTTGGAACCTGTAGTTATCTAGAAGGAACACAAGGGACTCGTAGAACAGCATTATCCATGAAAGCACATTCTCTCCACCCACAGAACAACTTCTGGTCTTCATTCTTTTGTCAAAGTACTTCTCTGTTCCTTCAGTAAGGAAAACGTGGTAACTGACTCAATATTAATTCCCAATTCCAAGACAGTCAAACCTCAGAAGTGAAACAAGTGCTCAAGAGATACCTGAGCACAGAACTAACAAAGTTAGAACCATCTAACTGTGCAGACTGCTAGCCATCTCTTAAAAACCATCTCATTTTGCTATCTCTGTGAACCTACAAAGTGTCAACTTAGAGCAAGACTGAAAACACACATCCTAAAATAGACAGCGTATAGACAACACTTTGCATTCTAGTCCATACCTGCTTTTGTTGACATCCCAATCATGCTCCTCTTTTTCTTCCAAAAACTGATGTCATTTTTAAATGCAAGGAAATCAAAGAGAAGCTGCAAATAGGAAGAAACATACTCATTTGCTTGAAACATGCACTAGTTAGAGACTGAAAATGTTAACAATGCATTCAACATGGCATTAAAAACCCCCATTTTAGAAGCTACAGAAAAGAAAATTAAGATCCACAAATAAAAGCTAAAAAGAAAAGCTGTTTCATAAGCCCATCCTCTAAAAGCAGTACAAAATGACAGGATGAGTTTCAAATACTGCTACCATTGCAATGCTGTACAAATCACCATCCTGTAAAGAAAGTCAGGGACTCAGTACAGGGTAACTCATCACAGAGGGTGAAGAACGAGGACCCAGAGGAACCACACACCTCCTTGAGGGACCACAGAAAGGCATACTAAATTAGACTGAAAATGCTCTGCATTGGACTGATAGTCAATTTAGGTTTGGATAATACCAAAGCTTTAAAAAAAAAAATCATACAATATAGCAAGCCAGGTTTCCTCTGTCAATCTGTACTTCCAGGACCTTTTAGAATTCAATTTATTTGTAGGAAGCTTTCTTATTTTCTTCAGTATTTTCATTTTGCATATTTTTCAGTATTTCCTTTAAGCATGCAGTGTCTTAAAAAAATTCGAACACAGATTCCAAAAATTCTTGCGTCCATGGATTTTAATGAGAAAGTTTTCAGTTGTTTTTGTGGAATTTGTTTGTTTGTTTATGGGAAGGGGTTGTTGAGGTTTTTTTAAAATTATTTGAGAAAATGATCACAAAAGAAAAACGTATCAGAAAAGCTTGTCCCAGTCTACAGATACTTTGCAACCTGATAAACAGAGTGGAAAAATTAAATTAATATGTCATAGAAGTCTAAGGCTTTCCAATCAAATTAACTGTATGTAATGTAAATATAAAGACACATAACATTCCAGGCAAGTTCTTATCTTTCCCAGAGTATGGGAATTATGTTGAGTGTAATTGCAGATTACAAAAATGTTCAGTGTCTAAAATCAAGATTCCGATTTAAGCCAATGCTAAGAAAGAGACAAACAACAACAACAACAAACCATGAGTGCTCCACACTTTACAGTAACATTTTTGAAAGGAATTTATTTCAGCCGATCTAAATTTCTGCAGGGATTAGAAGTAAGAGACTCAGACCCTAGTACAGGTGTTCCAGCTATGCCACTGCAGTGGTAAACCTTGTGAGAAGTCAACAAAATTTAAACCAATGTTGACAGGCATATTAATTCTAGGGACTTTGGTTCAACTACAATGTAAAAAAGTGATAATGAAGGTAATGTTTCATATTTCAGTCAAAACTGTTAGTTTCTATATAATTATCTCAAATTTCTGCCTTATTTAAATTTTTCATATTAATTCTGTATTGGAAATATAGTTGACTTGTACCAGAAAATGGCTCCATTGCTCTAGTGAAATTGCTATTTTCAAGAATAACTCTTAATAAATAAAACAGCTGAAAGCCAGACACACCCCCCTCCTTTTTTTTTTCATATTATGTACTTCCTAAAACCTAAAACCACTTACATGGAATGCTGCTACGAAGAATGTCAAAGCCAGAAAGTACAAGTTAGTATCAACAAAAATTCCTTTTACTTCATCTGCATCCTTTTCTGAAAACCCTATGAAAAAGAACAAGTCACTGTGCAAGAAGTACCAGACAGTTCATTGCTGTTATGCTCAAGTCCAATATGAAAGGAATCTTACGTCACCTGCACAAGTTTTTTTAAGGAATCATAAATCCAAAACATGATGGAAGCTTTACTGGTAAAATCCTAATCTATCTGTATTTTGGCAAGATATATGGCTTGCCATAAACAAAACCCATCAGTTACAAGCCTTTAACTTATATAATTACAATGTGGTTTGTAACGTGCCTTTAACATGTTGAGTAATTACAACCTAAGCTGAACACCTGACAGACAAATGGCAAGACACAGGAAATCATTTTGGCCTGAGTGAGAAGTAAAAAAAAAAGTTTTTCAAATTGACCTCTGAACTTTAGTTTGATAGATAAGAAGAGTGAGCTCCACATCAAAAGTTGAAAAATGAAAAAAAGGACTACACTGTAAAGCACAACAAAAGTCAGTGAGAAATATGGTCACAGATGCAATATTATGATTGAAGTCCACAGTTCTCAGAAAATACACAATGCTGTGTTTATGGCAATGGTGCTTGAGTTCAGCACCAGCTTACTTTGCCATCACAGCAAGAACGTGGCCATTTTCAAGTGATTTTGGAATTTTGCTACTCATCTAAGGTGACTGCTCCAGAAATTATTCCAACAGGAAATTTTCAAACCTTATGTTTCACTACCTATACACTTATGGGGAACAAGCAGCATCTTAGACAGGCTTTTTTTCCAGGCAGAGGAGATAGTCCTGGGATGAGAGGTCTTGCTATCTGTGCCTTTCACAAGACAACTGAGGCATGGAACATGAAAATTTCAATTCTGAGGATGCTTACAAAAAAATTATGGACAAGTGATGGTGGACAAAGGCCCTACACAAACTCTGAGCAAGCAATTACTTGATTATTTCAAGACCATTATGTTTAGCAGACATACTTGTAGCTTCAATATACATTAGCCTGAGCTAAGGAGAAGCAGTTGGATTTTACTTAGGATGGCCTGCCTGTATTTCACCGCAGATATATGGCTACAGTGAGCAGCTGTATATAAACCTTGTATCAAAGCCTATGTACCACTGATCCAACTTTTCTGTTCCATGGATCAATAGGGGAAACCCATGATGAAAATGCTCTTCTTGATTATGTCCTCTTATGCTGTTACAGAGTACTATTCAAATAAAATTCATTTTAAAAATGATTAATTTACCTCTGTATTCTTGTTCCCTACCACATGTCAACATGTATTTTTATCTTTAACTTAAGGTGAAACAACACAAGATTTGTAGCATTAAACCTCTTCACCAGCTATCCAGAAAAAGAAGTGTCATCTATGTATATAAAAGAAACAAACTGAGGGGTTAGGTTGTGGTTTCTTGGCTTGAAGTCATTAAAGGTAAGCGTACCAAATTGCTGGAGGGAGTACACAGCATCCTGCATGTGGATCCAAAATCGGAGTTTTCCAAGAGATATTTTGTCATATGACACTGTAAGAGGTAGCTCTGTTGTTGAACGATTTATAACCTGCATTTCAAAAAGACATAGTTTCATTTTAATAGCAGAAAAATGGCAAGAATTACTTCCATTCATTTTTTATTAAATAAAGTGATTGTATCACACTATAGTTTAATCACACAATTTTAAGAACTCAGATTGTTTTTTAAAGGGAATAAGATCTTAGACTTCTATACCATGCTTGAAGTCTTTGTGTTTTTTCCAAGAAATGTTTAAATTAGCAGCTTGTTCTGTTCAAGTTCCTATAGCAACCTCACTGTTCTTGTATATAAATGCCTCGGAGATGGCAGCATAAAGTGGGGAAAATGTGCTTAAGATAATTCTTTTGACAGCTCTTCTCTGAATGTACACACTGTGATCACCTCAACTAGAATATTATAAAAAAAAACCCCAAAACTCAGCCAACAAATAAATTGTAGCCCAAAAGCCACAGTCAGAAGTTTACTACATTGAGGCTGATTTTGAGAGAAATTGAAAGGATAGGGAAGCAAGATGATGCCACTAGCTCAGACTAGTGAAAACACCACAGCTAAAGCTAAGTAAGATAACTTCGGGATCTGGGGTATCACAAAAACTTTCTTCCTGCCCCCCAAAGAATAAATTTCAGCTAATCCTACTCTATCATCTATGCGTTACTTAAGCTGGAAAAAAGAAGTCTTAAATTGCCTCAGCTCCTTCTGCATGACAGTTGTCCATATCCACCTCTCAAACAGGTTTAAAAAAAAAAAAAAAGAAAAAACCCCTTGTCCTCTCAGATGATAGAATACTCAGCAGCTACCTCAGTACAAGTTCAGGCAGTATGTTTTACATTTCCAAGGATAGCTCAGGACTACAGATGAGCAGACACTTTGCAAGAATTCAAGACCTACTGCTCCAGGCTCCTAATTACTCCCAATCATAATTCCCATCTCAGACCTGCTACTCTACACTGCATCTCTTTCTACAGTAATTAGTTAGCTGACACCTAACTGAGGTGAATGGACTTCTTCTGATTCTTGTGACACAGAATATAGTTTTAGGCTCCCCACCTATCAGTCAGATGTGAACTGAGGGCTACGTTTGTTCTCCCATTCGTTCTTTCCTCCAGTAAGTACAAACAAATCTCAATCTCACCACCCTCCCAAGACTCTTTAAGCTTTTCAGACAGTGGCAGAACATGCAGGCAAATGAGGGTGAGGAAGGGAAGCTGAGAAAGTTTTATGAATACAGCAGATAGAAAAACTTGAGAAACTAGAACAGTGCCAGGGATCTCTGGACTGAACAGAACAGAAAAACAAGTGTGGTTAGAGCCAACTGTAGAGAACGCTGGGAAGATTCTACAACTGTTTACCAAAAACTATATAAACATCTTCCAGACTGCTTCTCCTTTTCAAAGGATCCCTGTAATTCGTCTCATTTCAATTTCTCAGTCTATCAAAGACAGCATCAACATATATGGGAGAAAGGGAAAATAAATTTTACCTGTGGAGGATGAACAAGCAACAGAAATTTTGCAACTGCTTGGGTAAGCAGCACGTGGCAAGTGCACTCTCCACAGACAAAGAACTACTAGGGTGGAATTAGGGGTAGCATAGAGAGAAAATTGGATTGCAATAGAAGACAGAGATGGAAATTCTAAAATAAAGATAAGATTAGAAGAATGAATTCTTTCTCAACATTCAGCTAAAAGCCCACAAGTGGTGCCTCACAACCTCGATGTGTGACGGTTGCTAAGCCTTTGAAAGCAAGGAATGACCGAATCCCTGCAATACAACCTACTCTTGCAGTATGGCATCAGAGCATCACACATTACTTCTAGCACTCTACTTAATCAATACTACAAAACAGTGTGCAAACACTGCAAATAAGTTCAGTGGTATGAATTTTAAAATGATCTCTTTATTAAATTCCGTGCAATCCCCAAAACCCCAGCATTGGCAAGCACATTTAAGAACATGAGGAACATAATCTCTACACTGCAGTACTTACCACAGAAGGCCTACATCTTGATCAAAATCAGAGTCAGTTGACAATCTATACAGCCCAGCACAAGCAGGAAAAATGCATCTTTAGCTCCATGATTTTAGGTCAGGCATAGAAAACAGACACTGTCTGTGCCCCTACTTACAGCAAATGTTAACCTGGCTCCACCAAAGCTGCACCACCTTCTTTCCTTACTCTTCCCTGCTCTTCACTTACCCCTCATTCTCTCACAGAATGTTTACTACAGGACCACTCTTGCTGCAGGGCTTAAGAGCCTTTAGACCAGCCACTACTGAGATATCACATAAACCACTGCTGAAGGGAAAGTTGGCTGCTCTTAGTGGAATAGCCTTTGCAGCACTTCCCAGGATCTTTAATGACTTTCTGAGGCAGTGAGTTACAACAGCATTAACTGTGACATGCATGACAACTGCAGGAATGTCATTAGTAACATGAGAATGCTGAATTTATTTGTGAACAGGGTACATGACTTGACCAGTTATTAGTTCACATGAATGTACTGAACTGGACTGGATGAGCTGTGATAAAACTTAAAACAAAGGACTACGACCACTAATAGAGATATTACAAACGTGTATCTAAAGAAATACTGGACAAAACTATCTGCTATC
Organism: Corvus kubaryi; assembly: GCF_017639235.1. Taxonomy (NCBI): domain Eukaryota; kingdom Metazoa; phylum Chordata; class Aves; order Passeriformes; family Corvidae; genus Corvus; species Corvus kubaryi. The sequence goes on from NW_024582056.1 coordinate 17,855,685, forward strand.
AAGACTTGTAACAAATGTTCACGAGTTTATTTTGTTGTACAAATTTGGGGTGGAAGGGATGCAAGTTTGTAAAGATTCTCCTGAACACCAAGTAACAAAATTCTTGGTCTGAGCGAAAGTAATGAATTGGATAGACAATTTAGAAAGTTTATGGGAAGTTGACATCTACCAAGGCTTCCATCTAGAAGATGGAGAATCCAGACGTGCTCATTTAACAGTTTTGTGACATTCCCCAAGACTGCTGTTCTCAGTAACTCCAATAAACAAACTCCAGGTCAGTGCAACTGAAAAGAACTGCAAAGCTTAACTAAGAGCTGCTAAGATCAACATGATTTAGATATAGGTGACTGCCATGTGTAACCTATAGCAAAGGAACTGCACGATTTCCTACAAGAGAAGAGTTGGGCAAAAACTGAATACAGAAATTCTACTTAAATTTATAATTTTTTTTTTTTTAACTGCTGGAGTGACTAAACATTAAAGCAAGTTGCCCATATAGGCTGTGGCCTCTCCATCCTTAGATATAACCAAAACTCAACTGGAAAAGGTCGTGAGCAACTCACTCTATGTGATCCTACTCTGAGAAGGGGCATTGGACTAGCAATCTCCAAAAATCTCATCCAACTTCACCCTTCTGTAGTTCCATTACTGAAGTTTCAAAGTCCAGATTTATTTGAGAGCACAAAATCATTGGACATACTGTTAACTCCAAGCTTTCAGGTGCTCAAGTTACTCTAACATGACAGAGAGCAGCACCAAGAAATTTAACCACAAGTGAATTTTGAAGAGGTAAGAGAATAGCTACTGACTTCTCTCAAGTGTAGCTCCACTATCAGCTGTGGATATGTCAATATGCTTATTTCCCTTGAAGGTATGAGAAGCTACTCTGGGGTGCTAACAGAGCTTCTTCATCTTAGGGAGTCAAACTTCTGAGGAGACGGCTCCTGCTGCTGCTGGTGCTACCATGACGTCCTCCATATCCACCCAAAAGGCAGAAGCCACGGAATCCAAACATCTTTGGTGGAATAGAAGACAACACTTGACAGATACTTCTGCCAGACAGAAGTCTCAAAACACATATCCAGCTTCTGCAGTTACCACAGTAATCACATTAAGTTAAATGGTCATTGAGTCCTTTTGTGCGTTTCTACTTTTTCATTACAGCAAGCAACCTATGAGAAAATCTTAATTAAAACAACATTGAAGATAACTGTTAAAACTTTTAAATGTAATTAAAGGTATTCTATTACTCACCATCAAATCTTTCACTCTGTTGCTTAGCTGATCAATAAATAATATTGGAAGGTAATGCACTGTCTTCCCCAACTGAACCCTAGGATGTTTAAACATGGATTTTATGACTGTAGTGATCTAAAAAGAAAACTACTTTTATTCAAATTAGCACTCATTCATCACTTTCAGATCTACCCATGTAATTTCCCACCATCTTGTCAGGCACATTTTCTTTTAACACACAGCAAGAAACTAGCCACTAGCCTAGAATCAATCTTTCATTGAAAGATATCTGTACTGAAATATTTTGTTTGTTTTTACTCTTCTGTAGAAGGACAGAATAAGCAAATAAAAATACAAATGAGATTGGTTGTGATGATGCTGAAGCTTTTGCACGACCAAGGGAAATTTAGAAGTCTGTGGAAGAGAAACATGCCAAAGTTTACTGCCACATATTTGTATCCTTCATCACAAATATCCCCCTCCTACTGTGACCATGACACCTCTCCACCATCTCCCCCACTCCTCTGTGCCCAGCAGGACATCAGTCACATGCTCTAGCCCACATGGGACCATGAATGTGATGGCTGATGCACAAATGGGAAGGCCAGATACTACTGCAGGGAGCATACAAGGAGCAGAAATCTTCTCTGCCATCTACACAAGCTCTCATTTGGATTGCTCTACCACCTCACCAACCTGCACGAATCCAGTTAAAACTTCCTAGCCTTCAAGCCCTCTATCAAATTGATTATTGTAAAGTTATTAGCAAATTATGATCTACATGCAATTGCTTTGTCAGTATCTTAGAGAAGTATTTAGCCCAATGCCCTAACAGACACAAATTCTTAATGTCTTCACTAAAAAGGCAGTCATCTACACTGTGATGTTCTTGGTAGAAATCTAAGTAGCATAATGGAGACTTTTAAAGGCTGAAAGTTGAATTTTAGCTGTCAACAAAAGAAGGAAGTCTCTATGCATGCTAAGAAAGACTGCATAATAAACACATAATGTGCAAGAGTAACACAGAAAAGTACTAAATTGAGGTTCAGAAATAGTGCTTGGTTATTTAACTGAAGTGATTTCTATGTAATCACTATGATTAAAGCTATTGTTAGTGATACTGCAGCAGGTTGTTCCATATCCAAACTATTTTCCTGTATAATGCAATAACAAAACAGCACCAATGCAAATCAACCAGAAAACATGTCCTCGTTTATCAACCCCACTCCAACAACCCCTTCTTGCTGTCTCGGGTCTATTTTATGAGTTACTAAGTTTATCTCTTCTCCTGGGAAGCTATCCCAGAACCCCAGGGTCTGCTGGTAAACCAACTACTTCTGGATTTAAGTAGAGAAAGGCATTAACATACAGCTGCACAAGCCTATACGGCACTACTTATATGCTTGATACTGGAAGCGATTGAAGTAGCTGTGAGTAGAAGCTACTGCCTGCACCTAGTGGCCTAAAAACCCATCCCTGCTTGTTAGTATTTTCTTGAGGAAAATGACATAATGTAGGAACACACAGTGTCAAAGTAAAATAAAGCCAATCATAAAGGGAGAAAAAAGTTATCACAGGAGATCAGCCATGCTTCTTCAGCACTTCCAGTTTGTACAGGTAACTCGTAGATGAAGGATAATTGGAAAGGGTCAAGGGATGGCAATTGCTCTGAAGGCCAGAAGGACAACTGGAGAACAAATGGGTTTCAAGCCTGCTGTAGCATTTTACCTGTATCTTCGTAGCGCTGCTTTGCCTTACTATGATAACTCCACACACAGAAAGTATTCTAAACTCTGAGCTGCCCAGGAACCAGGTGTCCCCAGTAAGGTTTTCTAGTACATAATACTTTAGCAGCAATTTGTCACTACGAAAATGCAAGCATTTTTGTCTCTAGGTGCCCACTTAAACGTAAAATACGAAAGAAGGTCAGGGAGGACTTTAGAAGAAATGTGCCATAAGTTTATAATAACATATCTGACAAAATTAAGTCATTGACTTACATTTTCATGTAACGGTGAACGTCAGCAGGGAGGGATGAGCCATCAAACACAAAATCTTCCACCATGACATTTAAGGTTAGTCTTGACCTCCAGTGAGAGACAGGTTCATCCAGGGCATTGGTCTGTTCTTCTGCTTCAATTTGCTTTAAAAAAAGAATAAAAATACATACTGCTAACCAACACAAAATTTTGAACAGGGTAATAATCTAAGTCACAGAATCCAGGGAGTCATTAACTATAATAAAAATCAGAAGCCCACTAAGAAACACTTTACCGTAATTTTGACCAGATCAAGTATTTTGCTCAAATACAAAATAATGGATTATAAAGGCCCACCACAATCTGACACTGAAAAACTTCAGTGTCCATTCACAGCCTTGTTCATCAAGAAGGAATATTCACCTAATTAATCTTCATACCTTAGGAATGTGGATACTAATAAGAAAAAATCACTTTGAAAACAGGACTGTACAGTAATCAGATGTAACTCCAAAACAGTCCAAAGGATGTGAATGATCCTCCAAACATTACCTGTTTGTCTTCATATCTTATTCTGCTATTTTACAACAGCAAAGCGTATTATTTCACATTAATTCAATTCACTATAGAAAGGGGCACCATGCTGTTACAGAGCAATACAGTATTTCTACAAAAAGCAATGAATCCTTGAAGCAATTATTGTTAACTAGGGAAGTACTTTAATAACTAGTCAGTGTTTTAAAGTGCTCTGCCTCTGCTCTGCTGAATAGTCTGCTAGTAGCATGATGATCAAGAAGAGGATTTTTTTTTTCCCATTGTATCATCATTAGTTTAAAGATGCAAGCACAGCAATTATTAACACTAGAAGTGTCTATAAAAGAAATTACTTATTTTGCAGATGTTATTCTATAGATGGAACACACACCTACCTGTGTGGCTGATTCACCAGTGAGCAAATTAATCTCTTCTGGTTTGGGGACCATGTATGTGGTTAGAGGGCTTACTATATGCACCTGCTTACCATCATGCCATGGCAAAATACCAGCATGATGAAGAAATACAAATGCATATAATGTGCCATTATTTCGGGTTTTCTTTGGTACAGAGACATTCACTGTCCTAAAATACAAAATAAATACATTATGAGATGACATAGCACATGCTGAAATATTTAGCTATTACTAAACATTTGGGTTGCCTGGAACACAACAATTACTTCTGGCTGACATGTTCCATGGCTGGATAGGGTCATTTTTTATACTCCAGTACCTATCACAATATTGTCTCATTTGTATTTTTATTTGCATTTCCAAAGTTTTACTATCATCTTAAGATAGTTTAATCTTTGTCCACTTCATAATTTACTGCCCTAGATAACACAAGACTGCATCATCTTTTGTTGCTTTTCTTTACTGATAGGTCACAGGGCCAAAATATGACAGCACTTGTAAAAAACAGCCTCCCATGTGCTAAATATGTATCACAGACCACATACATGATACAAAGTTTAAAAAGAAAATCACAAAGTTTTGCCATGCACTTTGCATTAATAAAATATCTTCTCAGCTATGGCACATCAAGCACAGAACTCTAAACTGGAGCCCCAAACCATGAAGTCACTCTCCTTGTACTAGCCAAGAAATCATCCTACTTGCACCCTTGCATAATGCCTCCTCTATTCCTGTAGTCTTGCTCAGCTTATTCTGCTCTGAATACTTTCCACGGCTTAGCAGACCCTGTCATTAAAACAATTCTTATAAGGTCTGCCAGAGATGAAGTTTAATATGACCTAAACTGCAACCAACAAGTTCTTTAATCATAGAAAACACAGAAAGTGAAAGAACCTGGGAGACTGCAGTAAGAGAGTGAGAGAGTGAGGCAATTATTACAGAAAAACAAACAAACAAAAAGTGAGGCAAACAACAAAACAAGTGAACAAAACAAGTAGTTCCAGTCAACTTAATTGTACAAAGCGCCTATGTAGACGGCACTGTTACACTAAAAAATTTCTCTAAGGGCACAATCTTGGCACCTCTATCTGTTCAGAAGATGCCCAAACCCTAAATTATCAGAAAGAAAGGTTTTCTTGTGTGACTATTAGCAGAGAAACAGTTATGGAACAGCATGTTGCTGAAACACAGGAAAGGAGAACATGGTCTGACATCCAAGTCCTGTTCCAAGTCTGAAGCCACAGCAGTTAAGAACAAAACATAACATGTGTAGCCAGCGTCCTACCTATGTGATTAGAGTCAAGTCTTAAGCATTCCCAGGCACATTTGTCTTTAGATTTTCTCAATGGAAGGAAATTTTTACTATTATAAGCAAGGCACACTTCTGCAAAATGTTTGCCTATATGGCTGAAAACAGCACGCTGACCCAAGCTAACCAACAGGGAAATCCACCTTGCTTCATGCATACTTCTGTCCATGTAACTCCTAGCTAGGATGCACACTTCAGAATTAAACAAAGAACTCTGATACCTTGGATACTACTGGTTCAGATCCTTACCTTTCAAATTTGGACTCAATATCAAAATCCTCCACATTCAAAACGAGATCTATATTACTCTCAGCACCAATGCTTGACCGTGTGGTAGTATACACGCTTAACTGAAACCAAAACACAGCACAGAGAAATCAGAGTTTGGAAATAAATTCATGCATCACTACGTTTAGAGTACAGGTCTGTCTTACATCTTCACTAATTCCCCCAGGTGCAGGAAGGCTGTATATGCAGCAAAAGAAAGTAGTGTACTCAAAAAAGTCTTTCAGCTCCTTTTAGGGGCAGAAACACAGCCCCTAAATAAATTTTAATGAGATGACCTGTTCTGGAAGTTGAAGAAAGTGAAGCCATTTCACAGAATCAGAGAATTGTCAGGGCTGGAAAGGATCTCAGGAGATCGTCTTGTCCAACTCCCCTGCCAAGGCAGGTTCACTTAGAGCAGGTAACACAGAACACATTTAGGTGTGCTCAGAATGTCTCCAGAGAGGGAGACTCCACTATCTCCCTGGGCAGCCTGTTCCAGGTGCTCTGCCACCCTCAACATAAGGAAGTTCTTCCTCACATTGAAGTGGAACTTCTTCTGTTTTAGTTTATGGCCATGACTCCTCATTCTGTCGCCACTTAAAAAAGTCTGGCACCACTTAAGAGCCTGGCACCATCCCCTTGGCTCCCGTCCTTCGAGGTATTCACATAAATTAATAAGATTCCTTCTCAGTCTTCTTTAGACTAAACAGGCCCAGCATTACTTCCGCAAGGCTGCTCTAACCAGGATGTGTATGACAGCAGATATACGAAATCAATAAAAACACCCGAAGCCAAGTCCTACCCGTGCACCAGCCAAGGGCGCTCTCCACAAGGCCCAGCACTGCGAGAGGGCGTGGGAGCGGCTGGCCCGGGGGGGAGCAGGGACAGCGGGCAGAAGCGGGGGCAGAGGGCACGCACAGGGACGGAGTGCAGGGGGCAGGGACAGGGGTGCTGCCGAGGAGCCCGAGACTTGGGCGGTGCGCCGGGGGGCCGAGGGCCGTCCCCGCCCCGCTCACCTGCAGCTTGGGCCTCCGCGCCAAGTAGGGCCAAACGCATCCCCCGGCCGCGCCGGCCGCGCCGTCCGCCGCCGCCGGGCAGGGCCGCGTGTAGACGATGCCGTACATGACCCAGCAGGTGTGCGCCACGTACACGGCGAACACGCCCACCACCAGGCTGGTGAAGGAGCTGCGGCTCAGCATGCTGACAGTGCCGATGGTGATGGCGGCGGCCGCCCCCGCCCCCCGCCGCAGCCCCGCTCGGCATCCGCCGCCGCCGCTCGCGCATCCCCCACGCGCCGCCCACCCCACCCCGCCCCGCCGGCCCGTCCGTCACTTCCGGCGGGCGCGGGGGGCCCCGCCCCTCCCCCCCCCCC
>NW_024582056.1:17863197-17934418 GCF_017639235.1 Corvus kubaryi
GTGCGGCGGCGGCCGCTAGGGGGCGCTGTGTGCGGAGCCCGCCCGCGGGGTCCGCTGAGGGCTTCGAGCAGAGCGATAATGGTAACAATGATAATTATGGTGATAATGATAATAATGGCGGTAATCACAGAGTCGCACAGAATCCATGAGGTCGGAGAAGGCCTCTGAGATCATTGAGTCCAACCTGTGACGTCAGCTAGACCATGGCACAAAGTGCCAGGTCCAGTCTTTGATTAAACACCCCCAGGGATGGTGACTCCGCCATCTCCCTGGGCAGCCCATTCCAACATCTAATCACCTTTTCTGTGAAGCAGTTCCTCCTGAAGTACAGCCTAAACCCCCATGTGCAGCTCGGGACTTTGTCCTCTCATCCTGTTACCGGGGAGAAGAGACAGACCCCCACCTGGCTACACCCCCCTTTCAGGGGGTTGTAGAGAGGGATAAGGTCCCCCCTGAGCCTCCTTTTCTCCAGGCTAAACACCCCCAGCTCCCACAGCTGCTCCTTGTGCTCCTGACCCTTCACCAGCTTCAAGCCATTCTCTGGGCTTGCTCCAGCAGCTCAGTGTCCTTCATGAACTGAGGAACCCAGAACTGGACACAGCATGTGAGGTGACACCTCACCAGTGCTGAGTACACGGGGACAATCACTGCCCTGGTCCTGCTGGCCACACTATTTCTGGTACAGGCCAGGGTGCCATTGGCCTTCTTGGCCACGTGGGCACACACTGGCTCATGTTTAGCCGGCTGTCAACCAGCACCTATTATTTTGTTGTTATTAGGTAATAATAACAACAATAACCATAACTGTTGGAATAATAACAGTAAGAATAACAAAAATATCCTTAGGCAGTCTAACAAAAAATTACCTTTGATACGCAGGCACAGACTGCAAGGTAGTGCAATATGATGAAAAAAGAAGTTCGGGAAAGGAAAGGAGCAACATTCCAAGGCCAGGCTGGATGGGGTCCTGAGCAAACTGGTCTAGTGGAAGGTGTCTGTGCCCATGGCACAGGGATTGGAACTGGATGATCTTTAAGGTCCCTTCCAACACAAATCATTCCTGCTCTTCTCTGCGCTGGTGTGGTCTCACCTTCAGTCCAGCATTCAGTTTTGGGCACCACAATATAAGACATAGAACTATTAGAAAGGGTCCAAAGGAGAGCAACAAAGGTGGTGAAGGGCCTTGAGGGGAAGCTGTATGAGGAAAGGCTGAGGTCACTTGGTCTGTTCATCCTGGAGGAGACTGACGGGAGACCTCATTGCAGTCTACAACTTTCTCACGAGAGGAAGAGGAGGGGCAGGCACTGATCTCTGTGGTGACCAGTGACAGGACCTGAGGGAATAGCCTGAAGCTGTGTCAGGGGAGGTTTAGGTTTGATACTAGGAAAAGGTTCTTCACCCAGTGGATGGTTGGGCACTGGAACAGGCTCCCCAGGGAAGTGGTCACAGCACCAAGGCTGCCCGAGTCCAAGAAGTAGTTGGACACTGCTCTCAGGCACAGGGTGATTCTTGGGGGTGTCCTGTGCAGGGCCAGGAGTTGGACTTGATGATCCTTGTGGGTCCCTTCCAACTCAGCATATTCTGTGACTCTGTGAACTGGAACAGTGAAGGGTGGTGGCAGAACCCAGAAGAAGGGGAGGGTCTGGTGTCCATTCATCAGCTGCGGAAGCAGCCCCTAGGCAGCACGACTGCCAAGCAGCCAGCCAGACTCTGCTCTCATAGGCCTGAGCTTCCACATATTGTCCCTCAAGGGAGCTGGGAAGGCTCTTTTAGGCCCTGTGCTTGGATTGAAAAAGGAACGTTTCTTGTGGTCCTTAGATGTCTGCTTGTGTGTGGGTCAACCAGAAGGAAGTGATGATGTGAGTACTTACCTCAAGTACAGCTCAGCTGAGAGGCTTGGGCAGAGGGTACTGAGGGGCAGAAGAGGCACAAGCATGGGTTACAGATAACTGCCCCAGCAGCTCAGCGAGGTGGCATAACCAGGAGTTTCCATGAAACACAGATGAGAGAAAACAGACACTTGGGTAGGTGAAGGGCATCCACGCCCATCCTGTTTTCAGCTGGGATAAACTTAATTTTCCTCCTAGTAGCTGGTACAGAGCTGTGTTTTGGGTTTAGCATGAGAATAATGTTGGTAGCACACTGATGTTTTTGTTGTTGCTCAGCAGCGCTTACCCCAAATGAAGGACTTCCAGTGTTCCGTGGTCTGCCAGTGAGGAGGTGCACAAGAAGCTGGGAGGGAGCATAGCGTGGACAGCTGACCCAAATTTCCAAAGGGATATTCTATACCACAGGACATCATGCCCAGTATATAAACTGGGGGGAGTTGCTGGGGGAGGGCTGATCACTGCTCAGTGAGGGGCTGGGCATTGGTCAGAGGGTAGTGAGCAATTATGTTGAGCATAACTTGTTTCTCGTGGGTTTTATTCCTCTTTGTTGTCACCCTTTTCATTATTATTTTATCTTATTTTATTTCAACTATTAAACTGTTCTTATCTCAACCCCCAGATTCCTTCCTTTTTTTCCTCAGTTCTCCTCCTCTTCCCACCAGGGGTGGGGGAAGAGTGAGCAAGCAGATGTGTGGTACTTCGTTGCCAGCTGAGGTTAACCACAACAATTCCATCACTTGAAATTACAGAATAACATTAAGAAAAACACTAAGAAGTGTTTCGAGTCCCTTGAAATCTTCATACCATGCTGAATGTCTGTCACTTCTCTGGTGAGTTTCCCCAGTGTTTCACTTTTATTCTTGATACTGTTCATATTAATGGTTCAGCTTACACTCACTGGACCTCAGAGGATGCCTTTTTTCCACCCTCCATTATCAATTTCTCAGGTATATAGGTGTCTTGAGTGTTGGCTCCCTTCTTGTCTGTTTTCTGGATACAAAAATGTAGCCAGAGCTAATCCAGTCTAATTTAGACAGACTTATTCTCTGGAATTCTGGAGCGTCTTTTTTGAGTATTTTTTGATCTTTCAATATTCTTCTTTAAGCACGCAAAATAGAACTGGAACCAATATCACAGTCACAGAGGGATATTGTCTTTCTCTTTTTTTTTCCATCCCTTCTCCCCCCCACACCTCCAACCACCTGTATTTCATGGTCCCAGTTGTCAGGTAAACAAACACTGTTTTGCTACACACACTGGCACAGAGAACACACATCAACAAATCATGCCTAAACATATACAGACTCAGTCTTACTCACAATTATGGTTTGTATCCTTTCCCTTACTGTAAACTCTGTTGTTTATTAAAAAAAAAGAAATCCAGAGGAAACCAAGTATTTTTTGTTTTATTTTTAATTTGGCTTCACGCTGAAAATTCAATTTACAAGCCATTCATGAGGAAAATGTCCAGTTGGGCAGAATGAGCCATGATTGTGTAACTGCACTCAACACTTGTAATGTATCATTTAGGTCCCTTTCAGTAAATCATTTTACACCTTCTATAGCACAGTTTAAGCACCTACATCATATGCTCACTTCATCACACCCTATAGTCCATTTTAACCTATCAGACAAATAACAAGAGAAGAATGCTTGAATTGAGGTATTTCCTTTAAAAATTTACTGATCACTGGCATTCAGAGGTAATGTTAAATCATATAGTTTTAAACATTGAAAAAATGTACAAAACCAAGTTAATTTTTAAAAAATATTATCCTTAGTCTTCCATGCATGTTAATAAAAAATATAAAAATCAAATTTATAACACTGAAGCTATACTTTTTGTTCTGCAAAAGTATTTCCACAATTGGAGCCACAAGGTATGGTCATCTTTAGTACATTACTTGCTTTTGCTCTTCATTTTATGACGTATAGTCAGTTCAGTGCGAAGGTAATAGTCTATGTACACATATAATTGGAGCCACATGAGGGAAATTTACAGCAGAAAATATGCATTCAGATCATTATTATCCAGTAGCACTACATGTTACACATTTACACTGCTCATCCAAGGGCTCTTACAATAAAAAGCTTTTTTTTCCTTTAAACACACCAGGTCTGTTTAAGCAGCCTTGAAGTCAACAACTGAAGTTGTACCACTGATGGAACAACCACATGATACCTCACAAGTGAGTCTCTACAAAACAGATTCCTGCTCTGTCAACACAGGTTTCCAGCTAAAAGCATCCTTTTCATGGCAGTGCCTAACTTGGATTCAGTAGCAGTACAAGAAAATTCCGGAGTGTGATCATTTCAGTGTTAACTTTTTTGATTTTGTATTTAAAGTTTCAAGTGTGTTCAAAACCATAGCAATCTTTTTTTCTCCAAAATACAAAAATGATATCCTCAATGCAAGTTCAACAATAGAGATCAAAGCTATTTTTTTTGACTTATATCTCAGCTTGTTGATGACTCAATTTTATTTTTCCAAAAAAGATGAACTAGTACCTATGATCAAATTAGAAATGTGTCACACACCTGGAGAGGTGCTGGGAATTACAAAAAGGTTTAGAAAGTGGTCCCATTGAACAGATGTCAAATTCAGCACAATGCTGCAACACTGAAGTAGTATAGTACATAATACAAGGTTAGCTGATGCTTACTCTTGGTCCTCTTCCAGGAAACAAAGTCTATCACTTCTAAAGAAATTTAGTTCTGACTTCTATTTCTAACATTGCTGATTTACATGGACTCTTAATACCCTTAGAGCAATCCGAAAAAGCAATATAAACAAATCACCAAACACAAACAACTATAGAGACAAGCAGCTGCAATGGTTTTGCTTTTTGTCTAAGTATATACAATTGCTAAGGAGACATGTTTAACTTAAAGGAATTCTAATTCACATATGTAAAAATACAATTTCATTTTTAGATGTTTACTTTAAAACTGCTTTTGTTGTCTGGAAAATACAGCACTGGCTAACCTAAATGTCCCTTCTGAAATATAAGAAATATTTTCCTTGAAGTTCATTATAAAAGAAAACATAGGACAAAAAATATATATACTTAGGCCATAAAAGATCTTTCAAAGTTTATTTCTTTAGCGTTTAAAATACAAAATTGTCTTCATGCTGGATAGTGAATAAAAGACATGTATTTGGGTTTTCCCCATATACATTCATAGACTTAGAAACAACCTATTGTCAGATGAATTTCATTTCCAGTACCATGGTAGGATGAAAAGTGTCTGGGCATCAGCTTTCTTCGGTATCCACGAGAAGGCTTTGTTTGCAATCACATTATAGAACCTGCATTTGGAACATGGAAGTGAACAGGCTCACACTGACAGTGATATATATAGCGAGTCAGGAGTCAATCCAATTTAAGGTTGCACTGTAAACTTCTAATACTTCTAAATTTAATTTCTTGTTGCTCACAGGGACAAGAGAATCCCGTAAGCTCTTTCTGACCTGCTGTCACCTGGACACACCTGCAATGGGTGAAGTGTATGAAAAGAAAAAGCAGTTCTGTACCTAATGGCAGGCATGAGCTAAAATAGTACATGGGCTTTTAGTTTTGGGTAGCGTTACCAGAACAGGACTCGAATATTCATTCACCTGCTGCTCCCGGCTCAGGGAGAAAGTCCATGAATGTCACGTCAGCTTAAAAAGACAGCAGGGTCTCCCTCCGGCTGCAACAAACCTACAAAGAACAGACAGCACAAGCAAGAACTAGGGATTCAGTAAACTGAATTCACCAGCCCAAGAGGCAGAAAAGATCCTTCTTTACTGTCAGAAAAGGCCAGCTGCAGAGTGAAAACTTTGCTGCCGTGCTGGGCATGGATGGGATTTTCTACTTGCTGGTTCAGGATCAGAAGTTCAGCCTGATTTTTCTCCAGCTGACTTTGGCCTAAAACTGGCACTCTTAAATAACACCCCACTGATAATATAAAAATAGAGTATTACAGAAGCCATTATGACTTTTTTCCTCTTGCTTCTGACATTTTTGGTCAAAGCGAACAAACTGAAATGTAACACTATACCAACAGATTATCATTCAGCACCTTTTTTGAGATCCCCAAGCTATCCCAAGTGAGCTCTGATGTTCATATGGCTCTGTGCAACTTCACTCAGAATAAAGCAACATGGTAATTGTGTTCATTAAAAAAATAACACAAAGAGCTAAGTTAAGTAACAGGAATAACTTACTGAGGTGCAGTCAGTGCTAAGGTGATTCTACTGTTTCTGTTCCCAGAGTGATCACTTTAAAACTGCAAATTCATCTATATCCCAAAGCTGGCCTGCACAGGAGTACTCTGCTCTGCCACCCTGCTAAGGAAAATGGAATAAACAGCCACTGCTATCACACAACTAGTAAAATTATTTTGCATAATGAATTTGCAAGCCAGTCTAGGCAGTATCAACTACCATGCAGAAATGTCTCAGCATATCTCACAGAAACATGAACCCTCTATTTCATAAGCCTCTTACATCCTCTGCTCTCTTGGTATCACCCACTTCAGTTTAATCACATTGCACATGATAAAGCACATCACACCATCTGGGGAAAAAGAAGCTGCTTTCTACAAAACAAATCACTCTTCCACGTGAAGAAGTCAAAGTAATTATTAGTATCTTGAAAGAAACCTGAAATGTTTCCTAGAGAAAGAAACTGTCTTGACTTGAGCAGTATGAGATGCAGGAAATACTCACAGACCCAAGTCCAAGCACAACTAAAGGATGCCATGTTTGCTGCTGTGTTCTCTCAGTAGTTTTACATCAGTATTACCATTTATACATGGTTTGACCAAAGGTGTTGGTGACCAACATTGTATACCCAGTTCACCACCATAACTGTACCACACAATAATCGTCTTGTGCCTCTGAGGTGGTGCTGGAGGGTTTTTACCTGTAAGGAGATCTTACAAGGTTCCTGTCATGGTTTGAATACTTTTCTCCATAATTCAAAGAAAAAAGGCAGGGTGAGAAGATGAAGTCTCACTGTCTACACTGCCAGTGACCAAACCTTTACTGGCATGCTGCAGTACCTTCAAGAAATCATCCTCTGACTAAAGACCACCTGGCTTAAATACTACCTAGTCAGGGTAGCAAAATTACCCGAATGACCATGTCAGCCTTCCTGCTCATACGTGAAACAGATTTTGCAGCTTTGCTGGACTCTTCAATTAATAATTTAATTAATATCTCATTATCAATGGCACTGATGATAACTCTTACTTTCCATTTTGTATTCTTCCTTCTTTTTTTTTGGTTAAAGATCTATTCAGAATAATTTAAGTTTTCCTTATCAGCTGAAGTTCAGATACCTAAAAAGTAGAAAACTGTTTGAAGTGCCGGGTTCACAGGGAACTTGTGCGTCAGTGTGGCTTTAGGAGCCAAATCTGAGTTTTGTTAATGTAGAAATCTTGGCCAGTGTATTTGTCATTTCTTATTTCTAGAGCACTCATGAAAACTCTGCTAGAGAAAAAAGCAGAGGCTTCACATTAAGTAAAATGCAACATTTCAGAAAGTCTTATGAGATACACTCTGACCTAAAGAAGAATTAAACTTAGTTGGTCAGAGTTTTTAATCTGAATTTTCTTTTCTCTCCAGCCTAGTTTAGTCCTGTAACGTATGCAAAGCTGTGCTTACAGGGCTTTTTTTTTTTTTTTCTGAGATCACAGGATCTACAGCAAGTGCTACTAGGGTGTTGTGGTTTTGTTGTTCTTTTTTAATTTTTAAATTTTAAATTTTTTTTTGTCTTTTAATGAGAACGCTATTTTTGAAGGAGCAGAGAGCAGAAGGTGACTAAAACAGTTAATATGAGAAGCTCTACTTACCACATGGTAATATAAAAGTAGGAAGAATAATTTAATGGCAATACCAAAGATGGACTTATCAGGGAACTCATAAATAAATAAAACCATACCTGCTTCAAAAATTTATCAGATGTTGAAGTGCATCAATGACTTTTCCAGAAAAATGTTTACTGCATTTTACGAATACAAAAGTACTCCAAGCAGCCCAATGCTTAAACTAGCTAACAGAAGTATTCAGCTTGCATGAACACATTAATAAAGAGCTCTGTGTGACACTTAGCTATTTCCTTCCGGCAGCTGTGTCACTTAAGAGGTTGCATCACTTCCTACTGCACACATGTCCTTTTCAACCCCTGTGACCTAAGGATTTATACCTTCAAAATGGGATTAGCAAACACACACAAATCTGTTTGCTATTTATCACACTTAGATCATTCTAGCTACAATAAATGCATCAAAACATATAGTGTAATTAATGAATATAAAACTAAATGTACACCCTAGTTTCTCCATAAGGCTTATAGATTGCCTATGAAGCATTGTATCTGCTATAGCAACGGACTCTCCAAAAAATCTGTAATAACACTCGCCATACTGTGCTAGAGACAGTGGTTTAAACATGCTTTGCACCTACTAAACATTTGTTTGGTTTTAGTGGGGCTCCATTATGCTTGAAAAATATAAATGAAGCAATAAAAAAAACCCAAACCCCCAAATCTTCAGTTATCTTGGATTTTGTGCTTTTCTGTGTAACTTTAAATACTTGTTCAGAAGTATTACTGAATACTTCTGAGCCTTGGCTGGGTACCTCATACAATATGTAAAAATTCAGGTTGATGCAAGAGCTCTACTTGGCAAGGGATGGCAACGTTACATAAGAGTACAAAAATGCTCATCAGAAATGTCAAATGCCTTCACACCCCTACATTTTTTTGTATAAGGATCATTTCTGAAGTTAAGTAGTTGCAAAGAATCAAAGTAATTTCTGCATATGTCTCCTTGTAACTTTAGGGGCTGTTGATAGTACCTGTTAAAATATAACAATCTGCCTATAAAATCAGTAATATTTTAATGGCAAGCATTTACATGTCAATGTTTGGTGAAGGGGAAAGGAAGTTTTCACTTCTACTCCAAGTTTGCAGCAAGTCACTGAAACTTGACTGTCAAAACCCAGCTGCTCCATAGTCACATGCCTCTAAAAAGGGTTCTCATCAGGAACTACTGAAACACTTCTGCAGTTGGAGTTTGATGGATGAGTTGTAACAAATATTGCTGCAGTCATGCCACATGTTACAGGTCTTGGCCCTCAAGAGTCTGAGTTCACCACCCTGTGGTAATGTGGCTTTTCTCTCACTACAAGGCACTCTCATATTATATTCTACAGTGGAATTATATTAATAAATCTCAGTGTTGGTGACATGATGTGTGATCTAATGCTGTTTCTATGCATGCTGATCCTTCATCCTATCATTGATCCTATTATGTCTCCATCTCATTCCGTAATTTCTCAAAAGAGGAAGAATCACAATTCCTTCCAGAATATGTTGTTTTGTCTTATGCCTTTTTTTAAAATGAGTTTTAATCCACCAAGAATACTTGCTTGTGACTTGTGTTGGTCACCAGCCTTCTGCAGCAGCTCTGGACTGAGCTCACTGGTGCACAGGACTTTCAGTGCCTCTTCACCACAGAATGTGGCTCCTGTTTAAGGGCCCATCTACTACAGGCTGCAGCGCCCTTCAGTGTGCTCTGTACAGCTTAGGTGCACACAAGTACAGCTATTATACTCACCACAATTACAAAGCATCTCAAATAAAAATTTAAAAAAGCCAATGAACCTATGGGCTTTCATAAAACAGACCAAGTTACTCACACCATATGTGCAAATTAGACAATAGTATTCAGCCAACTTCAAGCAGCTTTCTTTACTCTTTCACAGATGTGGGCAGAGGATCTCTTCCTTTGGAGCTTCTCTCACTTCAAAGTTATCCACAGGATTCTATGCTTACCTTTTTCTTCTTTTCAGACACGTGTTGGGGAACTCTCTTTCCCCGCATTCTGAGATTCTCAAATTCCCAAGCTCACATACAAAGCAAAAGATAAATATCTTAGACAGCCAGCTTGAGCCACGTGCCATAGTCTTGCAGAGATGCAACATGTCCAGACTATATGTGCCTTCCCTTACATACTGTATAATTACAGAAAACAGACCATAGGGACATTTCCCTGTGACCCTGGGGCATGATCAACAAAATCAAGTGTCTCTATCTCAGCTGTCTTCTCTGTTATTAAAACCTCCGGTGAAGGAAGGCAGGCGCTTCACCCCATCTGGAATAACCCTTCTCCTTAGCTTAACTAAGTATTTTGTCAGAGACTTTTCCTAATGCTTAACTTGCCTTTTCAATTAATAGCTGGTATCTACCATCCATGAGTTCCTGTTTTCTCTATAGCAATTTTTTCCATATTTGAAGACTGTTCACATCTTCCTTCAGTCTCCTCTTCTTTGGATTAAAGGATACTTTTGATCTCTCTTTTTGAGTACTTTCTGTCCTCCAGACTTTACCCAGTTACACCCAATCTCTCTCAGGTGCCCCAGTATGAACAAGTACCTCAGGTGAGACCTTATCACATCTTGGTAATGCAAAAATACCACCCTGCTTCTCACAGGCCACATGCTGATGCATCCCTCTATCACGAGCATCTTTTCTGCAGCAATGAGTTAACAGTGCTCAGTTTGACATATTCTGTGCCATCCCTGCCTCAAGATACAACACAGTAATACCTTCTCCCTCCTCTGAGCAGCTGACTATTCCTACTTAACTGTACTTTATCATATGCCTTATTTTTTCAATCCATTTCTCCTGTTTTTCATGATCAATTTTAATTCAAGTCAGGAAGTCTGCTGCCTCCCTGTCAGCTTGGCTTTTGTTACCTAGATAAATCAAAAATTTAATTATTGTCTCTACATACCTTCATAAAGCGTATTTTCTTACTTTTTTTTCCTCCTACCATTTTTATTAAAGCCAGTTCCAGTTTGGAGACCTGTCACATATGGTTAGGGATTTCTAAGGACACATTCCAATACCCTAATGAGCTTTAAAACACCTCCTGCTATTTAAAAAAGAGTTATAAAAGCATTTGGCACAAACAGACTTCCTTTGCTAAAATTCCTTCCTTTCAAATCTAGTTTTAAATTCCTTTGTGGAAGACTCAAATCTCAACAGTTTTCCAATCACAAAATCATCATATTTTAGCACAGCCCTACAAAATTAGTCAGAAATTACTTGAAAGATTTTTTTTTTGTTTGTTTGGAAGCAGAGTTGCCATCACAGTTATTTTGTGACAGAGTCCTCCTTCCTATTCCTTGAGGCTTTTGTCACATTTCCTAATCAACGAAGCTCTGTGGTTTTATAATAGTCCAGATTTTTCTCTGAGACCCCCAGTAGTAGTTAAGGCATCTGGCTTTACAAAAGGAAATGTAGGTATTACTAATAGAAGTGTGGTGGGTTTTTTAACAGTTCTAAACTATTCTAAGATTCATGTATGTTCTATGAAGTATATGTAATGTTGCTATAGAGATTTAACTAGCACTTCTTCAGGATGTTCTGTAACTTGTTGCTGGCTTGGCCTCTGAAGTGACTGCAACGTTTTCCAACTTGTGCTGATACACCAAAGTTTTCATGGTGTGTTCCATGCTATGTTATCTGTACAGGCTTTCTACAAAAGAAACCTGTGATTCCTGATAAATCTAAATCAAATATAGCTGTGTAAACATCTCCCATTAAAATGTTTTATGGACATGATTTGAATTGGTTGTAAGAGAAAAGCACAAACAGTTTGGTTACGTATTTTCAAACAGTATGTGGCATGTCAGTTTGGAAAGAATTCATGTTTAATTGCATCCGGAATATTACAGTAGAAATGTGTTGGGGTGACGGATAAGGAGCCTTTCCTTTTCATTCTACCATGGAAAGAGAAATAATTTTGTCATTCAACAATAAAAATAAAAAGTAATCCTTAGCAAGTTTTTGTATGACCATTTCCAAACTGTTCACTGAAACCAAAACAAAGGGCCAAAGTATGCTTGCTTTGCTCAAGAGAATAATCCCACTGAAATCAACAAGACTGACTATTCAGATATGGACAGCAAAGTCTGGCCCCAAATAAACATTCCCATACCTAGGGAAAACACTAATCACCAAAGTGCACTTTACACCATAGTAGCTACAGTTTCTTTATACATGCACGGTTTGTGCGACACTTTGTACATGGAACTAGCCAATGGAATATAAATAAGATGTGCCGCTTCCTTTTAAATATGAACATTAATAATGAAGCACATTCACATTATTACCTTTCAAAGACCTTTTAAAAAAAAACAACCAAAAACAACCTTTCCCAAAGTAACCTGGAACATGTTGTTAAATATAGCACATACGATTCAAAGGATGGTATTAAGATAGAATTTTCACACACAAAACTGGTATTTGCTGTATAATTGGAGTGACTTATGAAAATTCCAAGAAAATACAACCCTCTCACCAGGAGAGGAAGGTAACAGTTGTAGTGTTAATTCAGTTTCTTCTGCAGGGGCTTCTTTCTATCTCCAGCGTTGTCAGGGCTGAAGTCAGTACAGATACCATTAGGAGCAGAAAGAGATGGAGTCTCCAAGCCACTCTCAGCTCCCATCTGATCAGCATAGAGATAGTCTTCTGCAAAGTGTGGGTGCAACTCAGCAAATGTGTAGAAGTCATCTAAAAAAAAAAAAAAAAAAAAAAAAAAAAAAAAAAGTTGTTGCACAGAATCAGCTCTTTGAAACAGAAGGATGCTAAATTTGAATACTTACACATATATAATCACATGATTTCTTCAGAGAAAAACAGCAGCAGTTAACATAATGCTATCCCCCGTGCTTGTTTTAGCTTCTCAGCAAAAGTTTACCATATCCGCAGAGCTGAGATGCTGCAAAGAGTTATCTAAGCCCTCTGAAAACACTTCAGGCCAGAGCTTAGCTTGCATGAAGGGGCAAACAGGCTCAGATTTGCATTAAAATGCATGATGAGCACCACATGCCCTGACATAGCATTTCACTATTCACTGGGGAAGTACAGAAGCCCTCCAGCTGAAGATCACTGAACATCAATAGTCATTTCTTAAATTCTTAAAACTCTTTTGCAGACATGCCCTTTAATGCTTTGCACTCATAATTTGATTCAACCTAACAGCAGCTGTCATTGCCACCTTCCGCTTTCAAGAGCATTTCAAAAGTCCCAATATTTTAGAGAATAATATTGAGGGGATAATTTATAACACATGAAAAAACTCCTGATTTTAATGTTGGATGATAATACAATAATAAGAAGAGCCAGATTACTTCTTAGGGGAGTGGGGAAGCCTTAATATAAAGAAGTAACATTTTGTGTTAAAAATCAGACTTTTGAAACTTTGTCTCAATTTGCCCATATGACTTTATTCAGACATGATTTGAACACAGGATACTGCAAAGGATCCAAGCAACAAGCAGCTATTCTTATAACATAAACTGACACTAGAAAAATCTGGATGTGAATGTTTTCACTAATTCAGTCACCTACAATGTATCACACACCTCCCACTCAAATTCACTGTGCTATCCCAGAAGAGCTCATGATCAGACAATGCTGTGAATTCCCCGGAGTGCAGAGCGAATGACACCTGAAGAAGCCTTTCAAAGGAGTGAAGCCCAGTTCCTCCTAGTACAACTGGGCTGGTATGGAAGAAGGGAACCACTGCAGCTTTCCCTCTCTGCCACTCTTTGAGATGACATGATTTGTCACTACTGCAAAGGGCAAGGGAATGCCATATGGCTCACAAGGCACTGAAGTTGTAGGGCAACCCTGCCTCTGAACTGTTGCAAAGGGATAGATGGGGAGAAGGAAATAAGTGTAACTTTATCCTTCCACTAACAAAAAACTGGGTATCCTTTATCCACAGTTTATATAGAGTATTCTGGACCTATACCTTCAACAAAAGTTGATGAAATTTAGGTCATGAAAACCAACATTGCTATCTATGTTGAATAACCTCTAGGTACAACAGTCTAATGGATCATATAAATGCTAAAGTCTCCATGAGGAAAGAAGAATCCAAAATATCTGAAAATGCACACAGCAAAGACGTTTCTTTTGACAGTGTTTAATGCAAGTTCAACTTAAAAAAAAAAAAATCTCGTAGCGAAGAATTTGATTCATCTAACCTTTTTCAAGACAGAAACATGGGACTTTTTAATATTTAAAACATTTAACAGTGGTAGTATTTGCAAAGATGTATTAGAAACACTTGAGGGCAAACTGATTCATCAGAATCAGAACAGTTAAGTACATTCAATGAAACCAACTGATTATATTCTTTTTCTGCAGCTAACAAGGAGACAGTAATCAGCTGTCAGCCTTAATCTTAACTGGGTCT
The DNA here is from genome assembly GCF_017639235.1 of Corvus kubaryi. Taxonomy (NCBI): domain Eukaryota; kingdom Metazoa; phylum Chordata; class Aves; order Passeriformes; family Corvidae; genus Corvus; species Corvus kubaryi. The sequence goes on from NW_024582056.1 coordinate 17,877,351, forward strand.
GGCCTGCAGCAGGACCATGAAAGCATTCCCTTTTTTCATAAGGATGCTTTAAGCACATCCCAAGGACGTTCTGTTTTTTGTAACAACACATACAATGTGTCCATCATATTAATGACCATGAAAAATAGCCTTTTTTTCTTGGGAAAGGTCATTCTAATATTTGGCTCAACTAAGATAAATACAAAAATTTCAACCAGCAGCACCAAAGATGCTCTTACAATCACATTAAACATGGGAAAGACTGGACTATTTACTGTAGATGCCAGTCTAAGTGATTTCTTAAGAATTTACAGTATTTTTTCAGAAAATAAATTCAGAAAAATCCCTTGAAGCAGTTGTTCACACAGTTACAATAGTTTATATCCAAATTTTCATCCTGATAATTATGTGAGGATCCATCCCCCAAAGTTTTAGCAGTACTGGATCTAAATGAAAAACCTCTGTTTTCAGGGAGCACTGAATTGAACAGGGTAACATTTTAGATAGATCTCAGTAAGCTGACATTTTGGGTCCTGCTGAAATAAGTCCTGAAGATATTAAGGAATATTTATCAAAGTTGTACTCAGCAGAGTGTAATGAAAAGTGCTTGGAATCCCATTTGCTTCATTCATCAGAAATGTGAAACAAGGTGATGTAGAAAGAACCAGCTGTTCCAGCATTACTTCTAATCACAGAAGAGCTCAAACTGAAAGCAACTGTGAAGCACTAGACTGAAGGAAAGATTACCTCAGTCTAACTTGGGGAGGAAGGTGATTTTGCTTCTACCTCCACTAAGAGCAAAGAGACATAAAGAAAGAAAGAATCCAAAGTGGAGCTAAGACTCACGTCTGTATCTTTGTATTAAGTATGCATATGCACTGCAAGAACTTCAAGAGGTTTTTATCCTACCCTTGAAACACCCTCCTACTACTTGCTGCTCCTCCTGGAAGCTCTGTGTTCACCAATCTCCTCTAGTTTTTGTTTCCACTCAGGTAATAATTACCTTAGTGTACAGCAACTTAATAGGATAATCCGGTGGTTAATATATAATCATTTTAAATAATTCATCCTTCTCTGATTGTTCATCCATGCAGATACTCCAAATACGACCACTTCCCCTTTTTTTCTGGTTACAGCAAGCCAGGCAGTCTTCAGAACACTTTCACAGTCTGAATTGTCTATCAAGAGCTGGTAGAGCGTTTCCTAGAATTTGAGATGCCCTCCTAGAGAACCTATTCAGACTCTCCATAATCATGCCTTAAGACTGATAAATCTTGCCTCTGTCTATATTAGACTAAAAGGATAAGCTTTGCAATCAAAGTGCATCTGAACAACTAAGCCAGCTGCACACTGCTCAAGAGAACTGATACACAGATCTTTGGTGACCAGTGTACTTTCAAATGCAAGAAAAATCCAGATTTCCAACAATTCAGACTCCTGATTACCAATCTAGTTACACAATCTTGATTTTGCTACTGGTTATTCTGTTTACCTGCAACCTGAGCTTTTCCTTTGGGATGAGATCTGTGGCTTCAAAGACTCTGCCGTGTATGCAGCAATTTAGGTTTGATACTTTTATCTTTTGCTCTTACAAGTAAGACTTGACTTACTTCTCCTGCTTTAAATTCCAACACCCTAGAAAGAAGATTGTCAGTAGACCTCTGCTGTGTGTATCCAAAGTAACATCAGTTCCAACAGATTCAATGTTTTGATTTCTCAGAACGTGTCTGGACAATATCTTCAGAACCGTGTAGTCTTCAAGTTTTTTCACCTCTCCTTTCTAGTAAGTAAGTGCAACAAATTGAGCATGTGTGAAGTTCCACATAATCTCAGGAAAGGCAAGAGGTTGAATATTTGTGGCAGGAACTTTCAAGACAGAAATGCAATACCAAAAGTTTATTTGCAACTTCTAATTCTCTAATAAATTGGATATTTATTCTCACTATTAAACTTCCAGATATGTTAAAATGACATGTTTCTATTATAAAATGAGCACTTCTCTCAGAAAAAACGCTAAGGAAAGTTTCAAAGAAATTATGTAAACACCATGCTACTATCTACTTTGTGTTGCCTCACAAAAGACTGTTCTTGACTACAGGAAATAAAATGGTGAAAATGAGAGCCAAGCACTCCAGTGGCCACTGCTGTGGCTTGGTGGTCCAGATTTTCTTGTGATGGGAACATATGAGGACCACTTAGGGAAGAAGTGCAGATTAACTGCAACTATTAAAGATGAATATTAAAATACTAGTTCTTTGGTAACTCACATGACCTTCTCTGAGTTCACTTGTACATGACTACAAATTTAGCTATTCTCAAACAATGAAATGTGCTAAAATTAGAGTTCTGCCATGCTTACCAGCTAAAGATTTGTGCTGGTATTTTTGAAGCTGGTGACTGGGAGGTGGGGAGAAGAGCTGAGTTGGGTATGAGTTGGAAAACACAGAGCAACAGTGATAGGCAGGAAGAAGGCAATGGGCAGGATGGATGTGGAAATACTGGGGATGTGACAGATGAGAGGCACAGAAAGGAACAGGGTAGGGCATCAGGAACCAAGGAGAGGAGACACAGTCAGGAAATAAGGAAAGGACAGTGGCAATGACACTCATTTCAGTAACTAAAATATTTTTGTATTTGAAGATTTACATGCATATTGTATGATTGAAACACAGGAACTACTAGTGTAGAAACTATGATTTACTAACACTGATGCATTAATTTGTAAGATTTTTACAAATTAAATACATACTGATTATCCTGAGGGAAAAACAATTGGAACAGGGTATATCATAAGCACCTCTACTGGAAATACATAATATGTTGGCTATCAACAACTCAGTTCATACTTAAATGATACAACTAAATTTAGAACCTTACTGCATAAAACAAAGAATCTGAAGTAACACACAAGTACTCTGACTCCCAGCACAATCTATTCACCCAGGTCTCAATTTTTCAAATTCAACTTTCTCGCCTCCGTTCCACCTACATTACAGACTATATAATAGGCAGCCTGGTTAACCCCCTCTTTTTCTGCTCCCAGACATAAGATACAAAACAACAGGACAGAGCTAAGGTAGCTTCCTTTAAAACTATATATTCACACACATGGAAGTCACAGAACAGAATATGCTGAACGAGCTAATCCTTGTATTATGTGACTTGATGTGTAAGGGAAAACTGAAAACATGCAAACATGGTATTTGATACCAAAGGCGAAACTAATTTTTAAAATGTAAATTTACTTTGTTTGCAGTGCTTTTATCAGTACTGAAGTCAATAAGCCAACTAAAAAAAGTAGAGTTTAATAAAAATGCAACTTCTTTGTTTATCAACGTGAGTGCAGGCAACTTAGACATTTTGTGCCAGTTCAGATGCAGTTAGAATACTTACCATATGTAATCTTTCCTTTTTCGTCTTCATCTACAGCCCTAAAAAGATGTGTAACATCAATCTGTGACACACCCATGGCAGTCTTCAGAATATGAGCTAAATCCTCTTCTGTTATAGTTCCGCTTTCTGACTGGTACAGCTATAAATCAAGACAGCAAGATAAATCATTGCAAAGCTGAATGCCAACTCCTAGAAACAGCACTACATTGAAGTAAAGCGAAATAAAAATTTGGTATTAGAAATTCTAGTCATTCTCAGACTGATGTGATATATCAAGGATTTCAGATTAGTCTGGGTAAAAGATATCATCATCAGTTCACCTGTGTATGCTTAGAAAGTAAAGCTTGTTATATTCAGAAGAAAGTCCTATGTTTACATGCCTAACCACTGGAATTACAGTGATACTCAGTGACAAGACTGTCAATCACTAACAAGTTTTGCAAATATATAAATGAGAATAATATTCAGTCCATTGAGCTACATGTCTAAACTCCAAGACAGTCTGTGGTATCGAGAGATATATTTAGGTCAGCTTAAATCAGATACCATTTCCACTTGGTCAGATGTAAAACTCAAGATTCCTTTGACCAAAATCCAAAAGCCAGTTGGCATAAAATGCCTGTATCTAAATGGTATTAATCAGGAGAATCCTATCCCATACATCAGTGATGGGCATATAATTTTCTACAAGTATTTATTCTAGAAAACAAGAATTTGCATAATCTTACATCCTAAAAAGTTACCTCACAGAAGGAGTTAGTTTTACTACTGACAGATTGATAACTAAGAATAATTGTTCATAGTCTCATTCCATCTTTGCATATGTGCAGTTTTTCCCTGAGAAATGGACCTGAATACTTCAAAACATCTGTACGAAATACAGCTTCATTAAGCTTCCTTAAGATAACTCAATTTGCCTGTACAATGTAAAGCGAGAGAGAAGAGTTTTTGAAACATTCCTGTCTCCTTTTCAAGCATGGTAACACTGCAAACATCAAACAATGTAAAAAGTGCTGTTTTGGAAACTTCCTTTTCATTTCTCTACATCATCGAGAAGGTGGGAACTGATGAGATTGAACAAAACAGGCATAAGTATGTATTTTTCACACAAGCAGAAGCTGTTGTCATGAGGTAGCACACCTCAGTGGAATAAAAATATTGAAGTTCCATGGAAGACAACATATGCTCAAATCAGGAATCTTGCCTTTACCCCCCCAGCACCTAACCTGCACAGTGTTTCACAGGAATAGGGGAAAGGACAAGACATTTCTTAAATAAAACCTGCTACCTTTTGACAGAACAAGCAGTCAGGTAGTACTGGGTGGTCAGGTTCACGAACACCATATTGACAAGATCTACAACAGCCTTTCGTTTCTTTAGCAGTTCAGAAGGGAAGGTGTAGCACTTACACCGGAGTGCAGCTCTTAGTCCAAACCCCCTGCCAAGGCAGGGTCACCTAGAGCAGGGTGCACAGGAGTGCATCCAGGTGGGTTTGGAATGTCTCTATAGAGGGAGACTCCACAACCTCCCTGGGAAGCATGTTCCAGTGCTCTGCCACCCTCAACATAAATAAGTCTTCTTCATATTGAGGTGGAACTTATTGTGATTTAGTTTATGGCCACTGCTCCTCATCCTGTTGCTGGGCACAACTGAAAAGAGTCTGGCACCATTGTCTTGACACCCACCTTTGAGATATTTACATGCATTAATGAGATCCTCTCTCAGTCTTCTCTTCTCTAGACTAAACAGTTCCCTCAGTCTCTCCTCATTGAAGAGATGCTTCACGCCCCTCATCATCTTTGTGGCCTCCACAGGACTCTCTCCAGTAGCTCCTTCCTTGTACTGAGGATCCCAGAACTGGACACAGCTCTCCAGATGTGGCCCCACTAGAGCTGAATAGAGGGGAAGCATCACCTCCCTCCACCCGCTGGCCACACTGTTCCCAGTGCACCCCAGCATCCCACTGGCCCCCCTGGCCACAAGGGCCCTGCTGGCTCATTGTCAGCCTGTTATCCACCAAGACCCCCAGGTGCTTCTCTGCAGAGCTGCTCTCCAGTAGGTCAGACCCCAGCCTGTGCTGGTACTTGGGGCTATTCCTCCCCAGGTGCAGGACCCTGCACTGGCCTGCACTGGCCTGCACTTGCTGAACCTGATTGGGTTTCTCCCCATCAAACCCTCTAGCCCGTGAAGTTCCCACTGAATGGCAGCACAGCCCTCAGGTGTATCTCTCACGCCCCCCACTTTCGTAACAACTCCATATAATGATACTATTTTTCAAGTTCTTCAGTCATACTAAACGCTCTCACTTTTAAAATGTGTAGCTATGTGAAATGTTGCACTTTTTCTGAAAGCAAATGACAGCAAAAAGTAGCAGGAAGCAGAGGACAGCACCTGTTCAAAGTCATACACTCATGAACTGGCTAGATCCTTCAACGGGTCCAGGTAAGCTGTGTGAATATCTTACTGTATGTGAAGTCAGGACAGGAGGTAGGAATGGATTAAAATGGCTCTTTCTTTTTTTTTTTTTTTTTCCTAGAACGAGCAAAATTTCCTCAGCTTGAGACTTTTTGTAACTCTTCCAATCATCACTAGTAGGATAAAATGAGCCAAACCTGTTTTCCCTGGCTGAGTACGTCTTAATACACACATAAAGCTTCTTTGCAGTTTTATAGCTAATTTTATATTTTGTAATTAACAAAGTAACTCAAAATTATGTATTATGAGTTGGAGAATGAAGCAGATAAGGAAGAACAGAAATTTTCCTAAGAAACAGTTTTATTAACTTCAAATGCTTCCAGAAAGAAAATAACCACCCTATCTGAGCTTTTCTTCCTCTCAAATGATAAAATGATATTGCACATTATGAAACATGACAGCTAAATTAAAAAAAAGAATTCCCCAAAGCCCCCTTTATGTTTACTTCAAATTTGTTCATTTTAGTATGAAGACATGGAGCTGACCAAACAGCACCTGACTATCTCTCTGTGCCATTTCATAGCTGAAGTAGATGAAGTCAGGACAGAGACCTTTCTGTCAGCTTTTCCCTCAGAAGAAGTAGATAACAGCAGCTACTAGTGGCAGATTTCCCACAATATTTGTAGGAACTAATAATTTTTGCTCTTTCCTCCTTTGCCAAATTTATTGGATTCTGGCCGAAGGGTAAGAATGATACATGTGAACACTAAGCATTCACAGGAGCCTCACTTCTTCAGCAAGACGTAGTTGAAGTAGTCATGCTGAAGAACCTGAACACAACTACACAGAAAAGAAGGCTGCAATGTAGCACCATGCAATTGAATGCTCTCAGCTCCATGCATTCACTAGTGAAGACAGCATCAAGACTTAGCACTTCTCAGTTTCAGTAACACTGAAGACCATGTGAATTCAAGGCAAAGAGAGAAGATGATGCAGGATGCAGCATGTTGAAACAGTAATATTAAAGAAATTAATTGAAAATTAATACATCGAGGTGTCAGAAACCCATTGGTTAAGCATTGCTGCTGTCACTTTCCCAAAAAGCTTGCATTAACAATCTATGGTGATGCTATGACAAACCACTGAGGCTAGAGCAAGATCAGGAGCACTTCTGGGAAGCATCAAGTCTGGACAAAGACTTCACGACCACCACACAAACATGGTAAGACTAAGAGGGAAGAAAATCTTTACAAGAAGAGAAAAGGAGATTAAAAAAAATACTCTATTAACATGTAGGAAAAATTTAAAAAATACTTTATTAACTTGAAAAATTAGATTTGGTTGAAACATTCTAAGAGTAGTAAGTACAACTCAACAGCCGGTTTGTTTAGAGGAATCAATACCAAGGACTTGAGGTTTGAGACTTAATTTGCTGAAAAGGATTCTACCAGAATTCTACAAAGAAAAATTTCAAACAGCAAGCTTCCATAATTTTACACAACTCACACTTGAAATGCATTCCCTGTTAATGTGAACTCTTAATCTAATTTTCCATTAGTACCGTTTTAAAATGTAATTAAGTATTAAAAGGGAATGTGGAAACTTCTATTGAGTCTAACGCCAGTATTAACAATTTCTAAAAATAAGTAAACTACATAGAGCAAAAAAATGCTGCTTACCTGAAATGCCAACTGAATTGTTTCCAGAGTTTTGGATGGCTTACAGACAACTGACAGAGCAATGACAAATTCCCGAATGTCAATTACGCCATCTTCATTCTGTGAAGGAAAACCTCCCCTCAAAACAGTGCAGTTTGTCTGAGAATTTTCATAACTAACAGTTGCTAAAAATACAGAATATTCAGAAAGATTTTTACGTGTGCCACAACAAAAAAACCAGTCTCACTGAAACGAAATCACATGAGGACAAGAACCTGGGTGAAAGCCCTGCAGGTCCTTCTCAGAGTCTCAGTCAAAAGTCATAGTTTAAATATTCTTGGAAGACAGTGCTGCTTCTGTCACCCTTCACTTGCATATTTAAGATTTTTTCCATTAAACCATCTGAATTACTGGGCTGAAATTAAAACCAGAGAACCAGAGGACAACACACCCTAATTTAAGCCCTGAATACATGACATCTGCTCCAAGAGAGAACACTGTGGACCTATCCACCTCCTGGTCCAGACAGCACCTCATCCTGACAAAGATAATCATCATTTCTCCATTCTGACTGATTGCCAGAGGAATGAAAAACTGCTTCATTTGCCAAGATCCTTCAGGTTTCGGGCACTGTAGAAGAACAAGTTTATTTATATTTATTTATATTTATTTACACGGTAAATGAAATATCAGCTACCAGACACTGCATTCAGCTGCAATGAGCAGCAGCAGAGGTCTCGCCTGACCCTTTCTTCCTCTTCATATTTTGCATCTAGAAAAAAACAGGTTTTGTCCAGCTGATACTCCTTTTAAGTTCTACCTGAAGGAATGCTTTATTTAGCTGATATGTGCCCTTACCTTGCTGAAAGGGAAGTGCAGCAAGCAAATACTATGAAGTGCTCAGAATAAGACCTCAGTGAATTCGATTGAAACAGAAGTAGGCTAAAGTAGAGTTTACCAAAAGTAATAAAATTTTAAAACTTAATATTGCTTCTTACCTCATCAAAAAGTGCAAACATACTTTCTAATGTCTGAGAAATTGGAAATTCCAAGTAGGCTGAAAATTCTTTAAGATCAACCTTTTCTTTCTTCATTTTCATGGCACTTGCAGCATATTTATCAAGATCATCTTCAAGTTTTTCTGGCTTCAGCCTATAAAGCGTATTATTTTTGCAGATTTTAAAAATCAACCCAGTTTTAACAATACATATTTCAAAATATCAAATGAAACAATGGATGATAATGGTGTAAAGCATTACAAAGTCTGGATTAAGAATTATTACACAACTTTATTATAAAATACTATATTTCTGTAATTTTAAAGCTCCTATTAGTTCTCAAACTGTTTTAAGAATTACTGCAAGGGCTTAAGAACCCGGGACAAACTCACGTCCTTCAGTCTACCTTGGTTATAAGCCGTATGTGTAAGCAGTTCAACAGGAAGAAACACAGTCTAGAACTAGCTAGTAAATTCCAAGCATGGAGAACGAGGTGGAATTTAAGTCACCTGAATATGGCTGTATTGTAGGACAGTAACACAAACAAATTATGTTTCCAAATTCACTAATGTCACTGAACAGGAAGGATATGATGCATCTTGCCTTAAAAAAAAAGATCAGGGATTACATAATAGTGATTATACTGTTAATCCTGTTTGTCAGTCCTCATTTATCACATTCAGTCTTTAGCTGGACACCATTATGAGGTAATGGTAACCCAAACAAAATTCTAGCAGTTCATACAGCTACAGCATTTCCTCAGTCCTTCCCATTGCAAAGCCATACCTTGAATGCTGAATGAACAGCTTTATACTTATGCAGATATCTACTGCGTGGTTGTTGGTTAGTTTTTTTCCTAAGTCAAGCTTCCTGTTTTGGCTTTGCAAAAGAAAACAAGCACAAAAACCAAACAAAAAAACCCCTACCAAATAATCTTACTATGAATAAAATAAATGGTGCTGCAGTATGATGCAAGGAAAAGTAACTTTTCCTTGTAATACAACATCAAGCAAATCTTGATCTACCCTCCTCTGAACTGATTGAGGGTAACTTGGGCATCCAAACTTCCCACTCTGAAGGCAAAAGCTGCCAGCAAAATCTTCTACAGTGTCCTTCTGCAGTTGCCTGTTTTGCTGTTTGCTGCTGCAGACAAGGAAAAGTAGTTATTCACACAACTCAGAAGCTTACACCAGAACTGTTCCCAGACTGCAGCTGGGACTCCTCAGCAGCTTCCTCTCAGTTACAAGAATGAATAAAATGCTTAATATCAGCATTCTGAGGAGCTTCTGAAAAAAGATAAGAGCATTTCTGCTAGGAAGATTATCTGATATACCAGCTCCAGAACTTGATCACTTGCTGTAGTGACCCTTCCTAAACCTCATGACTTTTAAGTAAAAATACAACTCTCATGTTGTCTGTCATGACCTATACTGACTTACCAATATGTACTAACTAAACAATTCCAAGACCTGTATTTCTGAATTATAAGACTTGAACAAGCAAGAATTCTTCCAGAAACCCATGGCTCCTATAGAACATTCACAAGTTCTCCATCCTAGCATTAAAGCACCTATCTTAAGAATTAGTCCTAGACAGTACAAAAGAGTGAGACACCCCTCTGCAAACATTCATTTTCCATGATCAAGTAGAAAAGTAGAAGGAACAAAACCAAAAAGAGTCCATAGAGGATTTGAGACACACACAGAACTCAGCTTCTCACATGCAGGATTACATGCAAGAAGTGTCCACTGATAATACATCCCAGAGCAGTAGCTGAAATGGATTTTAACTGTAGCATGAGGACAGCTGGCATCTAAATCCTTGAGATAAGCCCCCACTGACGCAGAATATGTAGTGTAACATTTGTCTCTAAATCAGAGAGATTTTGTTTGCAATGAAGTGTCTCAAAATTCACCTTCTAGAACTGAGGGAGTACTCATCTGGTGAACAGCACTCAAGACTTGCAAGATCTTCACCAGTAATTAAGTTTGAAAAGCTAAAGAAGCTTGAAGGCAAAACCTTGTATGGGAAGTAACATGGCTCACCACAAATCTTACAGACATCTTGTGGTTTGTGTTTTATAAATACAGAGAGAGATGTGAGGCAATCTCAAAAGCAGTATGTGGATCAGTGAGGCAAACTGTTTCAACTTGAGTGTGACTTCATTGTGCTTCTGGTAATCCAAGGTGGGCTCACTTCCCTCTAGCTCTTCAAAATCAGAAAGTAATTAATATGTTGATGACCATAAGCTGCTCAACTGAAGTCTTCTGAAGCCAAGCACAAATCTCATAATAAGTTCTGAACCAATGTGAAAAGGTTTGAATGTCCCAATTCCTTTACAGTTGTTACTTTTAGCCAATGGAGACCATAAATTCTAGAAAGCCAAAGCAAATGTCTTTCCTCATGAAATTGTGGTTGTTGGCTCAATAGTTTCCATGCAGGATCTAGGCTTTATGATATATAAAATTATTTGCTGTTGTGGTGTTTTGCTTCATTTTTTAGGTCAGTGCACATTAGAAAGGGAACAAGAAGTATTCCCGAGTCCATGAAGATGGAAAGGACATTTTTCAAGATTAACAGCCCTGGACATTAAATTCTTCACAGCACACTTCACCAGAAAAAACAGATCCCTGAAGGTAGAATATTTTACAGCATAATTATCACTATTTTTAGCAAGTAAGCTAGTTTTAGCTGTATTTGACTATTTGAAGACGAGCTCATTTCTTGCATGCGGGGAACCTGCAAAAACCTTCTAGTGTCTCAGAGAGCTGAAAGAACAGCTGGATCTTGTAGCTAGCTACTGTAAACTGCAAGCACAGGAAAACATGCCCTAAGCCAGAAAAGCACAATACATTCAGTTTTATGTTTGCTGATGTACTTCTGTGCAACTTCTTGCCATAATGGAGCAAATATATTGAAAAATTGCAAAACTGACCTTGAATACTCTTGGCACACCCTGCCTTGATCCACAAAAGCAGGGGCTGCCATGGTTGGTATTTGCTGTCATGCCTGATCCATGATCACCTCCTGTAGTGGAGAGTATTGCTTTTATCACAAACAGAGATGGTAAACATCCTCCAGAGGTTTTTTCCCTTGTCATAGATGACCTCTGAGTACTCTGAAGTTACAGCACTGGTAGTTAGATGTGAGGGTTATTACTCTGGGGATGCAAAGTTCTGCCTACAGTCTGGACCACCATTTCAGGCACACACAGAGAGTAGAATTCTGCATTGTAGTCTGGATGGTAAAGGCTGCTGAGCAAGAATAGAAAGGCACCAGCCTATGAGGTTCTTGCAGATCTTGGTAGCCTACAGCTGCATGGCCTAAAAGGATCCTCACGGTCAACTTGAGGAAGTAATATTGGGAATTAGAACAAACAGAAGCTTGAAACAATAGGAGCAAATCAATTCAAATCAGAACTCAAGGATCTCCTTGCAGGCAACTACCAAGATACTACTTCTAAGAAGTGTCTCATAAAAAGACAGAGACTAGACTTAATTAACTGTATTAACACTTCCTGAAGGAGGAGATACCCAAAGAGGTCTTAGTAAGGCACAAAATCCAAACAAGATTTAATGTCCAGAACATGGCAATAGATCCAGTTCAAGTAAAAACAGAGATTCACTTTAAACAGTGGGGTAATTAATTACAGAATAAATCATCAAATGAAGCAGAGGATTTGCAATGTATGAAAAAAAAATATGAAAGCAATAACATAGACTGCACATAGCTTAGCAGTCAGCTTGTTGGTCAGACAAATTATCAGACTGAAGAGAAACACGACTGCTTGAGGACTAATGAATGCACAATTTGAGAAGGCAAGTCTATGATCAATTGATCTCACTGATAAGGCAGTCATTTTATCACAGAGTGTGGTGTACAACTCTGTTAACAGAGCCTGAGCTCTTCCTTAGATGAAGCATGAGAACTCTCTGCTATGCCTGCATGGATTCTGGACTGGATCCCATCCAGCTGAGCACAGACTAAGCAAATTTTACAGACAATGAAAATGAATCCTGTAGACACATAATGTACACAGAAGTAACTCTTCAGTGTAGCAAACTGAGGTGTAAGTTGATTTCAAAACATCTAAACCACAAAGAACTCTGAATTTGTCTTGCTATAGAAATCTTCTAAAACTGGACATTATCTCGAAGGTACATCATTGCTCAAAAACAAGTACTAAGACTGGATGAAAAACCCATTGGATAAAATTTACTGTTCCAGTTATTTAGGGATGTAAGTGGATGATCTTAATGCCTCCCTGGCCTCAAAACCTTTGAATAAACAGCAAAATGACTACATTATTATCAAACATGCATTAGAGATGAAGTCACATTACAATCTTCATCCAATTGTGCCAGAAAAATACCATCATAATATCCTTCTTATTGGCACATGCCCAAATTCAGAGAGGATTATAGTTCACTGATGATTAATCGCTCAAACCAGAGAGAACTTCTGTGCTGCAGCAAACCTCACTCACAAATGCATGTAACTGTTTCAGAGGCCAAAACAAAACCCTAGAGAAGCATAATTTCAAAGAACAGCTTTAAATTGAGCAGACAGAAGCCAGACAACTTAACAAGAGGATTAAACTGAATCCCAGGATTATCAACTGCATAATAAGAGACGTGGGTGGTTGGTTGGTTTTGTTTCACTTGCTTTTATTCCTTAGTACTGTAAATTCAGAGCCTTTGAAACAAAGTAAGAATCTTTCTTTTCCCTTAGAAGTCTCTCCTATCCTAACAGAATACTTTTCAGATGAAGGACCTGACAATAGCTTAATATATGCTTGTCATCTGAATTCATGATGCATGCTGTCCTACATTCCTTATTCTCCAACAGAGCTTGCTCTTCTTCATTTTCATTTATGTACACAAGCTGAAGATGAAGGAAAAATTGGTGAAGGAAAATAAAATACACAATGGAAACATTAAACTGTGCTCTGTACTTTCGGGTGATGAGACAAGAAAATGAAAAAGGGTGTTTGCGTATTGAGAGTTAATAGGATGAGGCTTGTACATTTAGTTCATAGTTGCTCAATATGATCACTGGAGAAGCAGGAGAAAAATTGGAAAACAGCAGCAAGTTCTACTATTTGGTTTAGGTGAGTTTTTCAGGTTTGCTGAGGCTTTTTTGAAAGGTAAAGCCAACAGGAAATGGTGCTATGGGAAGAAAGAAGAGAGGATCCACGCTGCATGCATTGACCTACAGCTCCACTAGAAAGTCCATCTGGCAGTGACCTGCTCAGAAGATCAACTACCACCTTGTGCTTCTCAGGAAAGGGTGACCCCTCTATCTTCACTATTGCAAAGTTAATCCAGTCACAAGATGGCTATTGGCAGCACTTGTTTTCCCTGCACAGATGTCACAGGAAAAGGCAATTGACTCTTAACTGTATCAAATATTAGGAATCCCACAGTATTTGTGATCCTCTTCAGAAAGCATCTTCTAGGTCAGGAATGAACGATTCAGACTCACTCTGCTCACTTGTCAGACAGAAAATAAGAACTTTACAACCTACTCTACTCATTAGGATTCAGGGGTGCTGCTTGCAAGTGAAGTACAGTACTAGTTTAATTTTATACTGGTGTCTCCCTGACTGTATGATGACATTCCATATTTATTTATTTATAAAAGCAATATTGTTACATGACAGGAAAACTATATAAACATAGATGCACCTTACATATAAATATTGTATATGCTCACCCAAGGCTTCTCACAAGCTTTGCAAATTCTAAAAGACATGTGTCTGAAGGCAGACGAAGTTGTCCTTCAGCCAAAGCCAGCTGACAGTCTTCAAATGTGTAGTCTGTCACTGAAACTCCCAATGCCCTTGAATAAACCAAAGAAATACTGTAAACAAGACAATCTAAGAAGACTAAACAAAATAATCACTTTTTCACAGCAAGAAATCCTGTAACAATTATGCTCTCTATTCTGAAAAACCATAGAGCTCATAAAAGTTCACATAGCGAAAATGAAATAGGGTACTCGATCCATTGCAGAACATCTACTTTGACTGAGTCCATGAAAATATGCAAGAACAAAAGGCAAAAATTGGGCAGTGCATACACTTTCATAGACATATCCATTTCACAGAAGTGAAAAACTAAGATTTCAAAATTTTTACTCTAGAACACATTTATTAACAATTGTGTCCAATATTTTTATTGTGATTTATTAATGTGTTAGTGCAATTACATGAGCAGAACAGCTATTACCTGTAGCTAATATTAATATTATAAAAAAAGGCAACATTTCTCAACAAAGAACAGGTAGAACATAACATAAAAGCAAGTGTAGTTAAAACTCCAAGCAAGTTAGTTATTTTGAAATGTATGACATAAGAAAAGTAGAAAAAAAAATAATCCCAAGACTTTATACACCAAAAAATTCAGTATTGGTTTTTGCTTTACTTCTGACTTGATGCTCTGTAGTAATTGTAGCACCAAAAGATAATTGATGGAAATCCTGATATTACAGCTGCCCTGCATTTGCTGTGGCAAAGTTGAGAGAAAGACACTTTGGTGTGAAAAAGGCCTTTAAGAATTCAGTGTACAAACATAAGAAGCAATTTAGAAAGCCAACACTGCTCCATATAAGCTACTCATCTGCCACATTTTCTATTATACTTGATTTTACTTAGAGTAGTAAGGAGCATCATCTCCTTTATGCAGACCTTTCTAGTTTGATGAAATCTTCACAAAGTTTTTTTTATTGACTTAGCTTTATTCTTTTCATCTACAGTTTGTCTGCCTTACTGCTAACCACCTTTTTCATATGTGAAGTTAATATACACTAATGGCAAGATTGATGCAAAACCCCGAGGCCTGCCACACTAATTTCAGCTTTGATGAAAACTCTGCATTCAATTCTGTGCTTCATAATAAATAGTTTGTTCTGTAATGGCAGTTCTCTCTCATGCAACAAACAATTTCTGTCAAACAGTCTCTTCCTCAGAATCTCATTCCAATGCCTTTGAATACCAAGGTAAATAACATAAGCTAGTTCTCTTCTGTCCACCAATTAATTATCAAACTTCAGGAATTCTGATGTACAGGACATGCACTAAACCTTAAAGGTACTGATCAGGGTTTCTCTCTTTAAGGCTGAGAAAGTCAAACAATCAGGAAGAACACCTCAATAATAAATAGCCAAGCTCAAAAGTACCAAATATGGCAAAAACCCCAGATATTATTTATAAGCCATTTATGCACAAAACAAGGACATAAAAGGTAGTGATCCTGGCTGAATAGCCTCCCCCTTCCTAAGAAAAATAACAAAGAGAAAGGAGCAAAAGGACAAAGCCAACTAAACCAAATGATTCAGGTACACAGGAAAGTCATCTTAAAAGCAGAGTGTTGAAGATTAGATTGCCTCATACTGAGGATCTAAGCAATTAAATCCAGTTCCTCAAAAGTTTTCTCTGCTTTATCTGTTATTGTTTCAGCAATCCACTCCTCCTATGAAGTGTCCTAGCAGTATTTGTAAACCAATAAATCACCTTAATGGAATGGACAAAATTCTTGTGATACCTTACCTCATCCCATAGACTTATGGTTAACCTAGCAACAAGTGTGTAAAATACAGATGAAGAACTCCTCCATGCTGTGGGGATTTAAATCCACTTCCAAGTTCAACCTGACTTAGAGATCAGGCATTGCAAGCATGTCAAGACTTCTGTTTTATAGTATTCAATATACCGTTGTATTATACAAGATGAAATCCCTGGTATTTTACAATACAAAATCAATTTTCCTCAAAAGAAGAAAAAGGAGTGGACAAAGGAAGCAGAGTCCATCCTGCCAGTTGAGGTAACTTCCTATTCCCCTCTTTCGTACCATCTGTGCACTCCATCGTCCCTACAGACTTTCACGTCAACTGTCTCCAGCAAGGACATGCTACAGGCAGTACTACGCAGAGCAGTTCCATTAAAGAATGGGACAATAAACAAAGGTCTTGCCCAGCCAAGCACATTACACCAAAATCCACCAGTTCTCCAGGCCACACTAGGTATAGCATGTAACAGAAATACAGGAACTTCGAGGCGATCAGCTGAAGCACAGGGGAACTACACGCAAAAAGGGAAGCTTGTTAAAAGTAAGTTAAAAAAAGAGTAAAGTGTTCCTCTGTTGGACATATTAGGGAATCAGGAGAAGTGGTAAGGCACTCAACAAATAAGATTCCGAAAGGACAAAAAAAAAAAAAAATTAGTGTCATTGAAACTGATTAAAGGTGGCAATTAAAATAAAGAGACTTTAAAGAAACAAAAGAAACTCAAGCGTTCTCTCAAGGGAAACAGAGAAGATGGACAAGTTAAAACATAACCATAAGGTGACAAGCCAAAGCAAGAAACAACAGCCTGTTAAAACCAAAAGCAAGACACGTTTCCAACGCATCAAAAGAAAGACGACTAGGAAAGATTAGGGCACTCAGCCTGGGGGAAGGGTTGAAGCCTGACTGACTGCCAGCCCAGCACCAATGCCAGGTTTAAATAACTGCTAAATAATGGTCCCTGATTATGTTGGAAGGAGCCCAGCCAAAGAGGAATTAAAAAACCCCCAAAGCAAACAACCAACAAAAAATCAAAACCAAACGTAAGATACAAAACAAATTCCAAACAAAACCAGAGGTCATTTCAGACTCACCCAAACCACAAGGGGAAAGCACAACCTGCATCTTTTTATAGCACTGTGCACCCCTTATAAAAGGGGTGGTAGTTGGTCCAGACTTACATAGCTAACAGTATAGGAAAATCCCCACAACAATACCTACATGTATGTTAAATGTCAACACATACACAAAATGGGATTGAGAAAGACAAAAGCAGCTTCTCTTATTCACCTGCTGCAATTTTCCAGCTGCTGGACAGAACAAACCCAACCAAACAAAAAATCAAACCAAATGAACTTAAAACAAGGTACATATACTTCCAGACTTTCACAATAACAAAGATCAGAAATGAGGAAGGAAAGAAACACTTTTGCTCCAAGCAGAGTTCAATCAGAATCAACCGAGGCCAGATAAGAGTTCAAGGGGCTCTCGAGTTCAGAAGAAAAATCACAAGCTGTATAGGGCTAGCAGCTTTAAGGACCTTGATTTCAGCTCAGAATGCTGATAAAACTGAAGCTGGGGAACATATGAAGTTCATTATTTATGCTAAGACTTGTGAATTTTTTAATTTCTTAGAATAAAGCCTGGCATATTAGAGTTCACTCTAAGGCCTCGGTACAACTGCAACTCACAGGATTTTCTACAGAACCACTTATCAACTATTTTAACTTACCCTCCAGGGCAATCTTTTTCTACTTCAATTGGAAAAAAAAGGAAAAAGAAAAAAGATAATTTCCATTTGAGATGCAAATCACAAGTACAATCCTGTATATTTAATAAACTAAAAATAAAAATTTTTCCCGTATTTTCATTTGAAAGCATTCTTCCCCTCTCTTTTCTTCAAACTACCTCTGCTTTCGCAGTCAGTTAATGTGAGCCCAGCCTTCGAAAAAGTTCAGCAGATTTATATGGCCTGATATGAATGCCTGGCTTGACATACCTTAAGACTTTCTCCTTCCCTGCCCTCCCTGCGATGCTGGCTACTTACCTGTCATGATATCACACTACATAAAATTTCAAAGTCAGAGGGTCACTTGAAAATAATAAACCCAAATGGAACAAAAACCCAAAAGTTTTCCTGCAAACCCAATTGGTTAAACACAACAGTTGTACTTGTTATATCCTGATGTCTTACACCAAACAGCTCTCTATATCTAACATTTGTGCAGTCATAATATAAAATGAATTATTAACTTCCTCATTTTCTGCATACCAATCCACTATGCAGCAAAATGCCAAACATAAAACAGAATGTGACTGCTGGAATATTATGCAAAGGGAGAAAAATAGTACAGGCAATATTGGGACATTCTGAGCCTACGTCTCAACAAAAACACTTTCAAAATGTTTTATGTTGTTAATAAGCAGAACTGTGAACTAATCAAGAGAATATTCCACAGGCTGCTCAAAAAAACCCCTTTATATCAACTGTAAGCTTTATAGGGTGCTGAAAACATTAGAATTCTATCTAATTTGGCATTTTTCTTCACTATCCAATATTCAGTAAAAAGACATACAAAACACAGTGGACAAGTAACTCCACTTATTAGCAGTCATCTGTACAGGAACTTCCTGAACCAGAGACCTTTTGTACCACTATGTTTTAGAATCACTAATTAACCACAGGTTTTTTACAGTAAATCTCAGCTCTGATGAAGTCATTTTATCTATCTGCTAATGAATGCCACAATTTTGCATGTTTTAAAGACTTACTCTGTTTACTTTCAGCTGATCTACTGTTGAGTGCTTTCCATCTCTTCTGCTATGAAAAGTAAGACTTCCCTCACTGTGCTTTTCCAGAACACTCATGATTTTCCTGACCTTCAAAACAACCCTCCACTTTTTTTCCACCCTTTCCCAAACTGAAGAACTGTCAACTATTTAGTTTTGGAAGGCCAGAGTAGGTAGTCCATTTTCTCTCCTCAGACAACTACTATGTGACATTCTCCAAGCAAAAGAAGGTCCAGTCATGAGTCTGAAGTTCACATCAGGAATCTATTATCTCATAATGGTTTAATTTTTAAGACAGAATAAGAAGCTGCCAACATTTCTCCCTGGTGGTGTTTGAAAATGGGTCCTGCAATTGTTGGTCCTGTAGACTTGCCCATCACAAATCTTCAAGGGGCAAAAAACAAAGGAGGTTCCCCTTGTGTTGTCAGCATTCAAAACCCAGTTCAAACCAGACTGTCATGAAGTATTACTTCACTTTAAAAAATTTATTTCTTCCTTGAGAAAATAAATGTGGCAAGAAGCTGCACAGTTAACCCTGTTCCGTGACTATGTTCTCCACCTGCCACACTCACAGTATTCACAGAAATGAACAGAGCACACAATGTATATCTCATCTCCATTTTTGTGTATGGCCTGAAAACCAAACAATGCACAGAATCTTTTAGGTGGGAAAAGACCTATGAGATCATCAAGTCCAACCTTTGACTGATCACTATTTTTTCAACTAGACCATGGTGCCACCATGTCCAGTTGTTTCCTGAACATCGCCCTGGGCAGCCCATTCCAATATTTAACAACACTTTCCATGATGAAGTTCTTCCTCATGTTCAACCTGAACCTCTCCTGGAGCAGTTTGAGGCCATTTCCTCTCATCCTATCACTGGTTGTGTCGGAGAAGAGGCCAACCCACAGCTTAGAACAACCTCCTTTCAGGCAGTTGTAGAGAGCAATAAGGTCCCCCTGAGCCTCCTCTCCAGGCTAAACAACCCCAGCTCCCTCAGTCACTTCTCACATGGTTTACTCTCCAGACCCTTCACCATGGATGCCTCAAATGGATGCTTGTTAACTCCAGCTCTACAGTAATTCCACTTACACTGATGCTCATGCCTTTGATGGTATAAAAATGCCAAAAAACCAGTTTGGATTTCAAAGCTGAATGCTGAGCATCCAACCAGTACCTGTGCAGAATCACGCACGGAACTTCAGTCAGCACAGGCACAGAGCACAGCAGTTTTTCCAAAGTTAGATTCAGGAGGCCACTGAATACAATATCTGGCCATGAGACAGACCAGCAAGCTATTGTAAACTCACATCCTCAAGGCTACTCTTCAGCAACCAGCATTACTCTATCATGTATATTGGCAAAGACCACATTCTGATGCTGTCAGAGCCTGCAAGAAAAGAAACAAACCCTGATTTTGACTGTGTAGATGACAAGAGAAGATGGACACAGAAGACTACTGTAATATTTTTTGCCTTCACCAGCATGGTGGATAAAAGTAATCACTTCTCAAAAGCAGAATGTAATGCTCATAAGTCAGGCTGATAAGTCACTGCTTTAATTGTATGACATGCTCCAACATGGGGAAAGTGATCCTGGCAAGCACTTGTCAGAGAAAACATCAGGAAGACAGATATTTCAAGTTCCATGTCTAACATGCTGCACTTCAATCAATTTCAGTATCTACTGCAAATATAAAAACATGTCTTTAAATGCTTCTGTAAGTGAGGAAGAAAACCAAAGTTATTAGAAAAATGCAAACTGTACTATGGTATCTTGGTATTTCTACAAGAGTCTGCCTTTCTGGGCTTGCCAAAAAAGAAACTTCACAACTCCTGGACAGTGCCACACATGTTGTTATAATGCCGAGTTTAATACTTGAAAGATCTGGGAAAACAAAATGCTCAAAATCAGGAGTACTGACAGAACTTCAGTTCTGAGGTGCTTACAGTTTTGAAACACAAAGGGGCAAAGGTGTCTGGTTTCCATCAAGTTTCAGTCTCAACATGTGCCACATACAAAAAAATTAACAAATTTGCAATATTTTGTCTTCCATTTTTTCCCAAATTGTACCACCTAAACATATTCTTCCCTGTTTTGAAGATAGTCTCTAAGAGAAACTAAAACAAAAGGAAAACAAACTGTGTTTGCATGTTAGTAAATGACTTATGTGTTTGTGTATCATCATCTAATCAGCTTATATCTGTAATTACAGGTGAGGTTACTTTGGCCTTGCACAAAGAGCCTGCAGTGCAGATTTCCACCATCAGCTGCCTGCAATACCATCAGCTCACCTATGTACAAAATCAATTTTTGCAACTTACTAAAAGCTAAGTTACAAACATACTTCTTTCAAACATATTTGAGTCCTAAAAAATAGCAGGGTAACAAACTAACTTTCCCCCCCCCCCAAAGTGGGAGCAAAAGTTACCTTCAAACTGAATTCTATACCTTAAACAGTACTTGGATTACAACTATGAGATGTCTTTCAGAATAAAGTTGCTAATGAAAATTAGGCATTTAAGAACAGCAGCAAAAGGCTACAACCCCACAATGAAAAGAGGCAACTAATATATTTCTTTAGGGGAAAATACTCCAAACAAACCACAAAACAAATCACTCTTTAAATAGCCATCAATAAATTAGGAACTGTGATGCAGCAAAACAACACAGAGAGGTAAAAACAGAGAGTTGCAACTGATGTAGCTAAGAAGAATGAAACCTTTTAAAGCATAAAAAATATATATAAAAATAACATAACTAACTACTAGCTAAGGATAGTAAAATTGCCATTAGGCAAAAAAGAAAAAAAAAATCTGTCATGTGAAATAATTTACATTGGGAAACAATTAAGACAACATGTCTTATGAATAAAAGTATTTCCCCATGTTCTAAGAGTGGTAGAGATATTTCCTCTATCACTGAGAAATTTTTAGAAATAAATACTTGTGATGGCAAGGTCAAGTGATTTGTTCCTAATAATTCTGGAAAAGCTGGGACTGAAGTCTCAAGTGGCTGACAATTTTACAACACTACCATAACTCCAGTAAATTATTACTTATTAATTTGAAGATTAAAAAAAACAACACAGGCCAGAGTCTGACACTCAAGTAGAAAATATATAGAAGAAACTGTGGAACTCAGTAACAGACCAAAACAACCCATGTTGCCTACCCCATCAACAAAAGATGATAATAGCTTGTGCACATGAAGACCAAAATGATGATTTTGCTCAAGTAATACAAAAGTAAGGCAATATAATATTTACCTACATGGCATGACTTACTAGCAGGGTGGTTTCAGAACTTTGTTAGAGCAACAAAGAAAACATGAAGTGAATTAAAGTTCAGGATAGCACCACATTTTTTTAATTGATTTTACCAGCCTGGACTGTTGCCATATTTAAAAGCACTCAACATTTTCAGTGATTTGGAAGTGACTCTAAACACAGTTCCTGATAGCACGTTGTGGGTGAGATGGGCATGGACTAAACCGAGCAGTAGTCAGAACAAGGCCAGAAAGACCAAACAAGACAGACTCACTCAAAATGGGTTGTATGAGAATACCAAATGTGAAGCATATCATTAAGGGATAAGTAGGGACCATAAACAGCAGAATAATCTATGCTGCACATACCTTTTGTGCAAATTAAGAAAATGACCCAAAGGATGGCAAGCACGTTCAGCGCCAGTGGTGACCCTGTGTGAGTAATTCCAGTTCCGGTAACACATGCACACTTTGGATTTCACTTTTTGGGCAAACATGCAAGAAACTAATGTCCTAAAGAAGCAAAATTCTGTGAATGACAGCATCTCCTTCATGAAATAGTTTGTGCTCACATATATAGAAATGGAGTATCTAGAGACCACCATCACTCACATCTGTGGCTGCCCACAGAAAAGCTAGTCAAATACGGGTAAACCAAGAATTCTTCAGAGAGTCAACAAGAAGAAGCAGCATAAGATACAGAAATCTTGTCAAATGCTTTGTTCAATGCTAAATAGAAGCCATTCACAAATCAAGACTATTGTGAAGGCAAACAATTTCAGGAGTGGCAACTGTACCTATTGCTGCACTCAGCAACTTCCACTGACTCCTCCTGAAACCAGGAGCAAGACACAAGGTTTGCACAACACTGGTTCTAGACTCACGAATACATTATTACCTGGGACTGCCACCTTTGATGCTGTAAAATATCCAGTAGGATTACACTCTTCTGCCAGAGAAATATGATGGGGAGGAGGGGTAAGCAGACATCTAAATAGATCCTGAAATGACCTCATGACAACAAGATGCTACATTGCCACTGACTCAATCCTCAAGAAAAGCAAGACAAATCTAGATGAAGCAGTAATATTGTCCTTTACCCAGCAATGCAGAGTGCAATGCCAGCACCAAACAGCACCTGAGGTACTTGAGTTGCAACTGCTACAGCTCCAGAACAGTCTGACAGCATTTGAGCTGTAATCTCCTGTACCAAAAGCTGCGTGAATAAACTGGGAAAGTCTGGAGAACTGCCACAAGAAGGCATCTGGAAGTGGTCAGAAGTAAATAATTTTTAACTATGTTTATGTTAACTGGTCTAGAGTTATGCCTGGTATCCAGGCATCAACATTCTGTTTCATTCTCATCTGCATTTTAATTTCAAAACTTTGATACCCAAACACATTTATTTTCCTATTCACAACAACACAGCATCTACAGCCCGTGCTTCATCCCAAAGTAAGTCTTTTTTGACATCTCTCATTCTGACAGTCTTCCCTTTAGATCTGCTTCCCTCTTCTGTTACCCCAAATGCCTAATTCTTCAGGGGTGGGAGGGAGAAACAAAATCATGTCTTCCCTCCTAAGTGCACTTAAAAGGACGGCTTGTGACATGGCAGCTGTTGTAAACTTTTGCAGGCTTTCAAAATTTCTCCTTATAGCACACAATCCCTGTTATCTGATTGGAGCAGAGTTCAGAATGAAGGTTTAGTAACCCGGCCTTCTACACAAAGTCTGAGGACAATACTTGACTGGTGATTGTCTTTAATTAACAACAAAAGTCTTTGAGGTCAGTGCCTCAAAGATTTTTGACTCTAAGACAAGATGATTCAAATAGGTCCTTTTGTTCTTTTCTCTTTTGAGAAATGTCCTTTTGTACAATGGATCTATTGCTATATTATCATCCCAACAACCTTAAGGAAACTCACAGACTTGGGTTCAGTCAGAGAAGAATTCTCAGGCACTACCTACAGACTGGCCTTTGGCTTAAATCCAAAACTTGGAAACGGAAGAGAAGTTACACAAAGGAAATTAAGATTTCACAAGTTCTTTCGAAATCAGGGTTAGGAAGATTCATAAACCTCTCAAGACTTATTAGTTATCACAGGCCTGAGAGTTTGCTGTAAATATGCAAAAGAGTTATCTACTGACTAATGGAAGATTTACTGAAAGGACAAAAAAAAGAATGCAGAAGATGTTAATAAAAAATGCAACAGAAGAGTGAAAGTATTAAATGTTGCCTTTATTATACCCTACAGAGAAGTGTTTTAAGTGTCATCACATTAACTTCAATTAATTTGCATTGTATCAGTCCTCTATTTCTAATGAAAGTGGCTTTCCTGCACTTTACTATTTGAAATAGCCACAGGCTAACAATGAGTACATGAAACTATTCTTAACCTCATTAAAATAGTCACAGCTTAAAATGCAACCCCAATAGCACAAAATTCAGTTACATTATCTTCCTAAGGTTCAACCGCACCCTTCCCCCAAAAGACTAAATACCCACTGGAGCAAGCAGAACTGGCTTGTTATATGAAGGCATGTTAAAAAAACCCCAAAAACAACCAACCAAGAAAAAAATATCCCAAACCCATCAACTCCTACAGTTCTTGCTGTATTTGTGGCTCCCTGGCCTCCTCAGAAGAGAAAGCAACAGCTATGTAAAAGGTCTTGCAGACACTCCTGCACACTACAAAGTTCTTTGTAGGCAAACAACCACACCAACTTGATTTTGTGACATGATTTCTTCACTCTAAACTTAAAATCACACATCTATTTTTATTCAGTATTACAACATACTTACTCTGCCATTACACGTCTGACATTATTGGCATATAACACTGGATTTTTTCTTTCTTCTTCTGAAGGAATATACACAGGAAGAAACTGCATACAGAGAACTGAATTATACCAAAAATATTTAACATTTTAAACAATATCTTACAGCACTATGGTGAAAATTGTATACAGTTTGTTGTTACTTACAAAAATGTATTAAGACTACAGAATATATTTAAAATTAAACTCTTAAATGCTTAAGTATATGTCATACTTCTAGAAATTCATATAACATTGACTCTGCTCATTTCTTACCTCATGGAACCCAAGCAGAGTTTTACCTTCCTTTTCTAAGTGGGACTAGGAATTTTAAAATAATTTAAAAGTAGTAATATTTTCTTGCATAAACCTTTCTCTTACATCTTGTATTGTTCAGCTCCTTCCAGATAACAAAAAAACCCCCCACACACTAAAGGAATATTGTTCTATAGCTTAAATATTAAGAATCCAAATTTTAAGGACATCAGGTATTTACTGTTCCCCCTGCACATTTTGAAATCATGTATGACTGCCTAATGCACACATGAGAAGTGTTTTTCTGTTGTTGGACATTTTGAAAGCTTTTCCCTTCAAATTGGACATCAGCCATTAACACTCCATTGAAAGAAAAAATCTAAATGAATACAGATGACCAGAGAACCACAGAACAGTTGATGTTGTAAAGTGTAAAATTAAACCAGAACTGCTGGAGACCTGCAGCAGAAAGGGCAGCTTTGAGAATGGCATGGCCTACATGAAAAGATCTTCCAGCATTTTAAGCTGTTTTTAAGTGTCCATTGAAAAATTACATAATCCTCAAGATCATGGCCAGTCTCACCTATAAAAACCTTCAAAACATTTTGTTCTGCCAAGTAACTAACTGCTCAGATGGGAGGAATGAGAAGGCATCACTCTGATCACCACTCCTACTCAGCACCAAACAGACAGCTCTCTTAGTAGCACAGCACAGTGAGATAATTTATGCACTAAGTGAGCAAAATGCTCACAACCCTGTGTAAAGCCTCTGAATTAGAAAAAAAGCTGCAAGAAGTTTAGTTATAGTACATACAAATACCTATGGGTAGTGAAAAATGGGAATTATGATGCAGATATTTCACACTGGTCCTTAAAATAGAGCCTAACAAATGGGGAACCTATATAAAGTTTATAATTTCAGCAAATACTTCTCAATAACCATGAAGCTAGCTGTGTTTTTAAAAATACATAATGGTATGATCAACAGCACCCAAACACTGCCATTAGACATTCATCTGTTTCCTGAATGGAAAAACATTGAATTTATTTTGAGTTTTGCTGGAGTTTTCCCTACATGCACCACTGCAGCTGAAAACATATGGCCCCTGTCTTCTAGGTTTACACTGCTAGTAGGTACACCAGCCTCACATAATATACAAAACCACAAAGACTGTGAAGTTAACAGAGATGAAAAGACTGTTCCTTCAACTTCCAGACCCCATTCCATTTATTTGAGTTGCAAATGGCTATCAAGTCACTTCTCCAAACACAGAACAAACTTGAATATGAGGTGATTTCAGAGGTGTTCTGTGTGTCTGTGCCTAATTCAACATAAATAGCATAATCATTTCAACATCACTAACAAAACTAAGAGAAGAACTCTCAGCTGCTGCAGACTGTCGTGGATGTACGAACACTGAAGTTGCCAGGTCAGTAAAACAAGCAGACATGAGCCAAAACAAGCCACATGTGCAGATGATCATATATCCTTTCTTCATCGTGCACTGCCAGCATATCAGTTTTAAGTACCTGATGGGTGGATGGGCCAATATTTACAGAAACCTATTATAAAACCTATATAGATGCTTGCTTCTCAAAACACATACTGGATGACACATATAGTATGCCAGAACGTGTATTATATGCACAGAAGCCCAGACTAGCTAACTTTGGATCCTGGTTGCTGGCTGTTAAATCTTACTGGCTGTCATTTAATCAAAAAAAACACTGAAGTTGTTTTGTAGCATGTCTCTCTGAGTTCTTGGATCATCAGCACTAACTGGGGTATCCAGGCTGGTAGGTATTTGCAACTATCTCTGTGTTGATGAAACAGAGCAGGAATATAAACCAACAAACTTCAGAGAACAGGGGAAAAATGAGACTTTGAACACAGAACAACTAATTTTTCCTCTACATTCCTAGTCCTCACCACACTTCCTTACAAAAACAGATTTCAACAAGTAGCTCTCAAATACTCTGCCTCATACTTGAGAGCAACCTTGCAAACAGGTCTGCTCCTCTATCCTCTGCCAACTCCTGCTTTATATGGAATATTTCAGAAGGTCACTAGTTAGTTTGCCTTTTTTTTCCCCCCCAAGAACTACTGAAGATCATAGCTTGTTATGCAAGACCTGTAAGAGCTGCAGAAACTCAACATCTGCTAGCAGCTGCTGCCTCAAAAATCAAGAAAGCTCTGCAGTGTTCACTCCTGTGTGAAAGAACCCATTTTACTCACCTAGGGCAGAAAACTGTTTCTGAGAAAGGGTAAAAATCCTGCCAACCAGCTGGTTTGTCTTAGCCCTGCGTGAGCCAGTCACTCCCCGGCCCTTCTGCAAAACACAGGCCACTATCCTGGAAATCCCATTTGTTTTTTTATCCAACTAAATTGATAACACAAACCACAAATTTCTACAACACATACAACTATTGAGTGGCTGGTATTTTGCACATTCTTTGATTTTGGGAATAATTGATTGCATAAATAAGCAAACACAGAGCAATGATAAGCACCGTGATTAGCATGCAATATATGTTACTATTGTAACACAGTGTATGTAAATATGCACTAATTCTTCCTACTGATTTACCCTGCCATCAGTTCCATCTGTCAGAGCTAAATAGCCGTTTCTTTATTCAAAAAGCAAAAGAATTGCAGAACAGCTGTCAAATATCCTATATAACGCTTTTCAAATACTGTAATTGTCCACAAAAATATAATTACTCTGTGTAAAAGGCGTAAGGACAACAAATTGAAAGGAAAGGCTTTAATTGTTTCCACATTTTCCCTACAATAGTCTTTAGCCTTAAAATTACAGTATTTTCCTCAAAACAAAGTTAAGAATATAGACAGATTCTCTTTTTGTTTTCCAATTTCACATTCTGAACAGTGCAGCCTAATAAAAAAATTAGCCAGACATTAAATAACTTATGTGGCCTATAAGAAGCCACCTACAAATTTTTCTCGGCAAGACAGTCCTAAGTTTGTACATCAGCATTCACACACTTGAATGTCTAACATACAAAGTTGGTACACTACTTCAAACAACAATCAGGCCATTAAAAGACAAGAAATTTGTTCACAAAAGACTCTTTAAACTGAGCCAGAAATTTATCTACTCAATTCAAATCAGTAAGAAAATAAAGTCTTATGCCAACTGGAAAACTGTATTTTGCTATTTCATTTTTAGACTCTATTTTCAGATACAGATATTTATTTGTATAAAATACAAGTGGTATCTTAACCTGTTTTTACAGACATACATACAAGACTTGAATGCAAACTTTTACTGCAGAATTAAGTACAATATTATGTATTCTGCAACTGCTCAGAATACACCGGAATTTTCTTTTACTGACCTCGATTTCCACAGAATTGTGAAATTGACATAAAGTAAGCCACAGAATTTCAAACCTAAAAGGGGAAAAAGATAGGGAATGATGAAGGAAAAAAAGATTATATATAGTGAAACCTTAGTACATCATGCTCCAAAGACTTCACGTAACATTCCTACTTGTAGGTATGATCATATTCAGATAGAAATTAACAGAAAAGGTCTTTGAAAGTACTCCTACATATTACATTCTGTAAGGTGGAACAAAAGTAGTTTACACTGAATTGGCATCTTAAAAAATAGTCAAAAACAAGGAAGACAAACAGTAAAAGGTAATATATGCATAACATGTTAAAGGAAGAACAAGTCTGTTTCAGAAAAATGCTGTATTCAGCACAGAGTTGGCAAGATTAATTATGTAACCACTGAGATTTTATCATTGCCTCAGTTTGGAATCAAAGTTCATTACACTTCCAAAGTCTGTTAATGAAATGCAGTATGTGTGTTTTAATAGCCTAAGACACAAGATAACTGGAATCAACTTGACCTTAGAAAGCATTAAGATTCAAATCCAGGAAAGGATTTAGTACACCTAAATTAAGAAGCAGTGTTAGTAGCCACATTTTTATACAGTATCTAGGTAGTTACAGCAGTCAATCATTGTGACGGGTCAGCTGGTCAAAATCCTCTTGCACAGGTAAAGTGCAGTTCCTGGAAGCAAAACCCCACTCATTTATTGTTAGACAGTCATGTAGGGCTGCAAAACATTTCCCCCCCCTTCCTTTCTATTTAGCTTCCAACACATTAAAGCAAAGAAAAGGATCAAGAACAACAATGGAGCCTGTGACTGGAAGTTTATGTCCCTGACAGAAACACGAAAGTCTGGCTTCTAGGTCCTTGTTCGAGGGCATTAAAAATCCCCAATAAGTTACAAGTAAGATTTTCTCTCTGTCAACTCTGTAATCCTCAAGGATTAAACCCTGAATTTAATAAAAATTTAAAATGATAGAACCTGTATCTAACTCAAGTCCAATGTAGAGAATTCAAGTTATGTACTATGTTCACTCTTTGTTTTCAAGGTAGACTCAGTTGATCTGCTCTGAATACTGTCAAAGTTGTAAAAACATTACTTTCAGTAAGTGTAAGAAAGCGTTTAAATTTGCATGTGACAAGTTTTCAATCCATTTTATAACCCACAGCACCTTTAAACAAAGGGAATACTCCTAGATACAGAACCATTTCCAGATTAAGTTTTGGCTAACACTAAGACAGAAAAGATACGGGCTTCCTTTTCTCAGCAAATGTATCAGTCTTAAGAGTATTTTCTGCTAAGACATCACAAATACATTTTAGGTCACTCAGGAGAATTAATCCTAATTAAGCAAAGCTGTAATTTAAACTGACCCAGTCAATTTGTATAACATGACATGCTGCTGCAGATTCTGATTCAGCTTTAATTTAACTTTATTAGCAGAGATTGACATTTCAGAATAAGGGTTTTGTAGACATTATAGTGATCTGAGGAAACACACCTACAAGTTTCTTCCCTCTTTCTCCTTTCATGTGTTCTTGACTCCTCAGTTAGGACACTAGGGTGGAAGTAAGCTATTCACCTTTCTCCTCTATGGCTAAGTTATTTTTACATGAACTACAGTGCAAATGCAAGGGAAGAGGTAGTAGCTCACAAGAACAGAAATCCCTTTATGCAGCAAATGCTGCAGTGTCTATTTATGTTACACACAACCATGGACTTATTTACTTCCAAAGTGACAAATTAATTGTAAGCTGAACCTTTGGAAGTGATCAGTGGTTTCCTCAAGTCTCCAGATCATGTCCTTAATTAGACCTGGCTCTCAAGTGCAAAACTAATTGACAAAATTCCAAATTACTTGAATCTTGGCTAATCCCCATGGCTTCCTCATTACTACAAAAATATAGAAACTCAGGTGGGACATTCAAAACAATACAAAGCATTAACCATAGATGCCAACTCCCCTTTACTTAAGGTTCAAAATTTGTTGTTTTCATCTTCATCTAAACGTTTTGGAATTTCTACTCAAATCCCAACATGAAAATAATGCCAAAATTTTTTAAGCAAGAAAGAACTGCTTCATTTAATATTTTACATTACATGAATTTGCTAAAGAACCTCTAGAATAACATTTTGTTTAAAAAAAAAGTCAAAATTATATTCCGACAAAATAATGGAATAGTATCTCCAAATTCTTTGAGTCTGTCGACTCTTTTCGTGAGAGTAGACCAATTTCAAACAACAGCCCTAGAAATTTTATACAATAAGATACCAAATCAACTTGCAGACAATAAAATATGTAGAGCAGAAGCAAGTTGTTTTACTTCAGGCACTTGGCTAAAATAACCCAGAAGTTTGAAATAAAAACCTAGAATTCATTCTGCAAACCAGCAGAATCACAGCAGCAGAAGTACACTGTTTACACCTGGATTCCTCTTAATGACTATTATCATAATCAGAGAATAACAGATAAAAGATAAATTAATCCCAAAGAATAATCAAATAACCAGCAACTAGTTAACTACATATGCACATAAGTTACG
Source organism: Corvus kubaryi (assembly GCF_017639235.1). NCBI lineage: Eukaryota > Metazoa > Chordata > Aves > Passeriformes > Corvidae > Corvus > Corvus kubaryi. The sequence continues at coordinate 17,908,392 of NW_024582056.1, forward strand.
TAAATAAAAACTAACTGAGAAAAGCAATGATAAAAGCAATAAAACAAACCACTTACGCTCCTGGCCCTTGCCATGTCCATGTTATTGTGTCCTATGAAAAGAAGTGTGACATTTGCAATTAATTATTGTGCTTTCAATTATTTACATTGCACACAGCATAACTGACAACATATGACTAAAAAGTTTTCATGGAAATTTCTATCCTCTCTTTGCAAAAGTTCTTAATCCTGTTAGGAATCAGCCTCTCTTTTATATAGCTGTATGGCCAAAATGACACTGTGTGAAACTCTAAGAAAGGACAAACAGCAGTAAAAGCAGTGAACAAGATGCAAATAGCAAAAAAGGGAACAGAGACCTGTAAAGAAATATGTAACAGGTAGGAATATGACAGTAAAAGTCATCACATTTTTAACTAAGAAATAGCACAGAAAAAAACTGCACTACCTGGGGACAAGACTTAAGTGTACAAGTAAGAATCTGAAAACCTGGAAATTAGTTCTGTTCTAACTGGGAAAAAGAGTCCAAGTCATTAGTGTAAAGACAAGAAGACTCATTATATTCAGGTTTCTAAAAGACCAGATCAGAAAGATAATTATTTCAACCTACTGAAAACTGTTCCAGTTCAGTTCTATGCTACCATCCAAACCCATTCTATAGATTTCAGGTGATCACATGTGCCATGACCATGAAAAAACTTGAGTTTAACTTGATGTAATTACCACTTAGAGCAAAAGGCCATCAAAAGTAAAAATAAAAGAAAACAAACCCATTCATACAAGGTGAAAAATGCAATTAATGTGATAGAACAGCAGCTTGGAGAATAAAGTCAGTATGTCAAAGATCTACTAAAAATTTAAAACTTTACTTTTAACAATCATTTTCAATCCAACAAAATATGATAAAGGATGAGTCTCTCTGTAGCAATCAATTTATCTGCATTAAAAAACCCCATCTCCATGTAGAGGTCTTTCAGAGCTTTAACGTGGACAGTTTTATTGTTACACTGTTTCTGGCTATTTTGATGTCTCTGATAACACTGCAAGCAAACACATTATGGGGTTTGCTGTTTTTCCACAAGGAACTTTCATTACAAACCCTGAGAAACCAGTGTAGATAGCTGATATCTAGAGACTAGATCTGCCTTATAGAACACCAAGCACTACACATCTCCAGCTCAGCTCTCTAAATTGCAACAGCACAGAGGGAGATAAAGAAAAATGTGAGCTCCACAAAGTATCTGGATCACTGAACAGTGCATAGGTATTTTCAGAATCCATGCTGGCTAGCTGGCAAGTCAAACTCAAGTAAGCCATGCTGTCTATCAACAATCCTGCAAGAAATTCCCAATGCAAATATCATAGCAGATAGACATGCTTTTTCTCATCAAAACATCAGGATGCATCAGGGATAATGGCTAGAAATGCTATCTAGAAGAAAACAGAATTCTGATGTGGAAGAGGCAGATCCATGTTACAGGAGACTCCTACCAGCATAATCACTATTTTTATGATAAAAACGAGAAGCAGACAAAGGGAAGTGGGATTTTTCTTACATAGCTAAGTTACCTTTTGTATTTATTGCAGCTACGCTTCTGGACAACATTCACTTTGACAGCACTCTGAGTACACTTCGAAACTATTGTATCTAAGTAATGAATACTTTAAATTGTGTGGAAGTACATAAAATGATACAATAGCTTAGTTGCAAGGGACCTTTTAAGGCCATCTATTCTAACTTCCCTGCAATGAGCAGGGACATCTTCAACTATGTCATGCTGGCCAGAGCGCCATCCAACCTGACCTTGAATGTTATCCCCTCTGTTTTTTCCCCTCAGCACGGGAGGAAACAGGGAGAAGAGCCATCTTCCACAAAGTTTGTATTTGACACAAGAGGATACTGAGAATCACATGCCAACCTTCAAACAGGAGATTGGCTGTGTTTTTAAAGGCTCAGTTAACTCTGATATACCAAAACTGTACAAGAGTTGCTGCCAAACCTCTTATCAAATAGCACAGTTACTTGTGGAAGACATTTGGACATAAAATACATTTTAAATGGCTCTGTGATATTTAAACAGGTAGACAGTTTATATATTTTTATAATTTCATAACTAACAGCACTCTGACAGAAAATTCAAATGAAGAAACAACAAAAAAAAATGTAAAAAATTGTAAAAAGGATTGCAGCAGAGAGCCTATGGGTGAAGACATTAGAGCATTTATTTTAATTAGAGTATAGGTCATAGCTCTCAGGCATACAATACCCAAAATATTACCAATCTAGATAACCAGTAGCAAATATTGAATATCAGGTCTAAACAACATTTTAAGCCTTAAAATTTCTTTCTACTCATGCATCAAGAAGAGCAACAGACTAAAATACTACTACTAGAAAGCACTGATACAGGACCAGAGATGTCATCTAATGCAAATAATCACAAGGCCCAAGGCAACTGTTATTCAGGGAGCAACCTGACTATAAATAATATCAAATAGAGAATTCTTCACAGCAACCAGAACCAGCTGTATTTTCTAGAAAAAAGCTGAATTTACTTCTTAACTTTTGCCCTGTTTCAGCCCACTGCAGAACAGTAGTGCTATCCCTAGTTCTTGAATAGACTACAATGAAACAAACATGCCAGAGTGCACCCATCTACTACATTCACCTCAGGCTCTGATCTCAAAAAGCCTCCCAAAACAGCCAGGTGTACTCAAATCCAAGACTGTTCTCATCTGTACTGTGGAACTCAAAGCTCTGAACGCAGATCAGAGCAGGCACTTCAAGCGAAAAGCAGTGGGGTGATTGCACACAATGTGTATCTGGAGTTCACTGTCTAAGCAAAGATCCTAAAAAATTCCTTTCTAAACCTAAAATTGTATGCAGCAGTCAAACAAAACAACAAATAGGAAGCCAGAGACATTTAAAGTTTGCTAAAAATGGTGTCTTAGTGTATGAAAACCAATATTCTTTCCTTACTCTGTTCTTACATGTGTTGTGGTTTAATCCTGGCTGGCAATTAAGTACCATGCAGCTGCTTGCCTGCTCACTCCTCCTCCCCCGGAGTGGGCAGGAGAATCAGGAAGAAAAGGTAAGCCTTGCCTTGTAGGTTGAGATAAGAACAGCTCAATAATTGAAACAAAATAATCTAACTCTGTATCCTCACTAAAAGAAACCTCACCTTCATGTAGCACATCATATTCCTTCTGCCTCTCCTCATTCTAACTATGATGCAACTCTCCTGCAACCCCCAAGCTAATGTAAAAATCAAGCAGTAACAGCAGTTATTGCCTCTGTCGTTAATGCTTAGACCTTTGGAAGGTCTCTAAGAAGTACACCATGGGAGGTTAAATTACTCAGTAAGGCACTGAAAACTAAGTGTTTTACAGCAATTAAAAGTAGTAGGAAAAAGTAAAGTCCCATACACAAATTCGTGCCAGCTCACAATGGATACCTATATAAATAATTACAATTTCTTTCATGAAATTCTTCCAGTAACACAAAAATTATAATAATTTTCATGTACATTTACACTGTTGTAATTCAATGTTAAAAGCTCACAAATTTCTGTTAATAAAGTGTTAGGAACATTTAAAATTGGTTTACAAGCATTGCATATCATGCACTACAGGGAACAATGACATTTCAGTATGCACCTGGATTTTTGCAGATATTTACAAAATAACATTTGACAGCTTTATATTGCTATAGGCTTATCATTAACAAAAAGTTACAGGGCCTATTACGTATGACATAAGCCATGAGCATATTTGCCATTTTAAATGGCACTGCCATCAAAATTTCAAACTATTTTTAGAAAAGAATCCTTCTTCCTGAAAATATAACAATTATGTAATGAGAAGTCCCAGGCAGCCTGCTACAACGCACTCGATACTATGCAAGCATATCAGGCTGCTATTCTTGTCACAGCATCTGCAAAGATAGTTTTTGGGTTTGTTACTGCAACTATTTGATTGCCATTACACCTTGTCTCAGTCAAGAGCAAATGGTGGTCTGTGTATATTAACTTTGCTTGGATCCTGTTCTTTTTTCATCAAGCATATGTTTTATATAAACCTGTAAACGACAAAGAACTGTGGACAGAAATATTTGTAAGCTACTCAGGTACCAAGAAACAAAATCCTTCCTTAGAAGAAGGGATTATTAATGGGCTACTCTGAGATGTTCTGATGTGATATGCACAGCAAAGAGACCAGGTAGTCCTTATTTTACTTCTGACACTCTCCACACCCTCCCTAAATAACTTCTACTTCAGAAGGGGACAGACTGGACATGAAAATAGCCCCAGTGGGTTCAAAGAGAAACTTCAGACATTGTAAATAAACACTGTAATCTGCATTTTACCTGAATATAATTTATACTGGATGACTAGTCCAGGTTAGCTAATTCCTTACCCAAGTGCACAGTGAATGCAAAGCACGGACAAGGTGATGCTTTACAAAGGTCCTCAGCACGTTACCCTATACCATTCAGCCAGTCTCAGTAATTGGTGACTGACACACCCCCAAAGGCAGGAGATGCAGGAACATCTTCCAAAAATAAATGACACTAAGAAAACTCTCCAGCACACGCTGCAGGAACAGGGAGCACATAGGCACACAGATCCTGGACAGAAATTGCCATTTGCCTCATCATTTGTACAGGACTTCTTGTAACAACCTGAACAACTTTCAGAGAAGAAACATTTAAACTGTCTCAGTTAAGACTCCTCATATTGCTTGAGGCTTAAGGAATAAACACTTAACTAATAAGAACTTACTAACAATTTTTGAATTTTTAAACCTAAAAGGTTGTACAAGAGCCAATGTATTTAAAGGAAAATGCCCTAAATTTCCAACTACACTGCAAGCTGAACTTACCAGTTTGTTTGGATAACGTAAAACCACCGGCTGTACAGGAACCCCAGGAATAAATGCTCCTAGAAGGCACATATGACACATAATTAATTTATGGTGCATCTTGGTAGAGAAGAAGTTTACTGCAGCAAAAAAATGTTATACAACTAATGGACTGATAGGAAGTAGTTGATGGTGAAAAAATAGGATCTGAAAGCAGCCTCAAAGGTAATCAAAAAAGCAAGCACTGAAGAATGACAATGCATATCCACCTTTTCAGCAGATAGGCAATTAAAAATGTTTGCTGTCATTATCTAAATTATCCTCTACAACTTACATGTATTGTCATTTACACAAGTCAAAGCTTAGTACCAAATTCAGCTTAATAAATGAACAAAAAAAATATGACCACCTACAAGATGGTTAATTCCCTGTCACAATATTTTTGGTGAAGAACCCAAGATTTCTTATGCTAAAGAAGCTTTCTATTTTTATCTGAACAACAACAATTTATAGGCAATTTCTCATCTCTGAAATAACAGAATTAATGTCACTTCTATTTGGTAGCTATAGGAAAACTAATAATGATAAATTGAACTAGAGCTATACTGAACCAGAACTATTATACAGAAGCATTGCTTCAGCTCATGTGAGAATTACAGTTCTAATAAATAAACAGCACAAGTTCTATGCCATTTGCTAAGCATTTTCTTGGTTTCTTATACAAAGATTGGGTAAGCATGATAACTATCTTGTCCAAGACTTCTCTCAACATCTCTTTTCTCATGAAGAAATTAAGAGTTTCACTCAAAGTGTGTTATTCTTGACAATTTACTAAGAGCTCACTAATATTCCAATTAAAATTAAGAACCGAATAATTGAAGTACACTGTATTCTTAGCATAACATTTGATTTACAAAATAACTGTTGAGACATAAAAGGAATATATGTTAATGGAGTATAAACATCTTTAAATGAAGGTGGTCTGAATGGAATCCTTAGGAGGTTTGGAGGCCAGTGGTACCTTCTGCCCTTGAAGAACAGTCTAAGCAACTTCTGAAACAATCCGAAGCTGACAAAAGCTGAGTGGTGGATGACAACACTACCATTTAAACACAAACACAAAGCCAAGAAAACGTGTACTAAGAGCAAGGAGTGTAGGCCATGTTAGTAGAATGGAGAAAGGCATCCTGAAAGCAGTAACTTGAACAGAGACCTAAAGTAATGTGATACAAGTGAGGAATTTTGAGGCAAAGGATTTCTGGAAGGCTGGATGGATACAGAAGCCAGGTTTCAGTAGGAAAAGTGAGACAGTCAAGAGGCAGACAGCAGCATGTTCTAGACCAGAGCAGAGGAAGACAGAATGAGAATTTGAGGCAGAAACACATGGTGCCTGGAACATGTGTGGCACAGAGGGAGGGCAGGAAATCAGGGCTTACATGAAGGATTCAAGCTAGCTTTCAAAGCTAAAAGGATTCAGGTGGAGAGAGAGGGAGAGTAAAGAGCTAAAGAAGTGGATGTTTCCCTAACCACCATTCATTCATCTAAAAAGGTAAGAGCCGAGAGAAAAGTCTGAGATTCCTTCAGCCAAATGAATTGGTACAAGGAACCACAATGCTGACTCACTGCATGATATTCTAATAGTGATATTTAAATTGCAAGCCAAACAAAATACAAGAGACACAGCAAGACCAGAAACTAGGCAGAAAGCTAGGAAGAGTCAAAAAACACATTCACAGCTGCCTTGCTCACTGAAGCTTCTTCATTGACCATCTCCCTGCCTAATGATAAAGGCATGTTTACATTAAAGGTTGGTGGTTTGCTGCAGTACTGGCATTTGTCCCTACTGGAAATGCAGTTTACAGCTGCAGCAATGTTCAGTGTTACACCCTCTACTAATCTGATAAGCTAAAAGGGTGATACTATTGAAAAGAGCTTAGAACATGGACCTTACATAAAAATTATAAAAAACGGCAACCTCCACAACAATGTTACATAGGAAACATTTTCGTGTCATCTTCACCAGAATGCAACTCCACAGAAGAGTTAGAGAAGGATAGCCAGATACAACACAACAAACTATTTCAGGCTGGGCATCCTGAAATAGATACACTATTAGAGCTTAAGGTAGCAGAGAGTATTAAATGCTGCATGACAGACCGAAAATAGGAAATGGAGGGGGCAAGGAAAAAAAAAAGCTAAAAGACACAACCACAAACAAAAACCCAGTAAGAAACATTAGTCCTCCTGCTCATATGCATCTCAGAAGCCAAGAAAAAAATCTGAATTATCTAAATTGTTTTGTTCAATAGTAGAATTACAATCTTCCTGTAGCATCAGAAAATTTATATTCCAATTTCACCCAACTGCAAGATTTTTAACTCGACTTCTGCAACAGCAAGCAAATTAAAATGCAAGTGGTATTTCAGAAAATGAAGATACAAGAACATTCTGTAGAGAACAGAGAAATGAGCATAATACCTACCAGGTTTGAATGTAATTAGACAGGATCGGTTTGTGCAAGTGCCCTCTGGGAATATCATTATCTTGAAGTAAAAAAAAAAAAAAGTTGACTTTTAAGAACTATTTCAATGTGAACTTATTTATAAACACATCTTTTCAAAGCTGTCATTAACTGATTACAGCAAAAATGTTCTCAGGGAAAAACAGTTCAGTTAGAGTTAAAAAAAAAATAAATAAATGGCACCAAAGATGTTAAGTAAAGTTCTACCTTAATAAGAGAAATATTTTTCTTTATCTGTGAATTTGCCTCTTTCTTGCCCTCCAATAATAATTCTATTTACTGGAACTGTGACCAGAAACACTTGTTAAGTATAAGAGCATTTTCACCAAAAGTTTTGGTGCTGGTAAAAATATCATATTCTGTTTTTGTACCAGAACAAAATTCCTGCTCCCAGGCTACCTGCTTATAGGCTAAGACATTATTTTCTCTTTGCTATTACTTGGCATGTGCACAGATGTCCAAATGACAGAGACTGAAAATACCTAAACAGAATTCTAAAAAAAAAAAAAAAAAAGCAAAAAATGCTTAATTTAAACCAATTCAGCAAAAGGGGGTAGAATAAAAAAAAAAAACCCCCCCCCCCCCCCCAAATCTGCATCATAAGGGAATGAAGCAATGGACTAGAACCAACATGACTAGTTTTATTCCCCACTCTGTACTAGCTTGCTTTGAAACCTAATGATGAAAGTCATGATGCAAAAGCTATATATCACCTGTCAATTTATTTATAGCTGTTTATAATGTTTTTGAGGTCCAGTATGCAGAGGCATAACCACTGTTAGCAGCAATAATCCCACAAAAAACATACAGTAACCTAATCCCAAAAAAACCACAGGCATGCTTCAAATTTGCAAAATAATCACATGCTTCTAGGAATTTGAGATCTTAAATAGTCATCCCTTCTTTCCCATTACTCTCTTTCAAGGCACATTATAAACAGTCACACTTTAGGTACAGAAAAAACCCCTGACCCACTTATTTATCCATGCTTTCATAATGTGGTTTAATAGAGGTGGGCTCTGGTTATTGGAACGTCCAAATTGCTTGGGCTGCCTTGCTCAGTATCACATCTCCAACAATGGCAGTGCCAAAACCTTGCTAACAGCAAGAATACACAATATGTCCCCAGGTATTCTGCTGAGCACTTCATTTTTTTTCTTCTTAGAGGACTTCCTAACCTGCTATGGGGTCTGTCCATTTAGCACCACTTAGGAGCTGTCTACCCATGTACTTACCCAGTTTCCCTTGAAACACAGCGCAATGAGAGACAGATGAGAATCTTACATTTTATCTTCTGGAAAGAGGGGGTGGGGGAAATTTCACACACACACCACCCCAAACCATCTAAAGCCACCCACAATGAAAAACGCAAACTGCATATCCAAAGCCTGGAAATGCCAAATACCATCTCTCACAGAGTAGCAGAATACAGTACCTGTGGCCATTTACCCTCAGACTGAGCACGTCTCTTTATCTCTTCAACAGTTTTCCTGCGAGAATCCTGGTCTGACCGAGATACAAACACTGGTCGGATATATTTGATCAGAGCTGAAGAGAAGGGAAAACAAAAACAAGCAACCATCTTTTATTTCCCCTTTGGTTGAAAAACATCTGGGGGCGGGGGGGGGGGGGCGGGCGCCCCCTATTAGTCCTCTGGACAAAAATTCTGTTAGAAGAACATAACCACTTTACTATATTACACTGCAAAGTCAAATACTCAGCTGAATTACTGCAGTTTTATTGAAATATTTTTGTAAGTTTCTGTGAGGAAAAAAATTTTCACAGTTTTGGCACTTTGCACTTTTTCAGTTTTTAATAGATCATTACATACAACACAGATAATGTAAAACATGATGGTACATATTATGCACAGTATTCTGCAACAATGCAGCTGTGGCTATCTGTAGGCCATTTTCTCCTTCCACAAAAATCACAAAATCTATAGCCACTCCCAGCTCAGCAAAGCAGCAGGAATCTCCCTGCTACGTAAGTGCTTCCAAAAGACATCCTGTGGGTCAAACTGTCTTTAGAGCTCTTGTCTTCTATGACTGCTCAGCTCCACTAAAGGTACACCACGAAAGACATTATATACACTGATGTTATTTTTTGTGAAGAATCAGTATCAACAGAAAAAGCATGCTCTTTTTCTCAGTTGTCACTTGTTTGCCAGTTCCTCATACCAGATGAATTAGATCTCAGACATCCTCTTCTTGCCTCAGTGGGAAAACCCTTGTACATAGCCAGACAAAATGAACATGAGCAAAAATCAGAAGTCAATCCACAAGATAATCTCCATGCATGTCTGTCACAAGGACAGCGAAGACAACTTTCAAAATAATAAGAAGTCCATACAGTTCTTCTGCAGTGTCCAAAAGCACTAAAAGAGAAGCACCTTCAAATGTATGCTTCAAGCCTTTATTTAAGCAGGTTGTCTTCAAATACCTTTTAATAATTTTTCTATCGTGTAATCTTACCTGAAGGTTCAAGAGTGACTAAACATTAGCTCTCCTACTTGCCCCAAACACAGTTTCCATTTTTCCAGACACTGTGAGAGGAGTTCACTGACACCAATTGTATAATCTGCTTTTGTCAAGGATAGACTTGCTACATTAATGGATCAGCCAGTGCTTAAAGTGTGAAGAAAAAACAGTGTAAGGAATTACAGTCCTGTACCCAGCAAAAGCTGCTGGTTCTGGTGTTATCCTACTTAAAGTTTAGCCAGCAACTCACCAAAATCCTTCAGTTCTGAAGGTTCTGAGAAACTAATCTGTCAAACCTTACAGCAAGTTCCCAAACATTCGGCCAGCCTCTGAAATATTACTTTTATCCCACAAGTTGCCAAAGCTCAGGAGACAGTGTAACAGAGAAGTTACCTTACTCTTGTACTTTTTCCTACACGCCCTGCTCTCAGACAATATCTACAGAAAAACGCTTGTCAGGGGAGCAATCTTTGGCCAGCTGGGGTTACTGTCAAGGGAAGGTAAAAACAAACAAAAAAGCCCCAAAACAAATCACAAAAATACTAACACACGAAGAATAGGGGAAAACCCTGACAAACACAGAACAAGCAATAAAAACAAGGGAAATCACACTTGATATCATAATTGTTTTCTTTTAAGTGATGCTACTTCTGAGTTTGCCCTACTGTTGCAAATTACTATTCCATAGCAAAAACATTATAAAGCAAAGGAAAGCAAAAGATCCAACATCCCCAGCCTTCACTTGGAAGTTTCTTTTACATTAGGCCCAAATGACAGAATTCAGGTTACTTCAGGCCAAGGAATGAGTAAGATAATTCCAGAACTCCAAGGGTCTTTTCTGAGGACATGCTGCAAGCAGGGTCTTATTTATAACGCATGAAATTAAGCAAGCAGACAAAGCAGACAGATTTTTCTTCGGGCAGTGTGACAGAAAACATCAGACTACACTGATGTCATCTGTAGCTGAAAACTATACAGGCAAGAAGCGTGAACCTGGGAGCTTTACTGTTACAACCTTCCCAAAAGCAAGCTACTGCAATGGCACTAAGTTCCAGAGGAACACAAGGCAAGTTACCTTACAAATGACCAGCACCACAAGCAGCAACATACCCCTGTGCAAAGAAAAATAATTATGGTATGCTGAAAGACAGGCAACTGAAATCTTAGCTTCCTATGGATTTGTCCTGCCTGTTGAATTAGCCTATTAGGGCGGTTATATTAAGCCTTACTTCCTTAGACATTGGACTAAAAAGCTGACAGAATTATTTTTTTAATATTAAACAACTGAAGCTCCTGTGAAACACCAACTATCAGGCCCCTAGTGGTTAAGCCCAACAATTTAAGTGAAATTGAAACTCTCAGTCATCAGCAAAAAGCTGAAAATACACACCAAGAAAAGTCTAACTCTATAGTCTTTTCTTAACCACTTCCGAAAACAGAGCACAAGGCTACACAGACCTTTACTCTCACCACATATATTCATGTTCAGTAAATACACAGAAATCTGAAAATTCAAAGGCTGCACCAAGTCTGTCTGTGCAAGAAAGTCAGGAGCAGGGCCAAAAGTCTGTAAGGAGAAGCTGAGAAACATACCAAATAGGCAGCCAAGATGAGACTCTGGTCAGAAGGCAAGCTGAAACACAAGGAGACAGTACCTAAGGTAGTATGGGATGCAAGGAACAGGCACGACTGGGGCAAAGTCAGGCCAGGAGCAAATACATAAAAGGCTCCAGAGAGCTGGCATACTGAGCAACTAAAGGAAACAAGCAGAACTCTGCACCATGTTCAATAAACAGAACATAATCATACCCTTCTCTGCTCAGTGATTTAACTGTCCAAGACTGGCTGTAACCAGGTAGTGAAGACCACAGCTCAGGTGGTCAGATTCTGAAAAATGTGCTTGCCCAGCTCATCTCACTCCATTAAAGCCAGCCTTGAAATATCAAATCTAGTGGGCAATGACAGACAATCCCTCAATTCACAAAACTGATCTTCCGAGCATCATTATTTCAGCTTATTCTCTAGCAGTGTCAGTCCTATTTCATCTAGTCACTCTCACTCCCAATTTCAGATCATACAAGGAATCCTGAGGACAGCTGACATGCTGTACTCCACCTTCTGAGGCAGGTGCCTGCAATTTAAATAGTGCTGCCAGTATATCACTAAAAACCTCTGCCTTGCAGGGCAGCCAGAATGCCACAAATACTCTAACCAACTGAAAATTGCTCAAAACAGTTTTTTTTCCTAAAGAAAGCCTGCAAAAACTCAGTATTGCTTTAATTAATTGCAGGGTGGCAGCTCCAACTGATTTCAGAACCGTAACTCCCACGCAATCAATTTCAGCACCAGCTCAATGCATAAACAAAACCCACTTCTTTTTCCCCAATAAGCTGAACACATACAGTTGGGTGCCACTAAACTTCTTAGGACAGCAGCGGGGAAAAAAATTATTTCACCTCTCTATTTGCAGGCAAATGTGTGTGAGGAAACCTTGTTTTGATTCAAGACACGAAGTGCTGTATAACACACAACAGCAGAAAGTATTGTAGCAAACCATTTATACTGGCAACATCACCACTGGCTCTACAAGGCACCAGAGAACACAAAAAGCTATGGAATAGCAACGTGGCACTACATACAGTTCTTCTAAGATGTATCCATACACACGTTTTTGAGTGGGCAGTTACATTTTCCCCACTGTAGAATCAGCAACAAACAAAGTAACAGCCGCAAAAGTAGAGAATGCTGAAGCTGAGGGTTTCACTTGGCCTCTCTCTCAAACAACACAAACCCCCATCACTACATTCCCCTGACACTCTAAAGGAATCCTACAGAGGCAGCACAACTGGCTCTGCTTGCCTTTAACATGAAGGTAAGCTGTACAAGCAGCCTGCAGTGGGGTATCTATTTACAGCATTTACTCCTCACTTTTTTTCTAGTATGGAAAAAATGCAATTATTTTGCTGACTGCAGTTGCCATCTTGTGCATTTTGTATTTAGGGGTACAAAACCCTAAAGGCTGAAAAGTGCCATCTTGGGCTGAGTTTTCAAGAGCTGCCTTACTCAAATGTACCTACAAGTTCTGAACTCACAACTTTTCTAACGAAGTAACATCTACTATGAAAACTGCTCTTTCCTGTAGAGAAAAGAGGAAAAGAAATCTGCAAGAGGTTCAAAATTGTTCTGAAAGTTATAGGGGGAAAAAACCATTAAGGTTCCAGATTACAATTACTTCCTGTGTATTTGGATATAGACCTTAAAAATGGAAAAACTCAAGAACACACACACACCAAATACACAAAATTGTACCAATGCACAAAACTCAATTCAACCAAAATTAGGAACTTTTCCACTTGGAATTACACTGTTCTTACAGAAGAAGCGTTATTATAGCCACGATACTCTACAAGAGATTTGTAAAACTGGTGATAGTAACTTACTAGAGCAACAACCATACACAGAAATATATACTTATTTGACTCAAGTCTGAACCAACCACTGAAGATAAATGTACGTCAAGAACAACTTCTCCAAGTTTGACTAAAAGCTTAGCAGATGGACCACCTGACAGAAGGCATACCAAGTATTCATGGGACAGAGGCAGTATTAATGGGAAAGTTCTCCTCCCCACTTCCAAAGACAAGGGCAGGAAACAATGCAGCCCGTAGGACAAAGAAAGGTCAGTAGTTGGAAATAATCAGTGTCCTCTTTAGCTTTAACAGAAGTAAATTCTGTGGTATTTGGGTTGGTCTTTCAAAATGGGAACTATTTCCTTAAGGACTTCTTGAGAGACAGAGACTTTGCTTGTATCTCAGAGATTGCTGTTTGCTCTCAAACGTGCAGTAGCTGTATGAGGGCATGGGTCTATGTTTTAGCTTTCTGCTGCCAGTCTAAAAAGTATTTAAAGCAGGCAGCAGCATTGGTTTGAAGGTTTCCTATATACTGCACTTTGTAACTTCAATAAATGATATTAACAAGTAACTTCGAACTTCAATAAATTATATTAACTAGTAATGGTGGTTTAGGCATTCCAGCAGCAGTTTAAATGAGAAATAATTTTTACAGAATTTTCCAGGACTCCAAGCCAAATGATAAACACACACCTATAATACATGGGTGACAATGCAAGTATCTTAGGTCTCTCCGAGAGAGCTTCTGTGAGGACCAAAATCTTGCAGGACCATCTGGGGGCCCAGAGTCTGAAGGAAACATTGAATTTTGAAACACAGGGTTTTAAAGGAGAAGATGAAATGGATAAGCTTGGCAACAACTTCAAGATGCTTCTCAGAAATGGGGAGCTCAAGTGTGTACTCAAGGCAGGCTACAATGCCAATGTAGCGTAAGACATTGGCATTCATCCTGGTGACCTCAGCGTTTAAGCTGCTGATTTACAGTGTATAAAAGAGAAGAAATCTGTGATGCCTTCACCTTAGAGCAGGTTTTTCCACAAGGAGTTTAAGGACTGTTTTAGTGAATCTCAGAAGTGCGAGATTCTCACTGAAGAACTATGGGTCCACCACAGTTCTCTTCCTCTTGTGCTTTGGTGGGGGGGCACTTGGGATGCAGAACTAAAATATTAGGTTGCACAACAGAGCTGGTGGGTAATTTGGCACCTTTTAAGTTTTGAGATGAAAACATACCCAGCTACCTAAGCATAAATACTTTCCCCTGAGTTACTTATTCTCATCTTTTAGTCATGATACTTGAGAAAGGCCAATAATGCACTTTAAAAAAACGAGCTTGAACAAAAACTCACGAGTTTACTAGATGTGGAAAAAACCACCTACAACAGAATTGATAGTTTATAGCACTGTATGATCCTCCCTTTATAGGTCTGTTGTGTTCTGCCAAACACAAATTACCTCCTTGCCCTTTATAAACCTAAGGTAACATATCATCCTGTACATTTCACAGGTACCAACTCCCTCTCCTTTTCAGAGAGTGGTGTTAGAGATGTTGAGAAGTTGCTTAAAGTTTAAATTAGCTTTTCAATTAAATTTAGTTTCTAAAAGTTCAGACTGAAAATGTTCAAATCATAAAAGCGGTCCAACAAAGTCCACATCAATTCATATTTACTGATAAATCCCTTTTCCTTCTTACTGAAGCATTTCTGCAACAGGACCCACCATTTCAGCAATGAAAATTTACTTTTATCCAGGGTGCTTCAACAGTCAAAAATAAGACAGTGAAGTGTAACTATCCAGAATTTATGCACAAACTTTGTCCTGACTCGAAGTGGGATTCAACAGACAAAATGGGAAAGTGTATGGATCTGTATTGATAAATTGATCTGACTTCTTCAGCCCATGTAAGGTATAACAGACTCCTACATGTCATTTTCCTGCTCTAAGACTTGAGGGGTCCAGCAAAGTTCACATCTCCAGTCTACCAAAACCCTGGAAAGTCATTGTGTAGAAACATACATCTTCCTTCAGCATCATGACATATTCCATCTGTTTGGCATTCTCTACTTTCCAGATACTGATTTTATTTTTTTCTGGATGATTGCTGAAATATCCTTTATATTTGGGCAAGCAGTTCCTCCCCAGAGTTTGTTAACCTTGTGTGTGTGCCAAGTGGATAATTTTCCTCACTACTGACCACTGACTGAAGAGTTCATAACCAAAGAGCATTTTAAAATCTGGTTTTCTTTGTTTTCCTAAAAAGGATGAAGATGTCTGTAAGAATCACAAGACTTAAGCCTGCTTCTGAAATGGGACTTTGCAAACCAGGAGAGCTGCCTTTGCAAACCAGCAGTGCTGCCTTCAAGTTAGAAAGCAATAAAACACTTGTACACAAACATACAGTTGTGGAATACTTTCAATCCCATAAAAACCAGGCTTTTAATCATCTGGACTTTCAAGTGGATCAGAAGCTTAATATTCCATGACTGGCAAACTAAAGGTACAATAACATAGGCAGCTGTTCCAGAAACCCATTAAAATACTTGCAGAACCAATCTTGGTAACCATTTAGCAATCAGATCATTTTGTGCCTGCTAAAGCACCTGATCCCTCTGGTATATAATGTACAATGTCCCAATAAACACTGTCATTACATCCAAAAGCGAATTTATTTATATCATACTTCAATATATTGGATGAGGATGTACTTTTCACCCAAAGTCCTCATCCTTAGAAATTATCTTTAAATTTCCTCTGCCACTTCATTTTTCACATTTTCAAGTCTGCTCAAATAGTTAAATGAAAGTACTTTACTTAAAGCTTCCCAGAAGATTCAGAACAACCACTGACAAAAGACTCAAGAGATAAAAAAGTTAGGATTATCAGTGACTGGCTCCAAAACCTTACAGAAGATGGTATAACAAGTTTGCAAGACTTACAAAACTGAAGAACACAACACAATTCTGACCTCTCTGGGATAAATTCTGGATGAATGTCTAGAGTGTTGACAATTCACCAGGCAATCCAATAAAAACATGAGCACATTATCCCATAAGCATAAGAGAAATATCAGTGGTCCAAAAACATGAAATATATTTTTATGTGTGTGCATGTAGAGAGGTGTAAAAAACATAGGGATTAAAATGCTAGATCAAAGAAGGAAAGGATAGAACTATCTGCTTCAGGGAAAACTTCTTTCAAAGAAGTAGAAGAGATAAATAAATCACAACTTTACTGGAAAGTTCCCACTAATTTTTAAGTCAAACTAATCAATACAGTGATTACTACCTCTCTGTTAAGGTCCATTTACTTAAATAACACAAACTGCTGTAATTAATGGTGCTCATATGGAAGTCCACCCTTAAAAACAAAAAAGATTTTTGAACTCTGAATCGCAGTTACGACCTTTGGTATGCCTCACTTCTGTGGCATTTTTGTGAACCCTTCACAAGTGACAACACAACTTTTGTGGCTGCAAGCATAAAGTGAATGCAGCCACACTAGACAAAACATTCATTTATTTGACTGCACTGTACATTCCAGTAATACTCCATCAAATCACTACATGTTCTCTTTTTCTGTAACTGGTTATACTCACACGTGAACTAAATGAAGTGAATAATTTTTAAAATGTATTGTAGGAAGTCTAGAGTTTCGATGGAATCCTGTAAAAGTCACCTCAAAATTAAATTACGTACTTAGAAAATACTTTGAACTACTCAATACGCATTACTTGTGTTACATTCCCTGGAACTACAACCTCCACATCCCTAGAGATTGTTCTGGTTCCCACTGAATCTACTGTGTGGGACAGTCAAGTAGCCCTTGTAGCATTCTGTCAAATGCCATCCTGCCATTTCATCAAATTGCAGTAACACAACATGGACTGGAGCTACCTCATTTAATCTGGGTGCTCCAGACAGACCACCTTCAAGTCAAAGGGAGTTCCACACAGACTCCTTTTATTTTGCTGAGCCAACAATTATTAAACAGCCAACTGAGTCACCTGAGAAAGAAGATACATCAGCCTCTGCTTCTATGCCTGGACTGCTCCTAAGGCCCAAGCTGGCCTGGATACACCTATGCTGTACAGGACTGCCAACATACTGTCTCACAACAGTATCCTCTTTCAGTACTGAACAAGGGAGTTGAGTTTCTTTTTGTTTTCACACTATGCTTGTTTGCACACAGTTGTTTTCAAAAACACCTACCTGTCTGCGCCCTTTTTCTTTTTGTTCAAAGCATCTATTCATTTTTACATTTTTTTTCACTGCCACAAATTTCCAAACTCCTTTAGTAAGATACTCAAGGAAATTAAGATACAACTACAGATCTGGCCTGAGCTTTACCTCATACAGGCAGACCCTTACATGAAGATTCCTTAAACGAAACTTCCATATCTAACCACTCACCCTTTGTGGCCATGTCTCAGCTTCTGGTGTATGAATATCACCTTAAAAACATATTGTCTAACTAAATTTTAGAAGGATGTCAACACCAACAGCCTGATTCCATTTAGGTGCAAAGGAACTCAAAGCTTTTGTTTATTCTTTTAAATTGAAGAGTCTTACCCATGGCCAAAGTAAAATCTTTTGTCACTTTTATATTACCCATAAAAATCTACACAATGAGACATGGCAGTATTCTTTGAACTTTGCTGGTCACTAGACACAAGATAGTGAGTTTCTCCAAAATGCTTCCACACAGACTTACACAATTTTTTTCCTGTCACAACTGCACCAAAAATTACAGGTGTCTCTCAAACATTTGGGAGAACTTACATTAATAATTCCAAAGATAGTATTCAAGCACTACTGACTCAGGCATCTGCTTTTCTCATGACTAAACCCAAGTGCACAACAATCTGTTCTTGCTCATCTCTCACACTCTGCCTGAAACAAACTTATTGATGTGTGAAGGATTAGCAGCACTCCCTCAAGGCAGGGTAGCATTCAGAGCACACAACATTCCTAAAACACATTTCTGGGAGGGCACCACCATACCTCATAGCAAAACTCCCCGTGTGTTTCAGTCCTTCTCATACCCACCCAGTGAACTTCCTAAGCAATAATTTTTAATTGGTCTTTAAAAAGTAAGTATCTACCAACTTACTTCCCCAAACAGGAATGTCTTTGCTTTCTGCTTTCATCACAATGGAGGCGAAGGTCATAGTTACTGGAATGGCATCAAAGTAGGAAGAATGGGGAGCCACTGTTAATATTGCTGCTTCTGCTGGCAACGCCCGTCTGCCTTTTACATTTATCCAGTGGAATCCACCAGCAAGCCACATCATCCTCATTATTGCTTTCAGCAAAATATCCACTATCCTGTAAAGAGTTGGGAAAACAGTTATGTTGCCACAGGAACACCTTAAAATAATGAAAAGAAAAACATTACATGCATGACAAAAGTTCAGATAGGATATGATGCTTAAAACAGAGCTGGAACACTGCACACACTTTGTTTTTCTCTTTCTTAGCTGATTTAAAACCACTTTCAAGGTAAGATGCTGTTTAATTTCATTTTATACCTGAACATTAATTCATTTTAGTCTCCAAGATTGGCATTTAGTTCATCATTAATTTTTACTCAGACTATGACTGTTAAGTTTCTTCTACACAATGTCTAAAAAGGTTTTCTAGTAAAACGTTAAAAAGCTCTAATGAATTGACTCCTGAAATATGCTATTAGGATATTGCTAGAATGCATTTACCATAATTCTTGGTTTCAAGTTTACCCAAACAAAACAGGGGAGAAATGTAGGGCAGAGATTCTCAAATACAGGAATGCCTACATAATACATATGGGAGCTCTGGAAATATTTTACTTTCTTCCCTTTTGCCCATCTCCTCCTAAAGTGGTTTGGATTTTTGTTTCTTGTGGATTTTTTTTTTTTTTTTTTTTTTGCTGGGGTGGGAAAGATTTTCGGTTTTTGTCTGGTTTTTTAAACAGTCACAGTCATGAAAAAAGAAACTTTGAACCAACAGAGTACAAAAATCAAACACCACAAATGGTAACACTTACAGGGATTGGAGGCTGAAGAGCAGGGTAACACTGAAAATTGGATTACATGGGGAAGGGAGAATCTAAAAAGATTCAAAATGACTGTATGCAAAACTGAAGGCAGCCAATTATTCCATTAGTTATTGTATTGATATCACTCCAAATGAAATGTAAAGTGACAAGCCTCTGTGGTTCTCAACCTCCTTCCCTCATGTAATGAAAAACACAATCAGCTTCCTTCATGCTAGTGCCAGCTCCTAATTTTAAATTTGTCTGCAGAAGAGGTGATACACCCCTCCTTTCCTGCTCCTCAAATGGCAGTCTTCATGGATGGGAGGACACTATCTTACATTCTACCTTAATTAGCATTGCAATATCAAAGCAACCACAGACTTTTAATAAGCACCAAAGTATGGGGCAAGCCCCCAGGGAATCAACACAAATTTTGTCAGTTCATCGTGGGGCAGAAAACAATGGGGTGAAGCAGTTTAAAACAACAGTTTAGAATATGAAATCTGGGCACATTCCATAGAGTCAATCTTCATAACCAAAAGTTGACATTACAGGAATAAATGCAATTGAAGATGCCACAACAAGGCTTCATGCTACATCCTCAATAAAGGTAAGAAGCCAGAGATTACCAATATAATTCTTGGATCACCTGGTAAATCAAAGAGTTGAGGCACTTCTAGTTTCCCACCTGAGGAAAGTGTTTAACAATTTTTATATTTTTCTTTTGAAGAGAGAAGCAGATCTCAGACAGGTAAAAGGTATTTCCCATCTCCTCTATTTGAAACTGCTCAACTGTATAATGATTCTCTTAGTATTTCACCACATCAGTGACTCACTTTCGCCACCAGGAGAGGGGCTTTTCAAGCTCCTGCTCATCAGATCCCATTGAAGCAATGAAGGCAAAAGGCCAGGCCAGCAACATCATAAAAGCAGCAAAAAAGAGTCGGATAGGAAACAGAGTCAAGGTCATGAAGGCAATCTGCAAAATAATAATAATAAAAAAAGCATTATTCTAACACAATCTCAGACTGAAAAGGTCAGTGATTCCTAGAAACTGATACCAGTTCTTAACTTAAAAATATCTAATAGTAGAAACAGCAGAATACAATTCAATTCCAGATATGCCAGATAAGATTAAAAAAAGCACACTTTTCAACACCACAATAGCTGGGCAAGGATGAGTAACGAGGCATAAGGTGCTGTCTCATGTTGTGCTTAATCTGACGCATCTCCAGGCTGCTGTGGAAAGCTTAATTCATATTCTTCTCTTCCCTGATGCAGATCTAGTCATCATGCAGCTCAGTTTCCACTTCCTCTCACTTCCCAAAACAGCTCAACAACCATCTCACTCTGTAGGTGCACAAATCTGTAAATCTAGGGTAGGTACAGGGAACACACAGCAGGAGAAAAGCCCAAGATACCACTTTCAAGCCCTAAACTACCAGCCCACTGCAGTTGGATTTTACAGTGATGGTTCAGACTGGCACCATCATCTTGTAACAACCATGATCTCACTCTCCAGAACAAGATTCCAGTCCCTGTGTAGACTCCTTCAGTTTGCAGAAGTGACAGAAAAAGGGGTATTTTTTTCCCTTAGAAAGGCTAGTTTCCCAAATGAACCAGTAAAACTTCCCACACTACAATGGTCAGATGAGCACCAAAGTTACACCAACTCACACAACTCTGCATCCACTGACAAGACCACCACGTCTGGCAGCAAACAGAGGAACATTCTGGAGATGAGAGCAGCAGCCTTCTCAGTTTGTAAAATGAGAAGGACCAGCCACTAAGAAATAAGGGAAACAAAATGCAGGTGAGGACACAGACCTTTGGAATTCATGACTCCTCCATCCCTCCCTCCCACTCCTCAAGTCTTCTACTCCAGGGCAAAGCTGAACGGCGGGTGATTGGTAGTGAGGTATCCCATCCCTTGACTCTCTGTACCAATCCTTCGTACCAAAGATCATTTTGGTGCCATAATTTTAGTCACAGAATGGAAGCAGAAGTTGCATCCTTAATTTCATGAAAGATGCCATAAATGTGCTGAAAAGCCCTCTTGATCTTCCAGAGACAGCAGGCATGGTAATGGCCAGCAAGAAGCAAATGCACCAGATGTACAGGGTCTGGCTGTGACACCAGCCCCTTATTAGCAGGTAGTAGGTCACCTGTTCACACAAGAAATTTGGTAGGAGAGAAAAGTATGTCTACCTCCTGAAGAAAGTTAGGAATCAAGAAAGACACTGACATTTGAAAAGTAGTTCAGTCTATATCTTACCTGGGAAGATGTTCAGACATCTTCGCAGGTAAGAAAGCTTCTATCCTGTAAAACCTATGTACAGCAATAGCGTCAGTGTCAGACAGAAAAAGGAGAAGATCCTGTCCCCACTGGCCACTGTCAGAGGTCAGAATGCAGGAGACACACACACACTGGCTCTGACCTTACGTAGACACTATTTCAGTGATCACATTCCTATGTATTTGGGATGTTCACAGAGACATGTCTTCTATTAAAATTAAAAATTCTGTTTGGCAATAAGTCAGATGTAAACACCTGTGCTTTGAGATACATTTAAAAACCCCTAAAGGCCCACCCAGAGTTGTACTTGAGGGGTTCAGCTCGTGACCAAAGAAATCTCAAGAGGGGGCTGACTGCAGCTTATTTAACACTTGCTGGCCTACAGCGTCCAACTTAGTTTCTCAGAAGCTGCACTGTATACTGTGAAAGACCCATGGACAGCTTGTAATGGAAGGCTGCCCTGGGACACTGATCTCCATTCTTCCATCAGAAGGTCTTAAATCGGGTGAAAGGCAAGTCACTTAAACTAAATAGGTATCATATGTTCTCCTTGTTTAGGGAGACTGCATTCAGATTTAAGTATGGCCTCACAATGAAGGTATAAAATATGAACTCAAATTCCAAGTTCTCCAAAATATCTCATCCTACTTATCTAAGAACTGAACAAGAGAATCACAGAGTACCTTTGTTTCTACTTCTCTAGGTCTGCTCCTTGTCTTGAAATCCACTATCATAGCTCTCATGCACAGGGGAGCTGAAAAAATGCAACCTGGAAATTAGCAATACAGTGAGAAACATCACTGAAAACAGTTTATTCACAACAAAGTTTCCAGGACTTGTTACAAAGTAGTGGTCACATACTGAGAAAAGAAAATAGTATTTGACATGGTAGAGGTTTTGATTTTTCTCTCACACATATCAGATAAAGATTACATCTTGCCCCACACTTGTACTTCCTCACTATTATCATCCCTATAGCTCAACTCACCAAAGACGGCAGTGAAGGAGCTAGGAATTAATTCCTCAACAATTCTCTTACCCACCTTCCCACTCTGCAAGTCCCCCAACAGACACATTCATGGAGATAAATACAGGAGGAGAAATTTTCCTGTGCAGCTAAGCCAATCTAACAGATCACTGCAGTGAAAGAGCGGTCCTGTTCACTCTCTCCTCAATCCTCCCCTTGAGTCAGCTCTAGCACTATGTGAGCTAGCAGTGAGCCAATATAGCTCATTAGTGAGAAAAAACCCAACCATCCCAGCAAAAGAAAATAATCAGAACACAGAAAAAACACAATGATATGCTGGCTTAATGAGCCAAATCAGCTCACCAAGGCACCAAATGAACACCAGTACTGGTGAAATAAAAGGGCCAGAAACACTGGAAGAAAAGAAAATGGCATTGTATTGTGTTTTGAAGTAGCAGGGAAAAAAGCTGCAGATGCTTAGAGACAGCTCCAGTAATGCTTCTACCTGTTCTGAAGTGGTAACAAGAATCAAGAGCTTGAACTTACATGACAGGTAAGACATTAGTATGAACAAAATCCATGGTTAATAAAATCATGTCTGTCTTTCTCACAGAAAGAATATTTTTATTATAGTACTGAAATAAAACAGGTAGCTCCAAGAATGACTCCTACAGTCACCCTCAGATCAGAGTAAAACAGCCATCATTTCTACTGATGAGACTCAGGTCTGAAGCAGGCTTACTACTTTTACGCTCCTGTAATCTCCCAGTTTTTGTAATGTCAGTGAACAGTTCCTTGACAGCCAAATGTATTTCTTTTTGCTGTTGTTCTTCCTCCTTGTGTTTGTTTTACCCTCTGTACTTTTCTACCTTTCTTTCACTCCCCAGTCTCAGGCTGGAACGTGCTAAAAGGCCTCTACTTCTGAGCTGCATTAATGAATAAAAAAGCTAATCTAGTCTCTCGCAGACTGCAGGACGAGGTTGTAGCGAAGATAATGCAGCTATCTGGCAGACCATCAGCAACAGACAACAGACCACTGGACAAAGCAGTCTTGTCTCCCAGTCCCCTGGGCTCCCTACCTCTTGTACCTACATTCCTAACCTTCCTCAATAGACTGTGCAATCCCAAAAACCCCCCCGTTAGATTCACAGGACAGACAGAAAAGCCTGTGACACAGTATGTGCCTACAGCTGAACAAGAAAGTGAGTTCAGCTGCAATAGCTCACACAGAGCCCTCTGCAGCTGTCCAGGGCTGTAGGGAAGAGAATGCACACTTCTGTAATTCACCTGGAGGGATTTCTTCTCAAGAGGAGCAGTTCCACAGCTCTGCTTTAACTGCTTCTGTCTCAAGCACAACTTTTCATCAGTGAAGAGGCTAGAAAAGTATGACTAAGGCAAAGAAAAAAAATCTTCCATAGTTCCATATGCCAGCTTATGGGCTTTTCCCCACATAAAACTGCAACAGTAAAACTGATGAGAGGTTGGGTTAAAGAACTCTGTACCACTGTGTATCAGTGAAAGACCGCTCGCTTAAAAAGTGAGTCTGAGACACAGTCTTTGGTGAGGGGGCTGTTCCTTTGGCCTGTGCGCTGTGACAAACCACAGAAGTTTAAACACGTGTCCTCATCTTCACTGAAAACAACAAATCCTTGAAATCCATTGGAAAAGGTCACATCTCATACCTATGTACAGGGCAGGTGTGTTCTACACACACAGAAGGCAGGTGTGTTCTACAGCCAGTCACTTCCCTGATGAAGCACCTCAAGGTCTGTCAGGACTAACATCAGATCAGCAAGGCTAGTAGCTCCTATGAGACTCAATACTGCAAAAACTGTTAAACAGAGTCTGCTCTCGTACCAGTATTTTAAAAATTTCTTATAAATAACCTAGCAGAAAGCAACATTAATTGTTATAACTGGAGACAATCCTAGTCCATGTGAACATGTGCTATCTTTGCTTCTCTCTGCTCCCTGAAAGACTTCTACCTCATTAATCGCATATTAACCATGACTTCAGGAACAAAGTACATGGAAAGGAAAACTTTGCAACTATGCAACTTATTGAGGAAGCCCTAGATATGAACTAAATTAGGCAAATGACACAAACCTTTTCTCCCTCTTCTGGCTCAAGCAACGATTTATCAAAAACCACTGAATACATAGCGGGCAACTTAATTAAAAAGTAGAAACCTTTTCTGATGGAGTCTACTATGAACTTTTGAGCTGCCAAATATGTATCATGCAGCACATTCCGATGTTTTTTAAGTCAGGCCATACATATCTTGTGTTAAGTATCTGGACAGCAACAGGGCAGTGCAACAACGAACTTCACTCAGAATGCAATTAAATCAAGGCTGGATCTAAAGCGCCTTGACCCAAGAGGCTCAGTATTAGTGGATCATAATTTCCAGTATTAACAGGTACCGAAGACTGTTAGGCTCCCAAAACAACAGCTTCAAAAAGCTGAAGTGATGTGATGGAAGTGGCAGAAATGGCCAGCCTCTCATTAGGTGAGGCTCTGACGGTATTTCTTCCTCCAGCAAGCGACCCAGATCTTACCGAAAGCCTAAGACAAGGGCCATGCCCTCTGAATACCCAACCACTTACTGCTCACTGTGCGAGGAGACGCAGAGGCACGGAGGGGGAAGAAAAGAAAACCAAAACCAAACAATGAAATAAAAAGCCACGCAACTGTAAATTTGCATTTTAATACTGCTTCCTGTAGTCTTACCGCTACCTGCACAATACCGAAATTACGCCGCAGGGACTATTTACCCAGGGGCCAAACTTCGGCTGCATGGGATGTCTCGGCCCAGGTTAATTCCTACCTTGACGCTGCTAAAGAGTGGCTCCGCAGGGCTGCTCCCCCGCCACCCATTTAAAAAAAAAAACCAACACAATAAAACAACAAAACAAAAAGAAACCCCAAAACCCAGAAAAACGAAAAAACTCCCAAATCTCAAAATGCCTACACAACCTATTAAAAATACCCCAAACAAAACAAAAAAACCCCTCACCAACAGCTTTTTTTTTCCCTTGAAGAAGGCGTTGGAGCACAAGTTGAGGCGCACGCCCTGCGAGCGCCGGGCGCTACAGCATCACAGCCGCCCCCATCCCCCCGCCCGCCCGGCCCGGGCACGGCCGCCCCCGGCAGCCGCCTCGCACACGCCCGGCACCGCTGCCCCGGCTCTGCCCGGCACCGCCGGCTCACAAAGCCCCGGCAGCGCGGAGCCCCCGCCCGCCGCAGGACGCGGCCCGGCAGCCGGAGCGCCGCGGGGGACGCGCGGAAGGAGGCGGCGGCGGCGAGGACGGGGGGCCCGGTGGCCGCACGCCCCTACCTTGGCTTTCTCCAGGGGGCTGAAGCGCAGCTGGTGCACGAAGGGGCTCCGCGGCGGCGGCCCGCGCTCCCGGCTGCCGCCCGCGCAGCATCCCCGGCCGCGGCTGCTCAACTTCATGGCGGGGCAGGACAGCGGGCGGGCCCGGCGCAGG
>NW_024582056.1:17934818-17991317 GCF_017639235.1 Corvus kubaryi
GGGCGGGCCCGGCGCAGGAGAGGGCGCGGGCGCTGCGCGGCGGCCGCCGGTCCCGGGTAGCGGCGGCGCCGGCAGGGAGCGCGGAGTGCGGGCGGCACTGGCGGCCGGAGCGCTCCCCGCTGAACGCCGGCCCCCGCCCTCCCGGCCGGCCGCGCATGCGCTCTGCGCGCCGGCTACAGCGGCTCGGCTGCGCTCCGGTTTCCGCGTCGGGTGGGAATGGGAAGCGGCGGCGGGGTGGGCGCGCACCCTCCCACCCTCCTTCCCTCCGCCCACCTACCCACCCTCGGAGCGTCCCCCTCGGGCATGCCGGGAGTGCGGCCCCGCCCGGCGGCGTGAGGGGCACCGCCCGCCCGCTCCCGGTGGGCCGTGCCGGCGCCGCATCCCCGGCGGGAGAACGGGAGTGTGGCGGGGGTGGCCGCGGGGACCTGCCGGCACCGCCGTGCAGGTGCTGGCACCTCGCTCGAAGCCCGGAACGGGGGTTCCGCGGGCCGTGCGGTAGCGGAGAGGAATTTGGAAAAAAAGGGGAACGAGAAGGGGCGAGGGGAGTCGCTCAGGGCCGGAGATGGGTGTTGGGTTGCCGCAGCGGTAACGGAGCGCGCGTCGGTGGTGCTGGGTGAGCATCGCCGCCGTACCTGGGAGAAGCCAGGTGTGCTGGCATCACGTGTCTGGAATTGGTGAGGTCCATGGGGAAACCTCTGTTCCAAGCAAACCTAGACAGTTTTTAATGAAGTCTGGCTAATTTGCGCCATGGGATCTTGACAGAGTTGGCTGAGGAAGTAGCTAAGTTTGGGGTTTAATAAACCTTTAAATAGAAAGTAATTTAGTAAGAAGTAAAGAAAAACATTCGTGTTCTGTCCATTTTCAAAATACCAAGCTGGATGACCTGTTCTTGACTGCTTTAACATAAACCACAGGCAAAACAGTGGAAGAAGGTACAAAAAAGGTTTGATGAAGAAATAAGTAAGATATCCTTAATCACCTCACTTGACTTATAAAACAATTATAGCATTATTTAGTGACATTTACAGGTAAATTGATAAAAGTAACTTCAGAAACATCATGCTTCTGTTTTTAATCTGTTAGGCTTAGAACTGCAAAATGGTCTCTGAGTCCTTTGGTTAATACCATATGTACTTCCAGTGGCTACTGCTGTTGAACAGTCAATGGGTTAAACAGAGAAATAGTTCTTGACTTCTGAAATATCAGAAGAGTTTTCAGAGGCTAGTGTTCGTGGGTTTGGGGTGTGCAAGCTTCTGCAGCCTCAGCATTTTCAAGAGTTTTGCCAGAGATCCAAAATAAACTCACTGTTAATAAAATCTGTGGACGTGCTAAATGGTAACTTAGTAAACTACTGTGAGAGCAACTGCAATGTCATCTGGACTGCTTAGTAAAATTAACACTTTCAAACAGCCAAATATGCAAGCCAAATTTACTGCCAAATTTTCCAGGAATACAAGCCATGCCTCTGGAATGAGAGTTTATGTCTTAGAAAAAGTTGTCTAAAAATCATGTCAGGCAAACTGTTATGGATAAGGTGCAGTGTGTCCAGTCTGACTGTTGGATATACTACCGGCATTACAGTGTGTATTAATGAGAACAGATAGTACAAATAGGTGTGTGTGGCTCTTGACATTAAAGATCAAGTGGTGCAGAAAAGACCTGCCAGAACATTATAGTACTGGAGGAAGTCTCTTACAACAGTATATTTTGAATGCATTATCAATTGGTCAAAAATATCTGCAAGATTTGCCATACTAAAGCTTTTTAAGATGGTAGAAAAGAACATTAAAAAAAACAGTGGTCAGGAGCTGATATAATATAATGCAAATGTAATGATTTTAATCACAAGCAAGCTCCTTAGTTCCGTTTGGGACTGGTAGTAAAACTTACTGGCCTGTGGTCAGAGTATGTGATCCAATGGTCCCTTTTAAAGTATTCTAGCTGCATTCCAAATGATTTGGCTGCGCTCACCTTTTTTCCCTCTCCAGTGACCTCAAGCCAGTTGCTAGTTCAGCCAAATGGGGCTGATTTCTGTAATGACTGACAGAGTTCTTGCAGAGTGAAGGAGAGGCTCTCTCTAACAAGGCCCGCATGCCACGTAGCCAGGGAGGAGCTCCCCTCATTGCAGCTCCCTTCAGGGATCTTCCAGGCTCATCAGCCAGTATAAGCTGTCCTGTCAGGTCAGCAAGGAGGAGGTGGTGGCCACTGGCTACCCAGCCCATGGCTCCTCAGCGCTCCAGCGCACGCCCTCCTTCCCCATCTGGTAGGTGTAGGACACAAGGTACAATGAGGGTACAGGTTCAGCTGTGAGATGTAAGCAGGCTTCTTTATTTCTGCTGGTTGTGCTTTATTTGCTTTCTAAAGCCAGCTTCCAAAAAGAATCTACTGTTATTATTGTTATTATTTGCACCAGAGCTTTTGGTATCTGTAGCATCTTCCTCAGTTATAAAAACCAGTGAAGAACTAGGCACGTGCCTGGTCCTTCGGCTCTCAAACCTTTGCTGTTAAGCACTTTTCTGCATTACTGAGTGCCTGAGGAGTATTCTAACTTTTTATTACTGCTTTCATGGGTTTAGTCAATTATTTTCTAATTAGCACATCTGTAACACCTGACAGAGTTTCCAGGAGACTTTGTAGTTTTATAGAACTCATTTGTTCAGTAGGGATAATATTCCATGAATTGTAATTTGATAACCATCTTCTAGCTTGTTTTAGAGGCTGTATGTACATACATGAACTACTAGGATGTTAAGGGGTGCTTTCCTGGTTTTTGGTTCACATTTGTTGTCTTCAAAATTCTGCTGTGATCAGTATAACTTAAGACAGATAACTTAAAAAACGTACAGCCTAGTGGTCTTAAACTTGCAGGAATGTGTTTCCTGTATCTCTGTAGTCCCTTTAAGCTGAAATTGTAAAAAGATGAATGTAAGTCCTGTTTCCTGTGTAATAAAATTTGCGCAGTGAAGGAACTGAGCGTGAGCCCTGAAACAGGGGCAATCCCATGGCAGGACTTGAATGGAAAAGGCAGGCTAGGAATCTGAAAGCAAACCAGTTTGGCATGTAATAGAGAGAGGGGTGAAGGGACCAGCCTACATGGCAGGGCAGAGTCAGCCACACTGACACGATAGTACTGCTTACTGTGTAGTGAACTGGAAAATTTATTTGAATCCTTCCAGAGACACATGATAAAACTTGCTCCTGGAGCTTTATTATATGACCCTAGGAAGATGGGGTTAAGACTCTGCAAGCATGCATAAAAAAGGGGCAGTATTTTATACTTGTAATACACAGAATCATAGAATTATTTAAAAAACTTGGATCATTTTTGTGAATTAATTTGGAACTTGAATAAAGTATGTCTACTGTGTTGGGGTTTGATTGCTACTTTTTTGTGCAAATCACTAAAGAGGCATAACTGTGATGTTGCTGTCAAGTCTGGTGTGTGCTAAGTAACTCAGCTAATAAGAACTTATGAGGACATAAGGAATTTATTGCAAGATTTATGGAATCTACCTTGCATCACAAGAGGAGAAAATGTGTGATACATTATGTTGGATGTAAGTGTATTATGATACAACTGGAAAAGGAAATGTTGAAGCTGACTATCATGAGAATAAATTGCAGTAAGCTCTCAAATAACTCCTCGGGGAAACTGTGGAACCTGAAACCACTAAAACGAGACTGCACAAACATCTAAGTGCCATTCTACCCTGAAAAAGCTCTAATTGGTCCTTTCTGTCATTCATTTATATGATTTATAGGGAGCTGTATAAATAAGAGGACTCATGCATAAAAAGCATACAAATATTATGAAATCT
The DNA here is from genome assembly GCF_017639235.1 of Corvus kubaryi. Lineage (NCBI taxonomy): Eukaryota > Metazoa > Chordata > Aves > Passeriformes > Corvidae > Corvus > Corvus kubaryi. The sequence continues at coordinate 17,938,637 of NW_024582056.1, forward strand.
GCTTCTCTGAGCCTTGAAGTAGGAAAAGGAGTATTCAATATTTAACAGCTAAACTGGAGTGGTTTTCTCGAAAATAAATCAAATAAATATTCATAAAAAGCAAATATATTGACCGTAGCCCTGAGCTTTATTTCAAAATTTAAAAAAAAATTACTGCCTAGGAGAAGTTCTTGCTTTGATTTTTATGATGGTCCTTGACCTTGATGGCCATTTGGTAGAATCAGCTGATACCTATTCAAGCGTGGTTCTGGTACACTTCCACCCTCAAAACAATTTTTCTACAGTTGATTTCACGTGTTCTGTAGGGGGTTTTTTTCCTTTTTCTTTCTTAGTTTTTCTCCATGACTTTAATCACAAATCTATTCTGTGTTTGTACTTGGAAAGGATTTTAAAATATTTGAAAAAAAAATGTATTTTGTGAAGGGAAAAGGCATGTAAGTTCATGTTGAATTACTAGAAGTAGTCCAGATTTTTGCAATGAAAATGCACTAACATTTTTCTTCTGAGTTGTGAAGAAATGCAGAATCTGTCGGACTTTCTTGAATCTGGAAAGGAATGGCTGGAGCTAATGGCAGGTCTATGGGAAGAAGAGCAGTTTCTTGCTTTGATAGTTAAAAAACAGAAAGAGACCTCCCTCATTAAGGAATTATTAGGAAACATAGCATAACATAACTCAGGGTTTTCAAGAAATAATTTTTCACTTAATACCTATGTTTCACCTCAGGATTCACAGTATTATGGTTCACACATGACCTTGGCTTCAGCTTTGCAAAGAAACTCTTTAGTTCCCCCTGATGATGGCCTCTCAGTAGTAGGGCAGGAGCAGGCTGGTGTTTTAGGTGTCACAGACTGCTGGATGCTGAGCTGTCCACACTTGGTGCACAAACCCTGCCCCTGCACACTACTGGAAATACCCAGCCTTCTGAGAGTGAGTGAATTTAAGGTGCAGTGTGTGCTGATTTCATCCTTTCCCCACTGAGGAAAAAAATTTTTGGTCAGCAGGAGCCTTGTTCAGCTCATTCAAAGGGTGATTTAAGACTGTGGAACAAATTGCTCTGCAGTTTGAGATCTGCCTCGTACTTGATCACTTGATCAATAGTATCCCAATTTGTCCCATGTATTTTATTTCTCTCTTATTTTTCCTAAACTGAAACACAGAAAAAAAGAGTCCATACTGGTTCTGATAATATCTCACAGACATTTAAAAATATTTGGTTCTTACGGTTTAGGTCTAGACTGAACTTCTCTCAGTTCTTACTTGAAAAACCACATCCTTGTAAATAGCTGCACACACAAGGTGTAGGAAGTTGAAAATAGAGCACAGATAAAAGGAACTAGGTACAAAATAAAGTAGCAAATATTTTCAGTGCTTTACTATGATTGTAGCCCTCTATATATGTGTTAATTTCTCGTGTCCTCTTCTCTCTGAGTGTCTTGGCTAAAACCACTTTATGTTTCTAGTTCTGGCAGAAAAGTGCAGTCCTCAGGAGATGAAACTGTCCCTGACATAAGATAATCTTGGAAGGTAGGAATGAAATCCTTTACTTATCTGTGCCTTATCAGGTACATCTGTGGTTTGCATGCTCATCAAATTCTACAGATGTACTTGTGCTCGAAAGAAGGAGTATTTCTCTGCCCCCCATGCCCAGGTATACAGCAGCTAAAGCTCCATGACTGTCATCATAATTTCTGCAAGCTAGGACACTGAGTAAATATTTCCCGTCTCCCAGATCACACTATATAAAGTAGATAAGAACATCTAAAGCTTTCTGAATACTCCACTTTTATCTTTGTGCAAATATTGCAATATCTTATGAAAATGCCTTTTGAATTCCAACACATTTGAACTTTAGTTTGCACTTGTTCTCTTCCACCCACTTCCTATGATTTCTCATTTCTAAGTTACTGTACTTATTTACAGAGGTTTTGTATTAGGCAACCTTTATTTAAGGAGTGCTACATTAACATTATTCAGAAGAGCAGTAAAATGGTATCCAAAGATTTATTTTAGGATTTATTTTATTTTTCATTATTCACTTAACAAAATAGTTATAGAGATTGCCGATAAGATGAATCAAATTCATATAAATGATTTCACCAGAAGCAGTCTTCATGAAATTAATATCAGGATCCAATTGCATCCAATACTGTTTTCCAATCACATGAATTGCTTAATTTAATTTTCCTGAAGTAGTATAATACTTAATATATTTTAAATATTTATTTACTATAAGCTAGTAACACTGGCTAAATATGCAAAGCATAATATTCAAACATGTTATGCTTTTGGAAGTGCAAATAGGATGAGATGCCAAAAGATCCCTGGGCAAAAATGTCCAGATTCAATCTGTTGCCTTGGGAGGCAGATTTTAGGGAGGGAAAATCACAGCCTGAAGCCAAAAGAAGACCATATGGGAGTCCCAGCGGTGCCAGTGGCCTTATGCCCAGCTCATGCCCCTGCCCCTGCCAGCTCCCTGGCAGCTGCAGCCCTCAGATGGAACAGGGCAAGGCAGAAACAGGCATCCATATCTTTCGGATCTGTATACTCCCCACACTCTGCTGGGGAAAGAAGCAGATTAAGTAAGTGTGTGTGTGTGCATGGATGTTGGTGGGGAGAGCAGGGATACAACTGCTCTCCAAATACAGATGGATGCACAGGTCTTCCACGGGGTCAGTAAAATCCAGGGGTTGTGTGAAAATGAAAAATATGGCTGTGCCACAGTGAGTGTTTTTGGCTTCCACAAATAAGAACCATGAAGGGCTGCACCTGTATGTCTGTGAGTCAGGATAGCCCAGAGGCAGGACAGGACACAGGGACAGCAGGCAGTGTTGCCAGGAGAACCAAGTAAGATGATAAAGAACTGCCAAATACAGATACATTGCTTCAGGATGCGTCATGGACTGCGTCATCCAGTGGAATAACCTATCTAAATCTAAGCATATTAAGTTCTCCAGTGAGTTTATTAATGTGGGCTAGCACCATCTGTTTGTGGACGCAGGGCGTTATCTCTCGTTAACGTGATATGGCAGTTAAATTTAGATGGGCTCTTCCATGAGCTCAGAATTACTTAGCTGTTCTTCATGCTATGAATGATTTCTTGGTGCTGGTGAATAGAGTGGTTAGTTAATATGACTGATTGTACCTAACTTTCCTACAGCTTTTCTTAAATTCAAGATCATCTTGCCAATAAAAAGATGATTCTTTGAATAGAACATTTTGTGTTAGTAACATTTCAAAGGAAATATTTTACAACGGTGAGCCATGATGACAAACAATAAGGTTGGCTAAACAGAGTGTGTTAATTTGATGTGAAAGTTTTAAACCCTGTCAAGTAGTTATAAGTAGTTCAGTAGTCATTTGAAATTTGAAATCATTAATTTGAAATGATTCAGTTGTAAATTGCACAGTCCTGTTCTATACTAATCTTGTACTTGGATTTTAACACTTTTCATTGGCTTTTGCCAAAAGGTAATTGATTTTTTATGTCTGCTGTGTAAAGTGGTAAGTAAGTGTGTAAGTATCCAGTTTTCAGTTTGCAGGAGCTCCCTGCTAGTAACTTTTGATTCATTCATAGTGTGCTATTGCTGGCTGGATCAGATAGTTTTCCCAGAACTCTGGTAATGATGGGTATCTTAGAAAATCTACTCAGTGGCAGAGAAGAATAGTCATAGTGATGGTTTGCAGAGCAGCCCCTGTTAAACAAAATGTCTTACAAGAGCTTTAAGCTCATCTGTGTGGCATCGCACAGCTCCCCCACAACCAGCAGTAATCACAGGTCAGCCAGCAGAGGATTTGCAAAGGGAGCAGGGAAGATTATTGCCCCTGTGCCTTGCTAGCAGTACAGAGCTACTCACTTGCTGTCCCCAGGAGACAGAGGTAGTTGCGTGGCCTGCGTGGTGGCTGTAGCCCCTCAGCAGAGCAACCCTATCTGTGTCCTTTGATGCATGTGCTCTAATTCTCTGGCTCACATCACAGTGAGCCAGAGAGAAGGGAAACAGTATTCAGAGATGATGAATTTATTAAGAGGGCAAGGAGATCATCAGCCCACAATCAGCTGATTCCCCCCTACACAATGTTCAGGCTTCAGCTCCTGTCACTAGCATGCATTAACATGGCTCTCCCGTTTGGATTGAGCATGGGTCAGTCCTTTGCAGCATGGGTGAGATTGTTACCAGAGGATCACATCCTCATAAATGACACTAGTCTGTAAGTGAGGTTTCAGCCTGAAAACAAAAGAATATTCTGTGGTCTGGGAAAAAAAACCAAACCAGCTGGTGAGAAAATTGGAGTCTGATGTACCCTGTAGGATTCATAATTACAGGCACTTTAGGAGATTGCCAGTGGTAGATGACTCTAACCCTGCAGAAAACAACATCATAACAAGATCCAGAGACTGGAAGTAGAAGCTAAAAGCATCAAGATTCAAATTAATTTGGACAAGAGCAGATTTGGGAAAAGGCTAGTGAAAAAAATAATTAAATATTCAAAGGTTTCCTTTCAGATGCTTACATTTCTTGCATTAGCTGTTGTAGTAAATATTTTTAGTCTTTCCTAATGGAAAGAGAAATTCATGCAAAAGTCACTGTCTGGGATTTGGGGCAGAAGTTGCAGAGATCAGTTTATGTGGTCATGTGGTGTTCTGCTTGAATGGCCATTGCTCCAGAAGTATGGTGGACTTTACCTCTTTCACTAGTGAGTTAAACTAATGGACTGCACAGACAATCTACCAGCAGCCAGGGACTTGGGCGATGATTCCAGTCAGCATCAGAGACATAAACCAAAGTGTAACCGGTAGCCAAGCTGAAATATGAAGGCTCATCTGCCCTAAAAATCTCAAGTTCACTATCTGTAGCATGGGAGAGACTGTTTTTGTCACTTGAAGTGTTTGTGAAAGTCAGGGAATGGCAATGACTTAAAAGGAGGTTTCTCAGGAAACATCTTTTTCTTCAGATACACGGCTGCTATAGTGTAAACCATTTTTTCTTCTCCTTTTTAACCACTCTTTGGGATTATTCAGAAAGCTTGAGAAAAGTTTATTCCCCTATCTGTGTCTCTTTTGAACCATTAACTCACTACCTTCTGATGTCTGACACGATGAAGAGAATCTTTTATACTGCTTTTCACAGTTGAACCATGCCAGAGTCCACAGCGTGTGATGAGCACCCTCTTAGCTTGGCTCTCTCCCTTGTGCTGAATGTCAAATTTTTAGTCATTGGCTTATTCTATGACTTGCAAGTAATATAGCTCAGCATCCTCCTGGTTCAGCAGAAGCTTTGTGACTGCATCATAGTTATAAAAATATACAAAATATAATAATAATAATTTTTATATATTCATGCACACAGATGCATACACCATACTTTCAGTTCTTGGTCTCACATCATTTACCATATAGGAACTGGTTGCATGCAGGTAATTTGTTGCCACAGACCACGTACAAAAACTGTAGTTTCATATCTTCTTTCAAAAGATACAGGCTGATCAACCCCCAATGTCTTGTGCTCTTCTGTGAAACCCCCAAACCTCTGTTACACTGGCATATTGCTCTTCTTCACTTGAGACTGCTGCTTAAGGCTCTTTCCTCATACAAAAGAACCCAAAGAGGGTCAACTTCACTGTATTTTGCAGTAAAGAGGCATTGACAAATTGTGCAGTTGGCATTTGTTTTATTGGTAGATTTTCTTAGCCAGTCTTTATATTCCGCTATGTTTAATCTTAAGTCATGGAGTGTGCAGCTTTTGATAACTAAATCAAAATTGTTCTTCATCTATTATCATTTAAGTTGGGGCAGGGTTATTCTGTAGCAATGAAGGAAGGAGCAGAATCCTACATCTGCATGTGGAAACTCCTGAAAGGAGCAGATTACAGAAAGGATAGCAGCTATGCATATCTGTCCTTCTTTGATGGGTTTCAATTAACTGCCAATTCCAGTTAGCTGGCAGCAGTCATTGAAGAGGCTGCAAACCCATCTGCATTGACCTGGTAGTCATGGGAGGAGGCTGCCTGGCCCTTGAGAGCACTTTCAAATTCAGGAAAGCATGATAGGCTTGCTTTGTGTTTTCACCACAGGCTCCTCAAACCAGAGTGAATCAATCCAACAGGCATAGGTCTGGTGGAAGAGGACACATCAGAGAGCCTGATGGCTTTGTAAGTAACAGAGTGAGTCCAAGGACTTCTGCTCTGGAATAGAGACCAATGTTTTTTCAAAACCCTAATGAATGAAAAGAGGCGAACGTAGGACAGCCCTGTTCGCTGCACTGAAAGGTGTTTTTTTGCCATCTCTGCAACCAGAAATACACCATGGCAGCAGTGGTTTCAGTACCTTTTCAGTTCTTTGGGACACGAGAATGCAGCCTGACTGTTTCTGTGAGGTAGCACCAGGGCATGGGGCAGGGGAAAAGACAGGCAAAGGAGGAGATCCTCAGTAGTGAGGGCTGAAAATCTGGGAGAGGACATGGAGCTATTTTTATTTTGGGTAATATTCTGAGCACTCAGTGTCCATGACAATTCCCTTTAAGGAACTCTTTTACTAGGTGCACAGGTGTGCAGTCTGTAGCATGGAGTTAAGGCTCAGTGAGGTAAGGCAAAGTGGGCTTCCCCTTCCGTCAGAGTTTCATACAAGGGACATCTGCAGTTCAAACTTCCAGCAGCTCTGTCGCTCCCTTTCTTCTCTATGTCTTGCTCACCCAGGATAGGTTAAATGGATCAGTCAGACCCAGCCTCAGATTTCTCATTTGCCTGTCAGTACAGATTTCAGTGTTGGTCAGCCTAGGGCCACAGTCAGCGATTCCTCTCTTCTAACAAAGTAATTATTAAAGGGATTTGAAGCCTAGAGAGGAAAACAAACTGTCTTTCTCTATTAAGAGTGATAAACCAGTCTTACTATAGTAACTAGACTTCTCTGTAACTCTAGCAAACAACAGAGAAATATTCTTTCCACGAGGAAACTCAGTGTATTGGCTACATGAATCTCACCAGCAGCCCACATGACTATGTGGTATTTCCAAATGCATTGCAGCACTCTGTACTGCTCCTTCATGATGGCAGTGTGGAGTTCTGTCACAGCAAGTGATTTATCAGCAGTGTTCCAGTGACAGCAATTGTAAATGGTGATCTTCCAGATGTCACAGGAACACCTTACTTCCTGAAATCTCACGTTAGTGGATGGTGGCAGTACATTTCTGACACAAAAATTGTGATGGTGCTGCCAGCTATTGGGCTGTTCCACCAGAGGAAGCTGTTTTGAGTCAAAGACAGGCAGTTCTTGCAGAAAAAAAGAGTCTCTTTGGGAAGACTTCATAGTCTGCTCAGTTTTAGCTTCTTCCATCTCACAATGCACATGAACCCAACTCTGCTGCACACCAGTGCTGTCTTGGACTGAACTATGTCTATTTTTGGTTCTGTACTAGTTCTTAACTTTCTTTTCTCATCTTGGGAAGTGATAGTACTTAAACACTTTTGAAGAGGACAGATTTGAACTTTTTGATTCTCTCACTTGGAAATACTTTTTCCTATCTTTGATCATTTCTGCAACTCATCTCTGGAATATCTCCAGTATTCCAACATCCTTCTACATATCTTGATGTTATGAGAGGGGCTGAAGAAAAAGCTTCTCTGCTACCAGATGGAAGAGAGTATGGGAGAAGGTATCAGTAGGAGTTATCCAAGAAGTCAAAAGAATTAATGCCTCTTGTGATGTGGATCTACGCTGCAATATCTGTCAATGGAATAGCAAAAGTGAGCGTCTGTGAAGAGCATTATTTAGGACTTTTTTTCTGTGTTGACCTGTCAAAAACGAAGAAGACGGTAACCCTTATGGAAACAGTGGAAGAGATAAAAAGAATAGCAGTAAGAATGAAGATGATCCGGTAAAGAACTTGCATAATACGTGCATATAGATATTTTTTCCTAAAGCAGCTTTCTGAGAGATGTGGTTTCTGCACAAACCTGCTTTGCAGAAAGTGTTTGAGATGCATCCTTACAGGCTTTGTGAAGTTTTGTTGCTGAAGACTGGGGCAGTCTCTGTGATGAGAAGACTGGAACATGAGAATGAAATGGAAAATATGCTTGTGAGTACTTAGCGTGTGTGAGGAAAGAGCAGAATTACTTCAGCCTAGGGATCTAGGAACGTGGATTGAGATCTGCAAGGCTCCACTTTGTGTTTGCTCGTTCACCAGCTCATGAAACAACTTGTTCCCTCTCAATGCAGCCGGTTAATCTGTTTATGGCTTTCCGAAAGCTAGGAGCACCATCTAGCGGAAACGATGTTGGTCCAGCAGATAAACCTGTTCTTACAGGACAACGGATTTTGTCTTTCCATTAGAAGTATTTACACTTGCTTTTGTCTTTATCTACAAGCACAGGAGAGAAATGCAAGTCTAACATCACAAATCAAATGAATTACACAACTGTTTTTATTCTATCCTCATTCCTGTTGAGCCACTGTTACTATCAATTTTCATGTCCATCGTAAGGATACAATATCACTTTAGACAGTCCTTTCTTTTTAAGTGCTGTGGATTCCCCACTGCTATACTAAACATTTGGTGTTTTCATGTTCTTATTACAGTATTCAGTGTCCTCACCAATTCCCTTAGAGTCAGTTCATGTGCATGTAAATATCTGAACTACAACTGAGGGGTGCAGAAGAATCTGGTATGAGGGTAGAGTCTATTTTCCATGAATAATCGGCGCAACAGAAGACCATAATAGGAATTGCAAATTATCTGTAGAAATAAATGGTTATCCTTTCAATTCCTATGCTTTATCTGTAGTAAGTTTTGGCATTAAACTCTCAAAGTTACCTCTTAAAATATGTACTTTCTAACATTTTATGAGAATAATTTTGCTCTGAGGAATAAAAAATAAATGAGTAGATGAACTGCTTCAGGCTAGAAGAGAGCCTTGTGAATGTATGGAAAAGAATATGATAAAGATCCCCTGATTTTTTACTATTTTCTCATAATGTGGTGAGTAGAGCACATTCAATGAAGGTGCCAAGTGACCTATTAAAAGGAAAAAAGATGAAGTGCCTTTATACACAATTTATAAACAGAATTTAGAATTTAGAATGTTGCAAGATAATGTGGAGACCAGAAACAGGTTTAAAAAAATGGGATTAAGCATACTTTTGGAGGATAAACCTGATGTGGCTGTCAAACTCAGCAGTCTAGCTGCAGCCCTGGAAATTGCCCAGCTGCTGCTAACTGGAAGCTGGTAGGATATAACAATCTTAAGAGTAGAGGAGTGGCTGGACTGGTACAGATCATGGGCTAACTAATCCATTATCCTGTCTCCGACAGTGTCCGAAAAGCCTATGGCTTGGGAACAATAAAAGCAAATGTATGAAATACTTCCCTTGTAAAACTTCCCCAGCTGAGGGTATTTCTTGATCTCTTTTTTGCAGCACTCAGGACCTTTTAAGTGCTCCTGCAGCCTCTGTTTGACGCCCATCAGACTTGAAGCTGCAGCCTCTTGGTCAAGGAGTTTCTCAGCTCTCTATCTGCCATGTGGTGAGCCACTTCCTTTTGTTTGTTTTGAGTGTGGCTGCTACTAAATGAATTTTGTGGCTCTTGCTGCTGTACTGGACAAGAAAGGGAACAGTCAGTCTCTTTTCCATTCAGGGTATTGCAAAACCACTCACTGTGAGCCATTGCTGTCCCCACATGTTACTGCAGAACTGCTCCCAAGCTCCAGCTCTCCTTGGTGCACAAGGGCATGATTAAATTCCAGCTGCTTCAGGGGGTGTTTTCACTGCAGCATAAGGCAGATTGCTCAGGGCTACTGTGGTCCTTTTCTCTCCTCTTTTTCTTCCCTGATCCTGCTCCTGGCTGCAGGCTCCTGCCTCCTTGTATCAACATCCATGCAATTCAAGACCTGTGCCTGTAACAGTATTGGGATGCTTTGAGCTGCATTACTTCCATTTCAGTTTTGAAAATGTGGCGCAGGGATCCCTGGGCTGGATTTTCTCAGAATGGGCTGAGATGAAACCAAATGGGCTTGAAACAAAAAGGCGCAGGTTGCTTAGGGCCATGTCTCAGCTCAAAAACATTTTAAGACCTGAGAGAACTCTGCTGGTGTTTTGTCTTCTACCACAGATCCTGCCAAGTGTGGGGTCCTGGGGGGAGGGCTGGGGGTGCATAGGCTGCCAGAGGGGCAATGTGTGCCAATGGCTCAGAGCATGTTCCTGGGGCCAAGTAAAATAAATCTGCCTTTGGAGCTGGACTCAGACATCCCGGACTTAAACAAGCATGATGATACCACATGTCTCTATTTTGCCATCTCTTTATAAATTGGGTAACTGCTACTATCGTATAAATTATGTTTTTACAAACCAGGAAAAGCTTCTAGATCAAGAAGTTTGCTTGAGACAGACTGGCAACCTCATCACCAATATTTATACAATCCTTTTCTTCTTCTTCTTCTTTTTTTTTTTTTTCCTTTTTCTTTGCTTCTCTGTTGCTCTTCCAGACTCTTTCTTTCCATAAACTTGCCTTACCTGCAATTTGTTTCCTTCCAGCCTTATGGGTTTGCTTTGCTGTTATGTATGCAGCATAAAAGAGGATGTTAAGGATGGGAAAGTCTCTCTTTTGGTGAATTTGGTGTAACCAGGTCACTGATGTTGTTGCAGCTGAGTTGGCTGTCTTGGGAAAGGAGTAGTGCTATTTGAAACAGCCGCTGCTTTTGTCTGAGCCTCCAACCTTGTAAGTATGAATTGTGCCTGTGGCAGCAAAATTAATGGCTAACATAAAAGGAGAAATAGAAAGCAGGTGGCCTCTTGAAAAAACAGCCAGAGCTGCAGGACCACATTTGTACTACAGAGCACATCATCAGCCATGCATTTTCTTTACCCAGAGTATTTTTTGTAGCCCTTTTCCGTAACCTTACTCCCTACCTGACCTACAGTCCTCCCAGAGGCCCATCCATCAGGCTGGGGAACTTGATATTAAAGTATAATTAAGATGAATATGTTCAGACCCTGGTAAAAGGACTGCAAAACCCTGCAATGTTGCACTTGTATATTCATTTATATTTGCTGTTCAGATGCTTTTATTTGTAAAAGCAATTGAATCATGAACACCCCTATACTTGAAAGATTGTGGTGCCATCATGCAAGGCAACATATAGTTGAAGTCTGCATCTTCCTTTCTAATTACAGTGAGTGACGTCTCTTTGTTGATTCCTCTCTATGTTTCACTAAACTTGATCAAATACACTAAAAGTCCCTTTTTCACAGATGAATTGGAGGCATGGAGATCAGGGGGAGCTGCTTCCTAACATCTGTATTTCTTTTAACAGATCTGCAGTCTGATCCACTACACCAGAGAATCATTCCCTAACAGTGGCACAACATATGAACCTTTATTTTAAAGAACTTTTAAAAAAACCCTGCCTTTTAAGATAGGCAAAGTGAGCTACCTAGGGGTTCTTATGTGAGTAAAGGCTGATAGACTGGGCAATCCATCTGAATGGGTGATTAACTCACCTAAGTCTACATTGTGTGATACACACTGATACTACAGAACGAATTATTTGTAACATTTTGTAAGTACTAAAATTAATGTTGTATGAATTTGTCATTTCAACAGAAAAGTTATAGATTTTGTGTATTATAATTTCATCTTGTTAATGTAAAAGAAGGAATTTTGCTTTCACTGGCCTCTTGGGAAGCAAAAAAATAGTGTATCTAATTATCTGAACACTCAGGAACATAAAAGAATAGCAAGTGGTGAAATTACAAATCTCTTGGAACAACTCCATGTTTTCTGATTAAACTCTATTTCTGGTGGCTCTCAGCAATCATGTTCCTCCTATGTTCATAGTAATTGCATGTGTCAAAGCTGAGGCCTTCTGTAAACTGTACCAAATGAGTTACAATTTTAATTTAGAAGGAGATAACTGTATTTGCCCCTGCAGGCAGATTGCATCGGGTCAGAAGTTTAAAAACGAATAAGAAAGAGAGTAGGGAGGAGGCTGGAGGGCCTCCAGGTTAATAATAAGTAGAAAATCTAATAAGGGTTTCATTACAACAGTTGAATTTTAGGGGAGGGAAGGGAAGAAAAAATGCAATTTGCAAACATGAAGCCAAACTCTGTTACTTGCATATTATCTGTGTGTATGAGTGCACATTACTAACTGCATGTGGATATGTTTGGCTTTGGTTAGGAACTATTTCTGTATTTTATAGGTAAAGGCTACAGTGCACTTTACTCCTATACTAAACGGATGAAAAATTTTGAAAAAAAATTTTCAAAAACTTGCAAGGTCTCAAAACCAAATGTATTTTCACAATTTAAAAATATCTAGTCAATCCCTATAATTGCATTATCTTTCAGATTGCTTTTGGCCTAAGAAAGACAGCAGATAGTTTTCTTAATGCTATGTTGCATTTTTAAAAGGTTGGTGTCCTCATGAAGAATAAAATTTTTTTTTAATCTAAAATCTTCTTTTTTTATTTTAAATTTTAATCAAGGCTATTAGAAATATGTTTGAATATGGCTATGAAACTGCACTAATTTTGTGTATATTTGAAAGCAATCACTTTAGCAGTGATTAGATACTGTCAATAATTTTGCTTAGTACTAGGATATGAAGGTTGTTTTCGCCTAACCTATACAGAAGACCAGTCAGCCCCAAAGGTTGTTTGAAAAGAATGAGCTCTTACTACTGCTTATAATTAAGACATAATTTAATTTGTCTACAGCTTTGCAAAACTTCCCCTTTAAAGAGCCTCCTTCAAGCCGATTCTGTGTTTGTGCATGTTTGATTTTCACCTGAAATGGTCCAGTCATTTCTCAGAGTGATATTACAAGAAGAAGCCTGTTTTGTACCTGTTAACATTTTCTTTATAATTACTTCATTACAAAGCTGTACTTCCTTTGTGATTCAGTGCAGGGTAGAACCATAGAAGGGTTTGGATTAGAAGGGGCCTTAAAGGTCATTCAATTCCAACCTCCCTGCCGTGGCAGGGACACCTTCCACCATAACAGGTTGCTCAAAGACCCTTCCAGCCTGACACTGAACACTTCCAGGGATGGAGCATCCACAGCATCTCTGGGCAATCTGCTCCAGTGCATTATAACCCTCACAGTAAAGAACTTTTTCCTAATATCCAATCTTTAACCTTTCAGTTTAAAGCCATTCCCTCTTGTTCTACCACTCCGTGCCCTTATAAAAACTCCCTCTCCAGCTTTCTTGCAGGCCCCCTTTTAGGTACTGGAAGGTTCCATAAGGTCTCCCCAAAGCCTTCTCTTCTCCAGGCTGAACATCCCCAACTCTCTCAGCCTGTCTTCCTAACAGAGGTTTTTCAGCCCTCTGGTCATCTTCGTGATCCTCCTCTGGACTCGTTCCAATAGGTCCATGTCTTTGCTAAGGGCCCCAGAGCTGTACTCACTACTTCAGGTGAGATCCCAGGAGAGTGGAATAGGGGAATAAATCACCTCCCTTCATCTGCTGGCCACACTACTTTTGATGCAGCCCAAGATATGGTTAATTTGAATGGTTAATTAGAAGACCATGAGAGATGGATAACCAGCTATTCCCTCTATAACCATGTTTCAGAGGTAAACTACCTTCCCTTTTAAAATACTCTGCCTGTTTAATAATGGGAATGTCAAACTTTAGCTTTTAACCTTGTTGTTGGTGCACTTTATGCTGCTGGTTTCAAAAACTACTTAATACCTGTATTAGTATTTTTCCCTCATAGAGGTGGCTATACTGTGTAATCTCCTCTCAGTCTTCTCTTTGATATGTTAAAGTGTATGAGGTCTTAAAGTCTCTCTCTCTCTATTCTTAGAGACATTTTTCACAGTTCATGAATATTTTTGAAGCACCTGCACATGCATTACAATTGACAGTGCAATACTTTCACTGCATTTCTTCGTTTAGAAGGAAGTGTGGTCCTTGTGATTCTTTACTGTCCATTTTATTAATATCTTATAAAATGTTTTCTTCTCTCACTTCCATTTGAGATCTCTTGCTCGCAAGTAACAGATCTCCCTGGTCTTTGTCAGCACCAGCACAAACAAGTCACCTTTTCTGCAAGGTCCAGTACTTCCATGCATGCTGCAGATGCATCTTGTGGCTGTATGGGACTCACTGCTCTGTGACGGTCTTTGGGCTGTCAGAGTTCTGAGCAGGACCTTTCAGTCAAGACGTGTAGTGTTTTATTAAGAAGTTTAGTACTGAAGTCATGTGTTTGGGTTTTGGTGAATTTATTTCTGTGGGGTTTTTTGGTTTTTTTTTCCTTCCCCCCTCCATTCTATTGACTTGTATTAATTCTTCATTTCTTTGTTAGAGTAGCCCAAATCATCTTCTGCATGTGTGAACATAGTACATAAGAAACAGAATCTGCAAGGAGTACAAGACACACAGTAACATCATTCTTCTCTCTACAAGTGAACTTCCTGCATCTTCTTTTTTGGATAAGGCTGGGAACTCAATGGGGTTACACAGAGTTACTAGGATATTTCTTTTTTTTTAAAAAAAAGCAGTTCTTCTTTATAGTGAGGTCAGATCTTTCATGTGCCAAATGTGAAACTTCAAAAACATGTTGGATCAGTAAATATTCCAAAATGCTATAAAGAATCCAGAAACTAGAACATATAATTTGGTTTATAGTCTTCATTAGAGTTTTCTATGACTTGTATATGTCAGCCATGATTACAGATTTCAAAAGGCCTAAGGAAAGTTGATAACTGAGCACATCTTCCACCAGCATATTTGCATAAATATATCGCAACATATTTACTTATCATGTCTATTTGTTTTTTGGTTTTGTGTGTCACTTTTGAGCAGGATGACCTAACAATCCATCAAGAATACTAAAGTCTATAACGTAATAGTTTGAAATTGATTGTGGTACTGATTTAATATTTGAAGAAGGAGGATAAGACAGTAAACAATGTGGGTAGACTTCAGCTCGTTTTCAGAGAGAAGCTTTAATGTAGTTTTGTGCCAAAATGAACCACAGATGTAAATGTGCTCATGCATTTTAGATAAAGGAAAGTATTATTCAAACTGAGGGGACTAAAATCAATTATAGGTTATATGTTCCTTAGCAAACAGTTCTATCATTTCCAATTCAATCTCCTATAAAACAATTCCTAGGATAACTTCTGACTGGCTGAAGGCAGATGGAAATACTTTAGTCTTTTGGCAAACAAAACTAGTTCACATTAGAGTCTCCTGTGGTGTTTTGTAAAGTGGTGGGTTTTGCAAAGCAGTATTGGTTCCACAGAAAAATTTTTACTCTCCGATATCTAGAGAGAAAACTGTCCTTTTTTGCTCAAAAGAAAAAATACCTTTAACGTGAGAGTCAACACGCATTTATATAATCAGACAGTTTAGTATGAAGTATTCAAAGCCAGAATGACGTGACAAATTACAGCTTTGCTGATTCTCTTGGAGTTTCAAAATTACATAATTAAATATTTATCCTGTTCCATGTGGTCTGTTAGCAAACATATTTTCATTGGATATCTGACCTTGTGTTTTCTCAGAAATAAATAGTTTTCTTGCATTGGGAGACATTTAATAACAAATGTAAATAAGTAACTGCAAAAGACCACCTTTCTGTAGATTTCAGCTTTCATTTATACATGGGGAAAAAAAAATACACCGAACAGTCACATGCACAAAACCTTCTTGTATGCAGGTAATTACTGCTTATTTTGATATTAATAATTCTGAAAAATGATCATTTGCTTAATATACATGAGATGTGAATTCTGATAAAGGACATTGGCCTTTAGTGGCCGTAGTGACTTTACAAAAGTGCTGAAGTCACTGCAGATTTACATCAGCCTTAAAAGAAAGTGGAATCTTTCTCACAGTAATGTAGTGAGTTCCTTTGTCTTACTTAATCCTTCTCATTGCAGCAGCTACTACAGCTTGCACACTGTTAGATGCTGTTAGTGAAGCATACTTGATTTCAATTGCTCCTCAGAGCCCCATTC
This sequence comes from Corvus kubaryi, assembly GCF_017639235.1. Lineage (NCBI taxonomy): Eukaryota > Metazoa > Chordata > Aves > Passeriformes > Corvidae > Corvus > Corvus kubaryi. The sequence goes on from NW_024582056.1 coordinate 17,954,594, forward strand.
CCTGATACCAAACGATTTTGTGTAAAGTGGAGATCTTTTCTGATTATCAACAACAAACCAAAAAGTATACTGTATCTATTTTCATTGCTGCCTTAAAATACTGGTAGTTTCTTTTAACTTTGAACTTTTATTGGTTTACAGGTTTCTTTCTCTGGAAAACTATTGTAGAGTTTAATTATTTGCATGAGTAAAAATCACTTTAATTTTTTCCCAAACCGTCATACAAAATTGCATTAAACCCCTACCTATTTAAAATATTGCAATATTTTGGTGGGTGTTGGTTTGGTTGCTTTTTTTTTGTATGTTTGGTTGGGTTTTTTATGTGTGGGATCTTCGGTTTGGCTTGTTTGTTTTTTGGGTTTTTTTAAACTTTTAGAAATATATAATTAACTTTGTATAGCATAATTGCATATATTTCTAATGTTTTAAATCACTGCAATATAACCACAATACACTAATATTACCAGCTAAGGATTTAAAAGGCTCATTATTCTTTCAAGGTGCACTTGAGTGTTGCTGTTTTAAAATAATTTCATTACTGATAGCTCTGTCCTGATATCTTACTAAAATCACAAATATGCTGAGTTGGAAGGGACCCATCAGGATCACTGAGTCCAACTCTTAGCCCTGCACAGGACACCCCAAGAGTCACACCATGTGCCTGAGAGCATTGTCCAAGCTCTTCTTGAACTCTGTCAGGTTGGTGCTGTGACCACTCCCCTGGGGAGCCTGTACCAGCGCCCAGCCACCCTCTGGGTGAAGAACCTTCTTCCTGATATCCAGCCTAAACCTCCCCTGACTCAGTTTCATGCTGTTCCCTTGAGTCCTGTCACTGTTCACAAGAGTGAACAGATCAGCACCTGCCCCTCTGCTTCCCTTTGTGAGGGTTTTGAAACAGTCTCTGTCCTATTTATCCATCCTTTCTTTGAGATTTGAGTCCACCAGCAAGGAAAAGTGTTGCTAGTTTTGGACCTCTTAGAAATATTGGGCCTTGAGGTTGAGATGGGAGTGACAATAAAGAAGAAAAAAGGCATCATTTTTTCACATCCTCAGCAGCAGCCTTTTTCCTTCAACCCATCCCTTTGGTGCATATAGCCAGGGCCACTCTCAAAGCTGCCACCCTTCCCCTTGTTGCCTACACCATTCCTCCAGGCTGACCATGACAGTGACTGCTGAAGCAGGAAACCAAGAAGTCTCTCCTTGCCTTCTGCTTGGGAGAGCTCCAAGCAGCCACATGTGATCACTACTAAAAGACATAGGAACCCAGAGCCAGAAAACACATTCACAGTTTATACACAGCCCTTTTCTCCTTGTCCCACCATCTGACCCAGCAATGGTCCCCACTGTGTAAATGACTGCTCCTTTTCACTGCTGACTGATCTTTGAGCTCCCTGCCCAGTTATAATCTGCCTGTATTTTCCTTCAGAATTGACCTGGGAATATTGAGGAATGCTATCCTGACAGCTGATCCCTGAGAGAATTTATTAGGAAAATGCTTATTATCAACAAGTCTTCATTAGTAATTATGTTTGGACAACCATCAGTTAATGACTTTACAACCAGTCTAGTGTGAATAATGATTTCTGTAGTGATTTTTTTTCTTTAAATTTTGTGCATTATTAAACAGATATCTTCTGTCACAAAGCTTGCTTTTATAGCTATGCTTGACACTAGTACTAATAAAAATATAATCAAATTCAATGCAGATTGAAACTGGACAAAATCATGTGTTCCATTGGCAGTCTAAGGCAAATTTCTCTGTTCTTTTTGTCACAGTGTCATCAGTTCCTGGAATCAGATTTGTTGACCCTAGAGGGAGTCATCAAGATATAAAATTTGTGAGTGTGGGATTTTATCTTTTTGTAAGAAAGTCCCCACTCAAAATTGCACTGCTGTATGCACAACACAAATATGATTTCATCATGTGTGCCAAAGTGAAGGCTAATTCACTGTCATGACAAATTTTCACAATGATGTCAAATCCTGTTCCAAAATGGATTCAGGACAGTCATTTGAATTTACCCCCAAGCTCAAAATGAACTAACAACCCAGAGTCTATCACAATGTTTGTAACAGTGATGAGAATGGCAAAAAAAAGGCCTCCTCCTTCTTTATTTTTTTTGCCTGAGACTCTTCACATATGGATTTCAAAGAGCCTAAAGTTGAAGAAACAGCATTGTTGTATTTATCATAATGTATATCCTCAACATTATCAAGCGACGAAAAGGAAAAGAAAGACAAGGTTTTATGTACACAAGAACCTCTGTGCCCAAAAAAATAACTTTTTTCTTTCCAAATATGAGTTGGTCTAATAAAGAGTGGTGATTACAGATCTTGCCAGTCTAATGTCCTTTGACCATAACACCAATATAATGTGTGTGTTGAGATAAAACATTATGTCAATAAAGACAAGTTGTATATCTAGCCTTTGTCTTTCAGTAACTGGCGTCATCAACAAATGTACTCTTTTTCAAAACACATTAGCACCAGTTTTCTCAATTTTTGAGACTTTTTAATGATGTTTTTCTGAGAACCGCTGAGCCCTACAATGGAGCCCTCTTGCTCTTTGCTCTTAATTTTCATTAAATAAATTATGAAAGTCTTCAGATTGTAATGCAACAGATGACAAGGCAATTAGCACAGATTGAAAAATCCAATAAGAAAATGTAGTTGGAATGAACAGTCTCCTAATATACCATACAAAGACACTTTTCCCAGAAGTTTTCAACAAAAACCCAAAATCTTTGTGCGTGCCACTTATGGCACAAACCTTCTCTGTGCAGGGACTATTTCATCTGCCTCAATGGAATCTAGTATTTTCATTAATTATTAAAGATTCAGCATATTTCTTTCAGTCCAATGATGGGATTTCCTCCACTGACACAAATATTGCTGAGGGTTCATCTGGAGAGGGAGTTGACTCAATTTACAGCAACCCTATAAGAGTCTTTTTCTGGTGTAGGCATTGCTACCTTCTTAGTGGTGTCAGTGTAGACATTCCTCTTGTGTGCCTGGGAATACTGCTGCTATTCCAGAATTAGTCCCATGGAATTATGGGTTCCCTGCACTATGCATCTACAGTTATAATTTTCTATCAGTTTTCCTTATATGCTTTATTCTCCCTGGGAAGGTTTTGGCACCTTTTAGCTTCTAGAACACACCTGACATCCTCTTTTGGGCTCATGGTCCCTCAGACTGCTGGAGTAGGTTGACAAAACATTTATTTCTCACACAAATCAGTCAGCCAGCTCTGTAGCTTTCTTCACTGAGGTAGGTTAGACAACTAGTCTGCGAGATGATATCAAAGGGAGAGTTCTCAACCTTTTTAGATTCCTATGAAAGCAAGAACTAAGAAAAATACTCTCGTTTCGGTCTCTGGCATGTTCAAGTATAGTAACATTTTATTCTTACCTTTGTCATAATGTTGAATCAGAAAAAGCATCCTGAGAAGCTGATTGTAACAGTCACAGCAAGGAAACTCTTCATCTGGAGAGCCAACTTCAATAGCACCAGGTATTTCCCTCTGGGAACGGGTCTTTTTTACAAGAGACATGAAGAGACAGGAGTAGTCTGCTGTCAAATCAATCAAAATTCTAATTTTAGGTGCAAACTCTTGACTTCTAAATCCTGAGCTGGTGTAGAGTGCCTGATAGGTAGCAATACAATAAAGATAAACAAAGAAGGTAGGCTTTTTTAGTAAAGTTTTATATTTATGAATTCCTGGTTGTAATTTTTAATTTTAATGTTTGAGTAGAGCAGCACAATTAAGATGTATGGCTGTAGCTGAGCACTGATGTTTCAATATAAAGTCATCAAGGATTATGTTTAGCAGTATCTCTGCTTCTATTGCCCTTGGTTTGCCTCAGGAAATGGAATCTTATGAACAATTTTAATGAACAAACAAACAAAAAAATCCAATTTAGTTCAAATGACATTTGTTTGGGGTTCAGTATTTCTGAGGTTAAGTTTTTTAGTCAGGCAGTGGTGTTTATTGCAACAAAGAATTGATTGGGTCATGTAGGGCATGGAGTACAAATAGCAGTGTCATTCACCAGTAGGTACCACAATTTCCTCCAACATGCACTGAACTCCTACTGGTCCTTCCAGCACCAGTGGAAGAGAAACAGGAGAGAGTATCAGAAAAGCACGCTTCGTTTTCATTTCTATATCTTAAATAAGCCTTGAGGCTAAGGCTCAAATGAGTGACAGGCTGGCTTATGTTGTTTTAGTCTACAAAAGTGTTTTATCAAATCGGCAGTGCTGTGTGTCAGTTATGTGTGACCTCTGTATGGAAAATGTTTACACGATATTATTAACTGTTTTGCTCCAGGGTTTTCTTATGAATCTGCTATATTCTCTGCATTAAGAGCATGGCAACCAAGCTTCCCAGATCTCCAACCAATTGTTTGCAAATACACTCTTACATACACTCAGATCAAGCACATTTATTCAGATGTTTGGGAAAAAAAGTTAATATTAAATTTTAACTTGGGATTTCTGTGTTGCTTGATGGAGTTTCAGACACTGAATACATTATTAGTTGCCAGTTCATTCTCCCCTACTTAACAGTTATAAGCAAAGACAGATGATTATCCACAACAGTGGTAGAAACACATTCTTTTTCCAGATAAATTCTGTATGGTGTCTACTTTTTCTAGGAAAAAGACTTTTCTTTTGAGTCATTTTCTAAGTTCCCCTCAGATCCACACATTCTCCCTCTTCTTTTACAGCACCATGTACACCACCTTTTGAAGCTACATTTTTTTCTCCTTCTTTCTTTCTGTCTTGTGAGACCTGTTTTACTTGGGAAAGGTTATTTTTCCAAATCCAGAAATAACAGTTCGTGAATATTCTGTAATCTACACTGCCCCACCCCAGAAAGGACTTGTATTGGAAGGATACACCTGATCCTTCTATCTGCAAATACACATGTGATCCTTCATACCCTGAAAGAGAAAACAAGGTATTTCAGCTAGAGTCTTACTGCCTGAAGTGTCTTATATTTTCTTATAAAACAGACTCTGCAGCCTTGTGGCTGGGTGATAGAACCAAATCTCTTCATCTAGACTGTGGCGATTTTACCTGTGTCACTTGTTTTACTTGTTAGAGTGTTTTTTGTGGTCCCGACCCACAGCTCATTTTACTCTAATGAGTAAAACAAGTGACAGCTACATCATCACTCAGGTTTTTGCTAATCAAAAAGCTTATTAAAAAGTCCCTCCCTTCCCAGACAGACCTAGATGTCAGCCAGGTGCCACCACACATAAACACACACACCTATTCACCTCAGTCTCCCAACACAGACCAAATGCCCAAGCACTGCCTAAATTCCTGCAGTTGTGACACCACAGACTCATGCACACAGAGCACAGATACATGCTGAGAACTTCTGCACTGCTCAAGTGATGAACTTTGGTGATTTCTTTTTGTCTTACCAAACTGAACTCAGACTTGGCAGAGTTATGAAGTGGTACAAAAGAATTTTCCCTAGCTTGCACTCCCCAGGGAAAAGCAGATTTTCAGGGTAAATCAATAAATACACATGCCATATATATATATATTTCTAAAATGGTTAGAAATATAGTTCTGGCTTGCTGTGCACAAGTCGGGAAATGCCCAATTTACAGTAACTGTTTGGATTTCTTTCCAGCTCTCTTGCACTTCTGACCTGCACAGGACATGACATGGAAGTCATTCAGGAGAAGTTGCACATGCTCAAAATATAGCAAATCTGGTTTATTTGTCTCTGGGATGACTCATCACTATCGCCTTATTCTTTGGTACAGAGTCTCTGTCACAACCCTTCTGATTTGTACATAAAAAAAGCTGGATTATTTGTTACTTGTTGAAGCAGAACTTGTCATTACAGATGTGCACACCTACTAAATAACAGTGGAATTTCCTCCCAATGAATTCTTGGTTGTTGGAAGACTGATATGTCAGCTTAACCACTGTTTTACAGGCTGCAGACACATTGAGGATTTAAAGCCCCCATGTCAGTGGCCACGTTAAGTCAGATGGCAAGCAGTCAGCAGGCTGATATGAGCTAAAGACTTAACCTTTCAACAGCAACAATGATGAGTGGAAAGGCTTATCTAAGTCTGGCACTGAGCAAGAAATTGGAAGCTGAAAAGGAGATACCTGCAGATAAGCCATCTGATATATGAAAGAATTTAGTGTGCTGAACATGTCCTTTAGTGGTCTACTGGGAAGTCAGAAAAGCATCCTGATGCTGTGCTTAGAGCAAAACCAAGCAGCATTTGATCTGATTGGAAAAAAAATGTGTATGGTACTGAGCAGTCCCATGGAGATGTGATTCTTCAGGAGTTTGGCACAGCCTGTGCAGGCTGGCCAGGTCTGCCAGTGAGGTTTCTTGTCCTCCTCCTGGCACCTTGGACTTTCAGTGAAGCAGATTAATTTTTGCTGAAGCGAGACCCTGTCAAAGGACTGCTGGAAGAAGAGGTTCAAGGTTGGAAATGTTGCTTTCAGTCCTCCATGGATCCAGCTTTGGGAATATTTATGTTTCAGAGAAGACAGGTCTTATTTATAAGGATGTCAGCTAACAGTAAGGTGTCACTGAGAGATGAGGAGCACATTGCTTCTCAGAGCATTAGTTGTTTGGCTTGTGTGGTTGCAGTAGGGAGCACTTTGGGGCAGCCTGTGCTTCCCATGTTCTGTTAAACAGGGAGGGGAGACGGCTTCTGCCCCGAGGGCAGAGAGCCAGAGCAGGTGGACAGAGGGGCAGGGTGGGGCAGGAAGCAGCGCTGAGAGAGGGACCTTCCCTACAAAGCTTCAGGGAACAAGAGACTTGTTTAAATGTTTGTGAATTTACGTCATTCACTTAATAAGATTTCTCTGCCTGACAAGTTACTCTGCCTTAATACTGTATGCTGAGTTCTAATAACTCCTGCTTTAAAAGCTGGAGGCAGATGGTATCTTCTGCTTTGCTCACTTCAGAGCTATGTGGAGCAGTTCTACCTCAAGGTTCTGGTTGGTTTGGTCTCACCACCACTCCTGAGCATGGCAAACAACCGCAGACTGCACCGGGTGAAACTGCAAAGCAACACTGCCCGTCTGCGTAGGACGGATGGGTGAGGACAGTTATGGATCGGCAGAGGAAAGGATTTGCACATGGAAAAAGGAAAAGCTAAGTGCTTGACCATTTCTTACACTGAAAACATAAAGTCCCAGACTGGCAGTGCTGTCTGCAGGGTGTTTTCTGACCTGCAGAGGTTCAGGTGCATTCTCAGGAAGCACAAGTGTCATTGTGGCTAATGATACAACTTCTATGGCAAATATTAGTGCTTTGGTTTCTTTAATTATCATCTCAAACTACAGCCACTAGACAGGGAGGGCTGCTGTGATCTTGTCAGCCAGCAGCGATGAAGAATATTTTAACTGAGATGTTCCAGCTTTGGCAGCCAAACCAACTCAAAAGGAAGCTGAAGATTGGTGTGAGTATAACTGCCAACAGTTTGCATCCTGCTGGAGTCACACAAGAGGCTGAAGTATCTCCAAGCAAGGACACTAACCTTGGTTTCCCAAGGAAATGAACTGTGAGTGTTATCAGAGTGTGTGTCCATTTCTCTGCTCTAGGGACCAACTCCTAACTCCATGCAGCTGCATTCAGTAACGCAAGCAGTCATCGTCTCCGGATATTGAGAGTTAAATACCTTCAGCAGAACACCTCCAGCAGTTTTATTTCAGGGGCATGTCTATATAGCAGAAAAAAATTTTGTCATAGCATAGAGATGATCCATTTTCCCTCTACTGCTTGTCACAAATCTGAGAGAAGAGCTAACCTTCTGCCTGTAGGTCATAGCAGCTGCAAGTAGCCCTGAATGGATGCAAGGAGTAATTTTAAATTATTGGTTTTGAAAATATTAATGGCTGCAATTTACTGGTTTTTAAACATCTGTTCCCTGTTTTTCCTCTGATGAATTTTTAGAGGCAGAGGAAATTACCTAAGAATTCTATTTTTTCCCTCTGTGTCAGGGTGACACCCAAAAAAAGTCCTTGCAGGTAGCTGCCCAAAGAAGGAAAAGGTTTTTTTGCAACCTGTTTGCTGTTTGATTTATTCAATCACCAGCACCGTATCAGCACTGTTGGTAACCAAACAACCTGTTGGATAATGGTTTCTTTCAAAAATCTTAGATCCATGCAAGTATATGCTCACAGGGAACAACAACTCCTTAAGTTCTAGTTGGAACTTCTCAGACTGTGATTTCTATAACAGTGCTTGTATAAATGGAGAGTAGATAATAACATTTATTAGTGTGATTATTAAAGAATACATTTATTCTGACAGAATAATTACTCTTAAAAGACCTTTAACATCTGCTTCAGTAAGTCACAAGCCTCTCACCACCCTTATTCTTATGTCAATACCATTCCTCACCTACAAGTACTGCCATCTGCACCTAAATAAATCTGAAGTGGTAGCTGAGAAATTAATGAGAGGAAAATTTCCTTTAAATCCTTTTCTCATTCAAACCATTCAGCCTTTTATCAAAACTCACCAGAAAAATCCCCAAAGCAAGACCCATCCCCAAACACTGTTGCAGAAACAGAACTATCAAATACTGTGTTTACTGCAATCTAGGGAATTGCCCAAGTCTGTGCTGCTTCTGCTTTGTATCTTCTTCCTCTAGTCTGGAAATCTCCTCCTTGGCAATTACAGAATCACAGAATCATCAGCATTGGAAGAGATCTTCGAGATCATTTAGTCCAGCTGCCAACATAGGACCACCATAAATCATATCCCCAAATGCCACATCCAGATGCCTTTTGGACACTGCCCAAGACAGTGATTCCATCACCTTCCTGGGCAACCTGCTCCAATGCCTAACCACTCTGTCCGTGAAATTTTTTTTAATATCTAATCTGAATCTCTGCTGGTGCAACTTAAGGCCATTTTCTCTCATCCTTCCCCTTGAGGCATGGCAGAAGAGCCTTGGCCCCACCTCACTACAACCTCTTTTCAGAGGGCAATGAGGTCCCCCTGATCCTCCTTTTCTCCAGACTAAACAATCCTGTTTCCCTCAGCTCAGTTCCCTCATAAGATGCATTTTCACCCTTCACCCTCTCAATTGCCCTTTTCTGAACACAGTGCAGCACTTCAGTGTCCTTTTTGAAGTGGGGGGCCAAAACTGGGCACAGTACTCGAGGTGTGTCCTCGTCACTGCTGAGTACAGGAGCAAAATCTCTCCCCTAGTCTTTCTGGCCACACTATTCTTGATACAGGCCAGGATGCCACTGGCCTTCTTGGTTACCCAGCTCGCTCATATCCAGCTGGCTGTGAACCAGCAGCCCCAAGTCCCTTTCTGCTGAGCAGTTCTCAAGCCACCCTTCCTGCAGCCTGTAGAACTGCAAAGGGTTATTGTGACCGAAGTGCAGGACCTGGCATTTTTCCTTATTGAACCTCATGCCATTTTCCTCAGCCCACCCACATTCTGTTAAGATCTGTCTGCAGAGACCTTCTACCTTCAAGCAGATCAGCACTCCCACCCAACTTGGTTTCCTCTGTGAACTTACTGAATTCCCCAGTTCAAATAATCCATAAAGATGTTAAACAGATGTTTGCCTTAGGTGAGGTCTCCCTCGTGCAACATGCACAGTTTTTATGTGTATTGAAGTCCTTTGCATCCTCTGTCCACTTTCAAATGCATTGGTTGGTTTCTGCTGAAGAGCTTCATTATGGTCCTGGAGTAACTTCTGCAGCTTTTCCTTTGGTCCTGCAGTCCTCTTAAAACAATTTTCTTATTTTTTTATGTGTATCATGGGGTCATAGAGAATGCTATTGTGTGTCTCATGCAACCTATCTTATTTCTGAACTTGTAATGCTCAACGCACAAGCATTCACAGAAACACTCAGCAGGAGTGGAAATGTCAGTCACAAAGTGGTAACAGTAAAGTTCTCTCAGCAATCCTTTTGTTTTTTGGAACAGAAGCCTTTGATCCTTCTTATTTTTTTGTCAGTGCCCCTACATCTGGTTTAGTCACAGGATCCAAATAAAGAGATGAATATATATTCTTCTTTAAAGGCTTTTTTTGTGACTTGGCTTACTGTGCTGGGCCAATCTCCAGGGCTGGGTCACAACACTTACCTGCTGTAAGAGGACAGCTGAGGGCCATGTGCTGTGCCAAGTACAGAGGGAGCAAAGGAAACAGGGCGTAGGCACCTACCCTTAGGACTTTGGCAGTTCTCATCCATGTTTACATTTTTGTTGCTTTGTATGAAGAAATACCCAGTTGTTACTGGAACCAGTGAGAGAGGTTTCCTTTTCTGTGAACATGAATTGTTGTAGTTGAACTTGGTTTTGTAATCTGCAGGTGTTAAAATCTCCCATATTTTTCTGAATTACAGTTGACAAAGCCACAAATTAGTGACACAAGCTATTTTTCCTGAAAGAAAATACCTGACCAGTGTAGAGACTCATGGTACAACAGCAGAAGAAATCTCTGTTAATATATATAGCAACAATATACAAATAATAATGTACAAATGCATGTCTGGGTTTCCTATCCTAATTCCCAAGAGATACTGTACTATCAAACATGAAGAGAGTCACCTCCAGTAACCTGCTGAACCCTATATCTGTTTTAAATAAAAATTTAGGGAAGATAATTGTGCCTGAGTTGGCTGTAAGCACTCCTTTTTCTATTTTCTCTTCATCTTTATTACCTATTCCATCTCTGTTAAGAGCATGGGATACTCATAAGCAGAAGGAACAGCCAAAACATGCAGATGTAACTCACACCTTTAATGTTTGAAGTGTGCTGCAGAGGCAGTATTAGTTATCTGACCCACTCCTTGTGGAAAACTCCTGCGTTTAGCACCTTGCCATCTTTTTGGGATGCCGTTAACACTCTTCCTCTGTGCCCAGCTGGGCTTGGTAGCCTTCCCCTGTGAGACCTGTTTTGCTGGACTCTATCTCAGTACTCAGCCCAAGCTGCCCTGCCAGCCCATGCTCTCCTGGTTTCACAGCCTCTTTGTTGGACAATTCCAAAGCTGAGAGTAGGTGTATTGAGCCTGTATGAATGGATGCTGGCTGCTTGAGTTGTCAGCAACAAGCACAGACCTATGGAAGCAGTGGTTCGGACCACACCAGCCTCAAAGCTGTTGGTTTGAGTTAGGCATTGACCTTTGTAAGGCTGCAGAAAGGTCCATGGGATTGTGTGTGGTGTGGTCACACAAGGACTGGAATAGTTTTCCCTGGCCTGATGAGCCTGGTGGTGCTAAAGGTGCCCCGAGCATTGCAAAGTATTCCCTAGAGCTTTAGCCCGTTAAACAGGGCACTTTTTTGCTATTTGTACAGGCAAGTTAGTAGAGCAAATACAATGAAAGTGAAAAGTGATGGTTTACAAATAAGTTACAGGAAATGCAGAATACAATTGTGATTTATCATTCAAAGTCTCAAGTCATAAATCAGCTCAGTGACCCTTAAATGAATGCAGTAGCAAAGTGGCGTGACTTCTAAATCAGGTTCGGACTTCATACATCAACTAGGCAGGACGTAAATCCATTGTTTGACAAGGTATGTCAACAATTCAAGACATAAATAGTATCATAAGTATATTCTGACAAAGGTCATCTCAGTTGTAGCCAGTGCTCAGCAAGAAGAAGGGGAGGAAAGAGCAGATGGTGTTTCTGCATTTGCTGTACAGAAGAAGCTGAGGGAAGAGCTCATTTTGCCACCAGGAGGAGAAGGCAGCACAGCCACCTCTGCGGGGAATGCCAGCCTTGCACAGCAGAGATCAACACACAGATCTCTCTGCTGGCCCTGATCCTGCTTGGCTGGGGGATATAAGCTGTGCATGTGTAGTGCTGAGCTGAGCTAATTCGCTTCTGTGCTTGAGTGTGGCTGGGGATTTCAGGTTTGTATTTTTGCAGAGAGCTCTGCTGTTCCACATAGGTGTGCTGGCTCCCTCCCAGCCAGATGGGTATCTCTGACAATGCTCTGTGCTGTGCTGTGTACACATGCCCTCTGCCAGCTACATATCCATTACAAGTTCTTGTGGAAATGCCAGGACAACTTAACACTCTGGGTAAATAAATCATGACCAAATGACAGAGCCCAGCATGACTGTGAGCTGGGAAGCAGGGCTGAATCTGGGCAACTGGGCAGGATGTGGTGCCTCTAGAGTGCAGGGCTAATCTCTTGCTGTAACTGAGCAGTGTGACTTCTTCTCTTATCTTAGATTTATTAGGCATAAGGCTGTTTACTGCAGTCACCAAAGAAACAATTATTCGCTACCATACTTAGCTGCTCTGGAGTGATGGAGCATACTTGCTGCATTATGAAATCACTTAAAATGTGCCACATCCAAATGGTTTTTGAACACTTCCAGTCATGGTGACTTAACCACTTCCCTGGGCAGCCTGCTTCAGATCTTGACAAGTCTTTCAGTGAAGAAATTTTCCTAATATGCCATCTAAACCTCCCCTGATGTAATTTGAGTTCATTTTGTCTCGTCCTGTTTCTTACCTTGGAGAAGGGACTGATGTGGCTAAATGATAAGATTTTCCCTGATCTCAGACAAAGTAAGGAAACCGTCAGGGCCACGAGGGCACAGCCAGCCCTGACTGTCCCCTGCAGCTCTCCCAGCCTGCTCAGGGCCCAGGCCAGACTCCAGCTCTCCACAGCCCTGCCCTGGCCCAGGGCAATGAATGACAGAAAAAAAAGCATTGGTACCAATACCCGAGAACACCCCTATCAAAGCAATAAAATGAGTTACAAACAGCACAGATTTGTCAGAAAGAATTTGTGGCAACTTGTTAGATTTCTTCAGCAGGATGACAAATCTCTCGCGCAGATGAGCAGTAGTTGGTGGCTGCCTCATGTCATACACTGACAGCTGAGATAGGGAAGCACATTCTGGACAAACTGCAGTTTAGAAATTGTTTGGAAAAGTATGCTCAAAGACTTTTTACAACTGATATCACTGTCAAAACAGACAAGGTCCACTTTGTGTCTAGAACTGCTCAATATCTTTATAAGTGACCTAGAGAATGGGATAAAGAATATGTCTATGGGCATGGAAGAGGGCATGAGGAGGAGAGGACTATGAAGGCAGGCACAGTTTGAAATCATAAGGGCCATGAAAAACTGGAGAAAGAAACTGGAAATGATCATAGGTCTTCAAAAAGTCCTCTGTGAGGGAAATCTGAACAAAGAGGGGTAGTCTGAAGTAAAGAAAGCAGCATTAAACTTGGCCAGCAGATGTTAAATGAGATAAAAGTGACTGCAGGGAAGATAGACAGCAGATGCATGGAGTACTGCAGAAGAATCAACATTCAATTTGTCCATCAGTAGACTCAGCTTAGACACCAGAAAAAGCTTCTGTGCTGTAAGGATGGTGAAACCCTGGCAAAGTGTCCCTCAGCGTGCCAGTAAATCTCCCTTTTGGGAGGTATTTAAATTCAGACTATGCAAGCTTCTATGAGGGTCACACAGGCATCCCAAATTTTGGTTTGGGTGTGTGGCACAAGCTAGAAGGCAATTTGAAAAACTTGCCAGTGCTGAGTTTTATGATCTTGCCAAGCAATCTGGATTGCTGTGCGACTGGCTGGTCCTCAGTATCACCTCTCACACTGCCAAGTTCTCACCACAGTTTTGTCATTGCTGATTTTCTTCTTTAAACATATGACTATGTTAATTAGTATCAGACTTAGCACTGATTGTTCTTTCACTTTATGGGGAAAACAGTATATGTTTTAATATTTTCCCAGTAATGACTACTGAGGTCTAATGATAATTAGTCATTGTACAAATTAGTCATTGCTGCTGTGCATTTCAGCTCCGTGTGACAGACATGTGAAGAAGATGCTAGTGTGGTTGAAGTCTGGATTGATGAAAGCATAGGTAGCATAAAAGGAGTGTGAGTGTTCCGTGATGAAATAAAACCTTTTGTTGTAGAACAACTAAAAATTTGGACTACTGTCTCATGGAAAGGGAACTGTTGTATCCATATTATACATATGAAGTACTTCAGCCTAGAGCAATTACAACTTCTGTATGTATATTGTTAGATTTCACAAAATTATAGGCAATGCAATGGATTAAGCCTCAAAATGCTCTTCTGAAGTGTGTGATCAAATACTCTTGTTCGTAGCTTTTCAAACATGAAAGCTTAAGGCGATATGAGACAAGCTGAAAGCTACTGTGCACAGACCTTGAAATCACAGGTTCCTGATAGAGCTTTGCTCATATTATCTGTGTCCTGTTCCTTTCCTTATATTAATTATGTAGTTAGAAGATTAAAACAAAACCAAGAAAAAGGGAACACACACACACACACACACACACACACACGCAATGACCCTAGTCTGACTCTGTGGGACAAGGAATTATCTCACCAAAAATAATAGATCATACTAAAAAACCCCCAAACTGGAATTTTGTTCTGTTAAATAAATATCCTTTTATGTTCATATGCTTGTGCAGTTTCTTTATGGATGAAGAGTACTAAAAAGCCAGTTACAATCTAAGGTGTGTCTAGGAGATGATTGTACCTTGCCGGTATCTTCAGAAGATGGTCACAGAGGTCTAAATCACCAGGTACAACAAGGTGCAGATCAGTCACTGCAGCTATTTTCTTCCCATAGGCAGGAAGCTCTCTTCAGTCCCTCCAGTGGGGAATTGCTCCTCCAAGGGAGGTGGCAGCTCTGAGATCCTGGGCACTGAGATCTCCCAGCTGCTCTGTGCTGCCCTGTCTGTGTCCCAGTGTGCTCCTGCCCTGCTGGGTGCTGCTCACAGGGGTTTACAACTGTTTCTGCTCTCCTACTTTGTCTGTACATAAATGCTGAATACCAACACCTTGCAGTTTTAGGTACTTCGTAGACCTGTGTCTTTTATTTTCTGTTTCCCGAGAGGAAGGTATCGACAACGACACCAGTAAGAAAGGAGATGGACTGGCCATTGCAGAGCTGTGTTCGTAGCTGCAGAGATAAGCTTGGTTTATCATTCCGTATTTATAATACCTACCCTAAATCTTGTTGTTTGGGTGGTTTTCTTTTTGTATTCAGGACATTTCATTTTGAACTTAATCCACTTTCTGAGCATAACATATCTTAGTAACAGGTCAGGACTTGGCTTTTCTAATGCTATCATGTTAGTCAAGTGACTATTGTTGTTTAGTATCACCCAACACTTTGAGTTGTCAATGTCCCAAATATGATAACCTGCTTCCTTTTTCCTGCAACATGTCATCCATTAGCATTCCAACTGCATTACACACTGCCTTTAGGGATACAAAGTTAGAGCACCAGGCTCTCCTAACATTAAACGAGGGGACCATCTCGTGTCCCTGAACACTGAGGGTTCAGCAAGAGGAGTTAATAGAGATGAACACTTATTTGAAAAAAAGCTTTCAGCTGGCTAAATTTATAAATTATAAATTCATAATACAGCCTCTTTAATTATTTTGTCTCTTTAATTAATTTGCAATTAAAAAATTCCATACTTAATAGAAATTGTAATTTCTGAAATATGATTTACTCACTGCTTATTTCTTACCTCTGTATTTATTGCAAGTCTTCAGCCAGCTCCTGGTTACTTAATGCACTGAACTAGTAACTTTAATTCTAAGGCTCACCTCATATTACCAAAGCAATCAGGATTTGGGTCATATAAAGTAATCCACTGGAAATAGAATAATTAGTTATTCAGTGTGGATTTATATTTGTAAAATTGTTGCTTTGAAACAACAATAAAAGATAAGAGAAACCAGAATGGAAACTACCTTTTAAAATAAAAATTCCATCCATTTGTTGAAGTGAAATTCGTAGTTTCCCCTTTACCTTTTCCAGTCCAATTTTAAAAATCCCAAGGGATATTAAGTAACAAATTAGACATGAACTTCCAATATGTTGTGCCTATGAAAGAAAGGTCAGTGTGGTTTTGGGTTGCATTCACCAGGCACCCTATCATCCTCTATTGGAGCAGGAAGCTAATAATCTTTCTTTATATGGTTTTAGGATGCAAAACATGCTCTTGCAATGCTGTGTTCAGTTATGGGCATCTTATTACCTGAAAGATATTGACAGATCATAAAAGCAGAAGGGCTCAGGTCATTTTCATTTGTCACACAGTGTGACATTCCATCCTTCTCCTTCTCCCAAGAGGTAAAAAAAGTGTAACAAAATTTGACTCTAGAAATATTCTGATTTATTTATTAGTAAGTTATGGTAATAAATGCATTGTTCTGATATTATATTATGCAAGTTTAAGTGACCTGCCAGTCTTGCAGGAACAATTCCGAATCCTCGTCATGTATAAAAAATGCAGAATACTATGCTCCAAGGTCCAAGTGAGAAGTATAAGAAGATATTGCTATACATTTCCTGCACTAGAATGGTAAAACAATTTAGGTGTCCACACATAGATTCAAAAGTCATTGGCACCCAGAAGTCTTTCCAGGATTCCAGAAAGTCTTGGCATGCCCTTTAAAATATGAAGGTTTTTTCCCATTCTTACCACAGGAACTACTATTATTTTAAACATTTAGAAACCTGTAAGCACTCTTAAGCTAATCACACTTGTCTTCTTTGTAGAGTATTATTAAGGTTTCTGAATTAGTAATGTATTACAATCTTTTGTGATTTTATGAATGTTTTAATTTTGTTTCATAACTCAGTGCCCAAAGACAGCATTTCTCATTTTTTTAATTATGGAGCAGATAGTTCAGTAGGAGTTTTCTCATTAATTTTCTTGTAAAAGCTTTTGCAATTCTTTGGAGTTTCTTCAGCTTCTCACTGAAGGAGGAACAGATTTCCAAAAGCGGGGCAATTATTTTGGCTTTATTCTGAATTTGAAAATACTCTTTTTGAATCTCTGACGCACGGGGCTTCGGACATGCTTTCAATTATGTCATAAGAAGAATGAGTACATTAAATATTTATTCATGTCTCAAGGGAGACTGTCACCTGGAAAAGGACACGATCCTGGCTAGAGCGGGGAGTCCTTTGGCACTATAGTCTCGCTCACACCACAGGCTGTTGGAACCTGGGTGCAGCAGCCACCAGTGCTGCCGGGCCTCAAATGACCCCTTACCCTTGTAAATAAATCTAAGGCTTTAAAAACAAACGTGTCTCAAGCTGCTTGTGAACTTTAGTTGAAGATTGACTTGTATAACATCCCTTGTCGCATATAATATGCAATACCTTATGTAAGGTATGATCTATAGGTCGATTATAATATCCATCCTTACACAGTAATATGCACAGCGCTGTATGCACAGGTACATGTCGGTGCACACAGACAGACCAACACATACACACTGATACACAAACATACAGTAGTAAGGAGACAACAGACAGCAGAAGGCTTCAGGAAGGTACATGGGTCACTCCTGCAAAGCCAGAACAGACAGGATGGATCAGAGTGGGGATATACTCCCTCTGCCTGTCTGTGTCTCTTTTCCCCTTGCTCCATAGCCCATCAAAGTTCATGCCATAGCACGAGAAGTTCAGTCTACACAGGCACATGGTGTATAAGATGGATGGGAATGTGTTTTGTGTACAACAGGAAAAGCTATGGCAGGAAAGAAAACCTGTGACTGGTGGTGTGTGGCTCAGGCCTGGTAAACATCACGGTTTTGTTAGTCAGTCAAATATCTGGATTTCTGAGTGACTGAGGTTACAGTGCCTGGTGCTGGAGCTCTCTGAGGAGATCAGTGCAGCAGTTCCTGTTCTTTGATGAAAATATGAGGTTATAAAAGTAGGGTCCTGAAATACAGATGCACAAGGCCTGGGAACATTGTGGAAAGGCAGAAAGTGCACTTTGGGTCCTTTATTCTGAAGTGAAATTCTTCCCTACATATCAAAACCAACCATTTAATTTACAAAAGCTGTGGTTTGGTAATTATAATATTGTCAGGACTATGGAAATCTACCTAATCTGGCATTCGTATGATTTTTTTCATGACATTTTTGCATGATATTATTCATTTTTGCATGATATTTTCCAGTCACATTTACTACCCCAGGAAGACTTGCTGTTTACTGTGAGGGTGGTAAGCCACTGGAACACATGGAGTTGTGGATGCCCCAACCCTGGAAGCGTTCAAGGCCAAGGTGGATGGGACTTGGAGCAACCTGGTCGAAGGAAAGGTGTCCAAGCTCATGGCAGAAAGGTTAGAACTAGGTGATCTTTGAGGTTCCTCCCAACTCAAGCCATTCTATGATCCTCTCCTGAGTTCACTCTTCCTCAGAGACAGTGCAACTCCATATTTCCTCTCATCTCTACTTAAAACCTCATAGATTTCAGTTTCTGCAATCTGGGCATTTTATTAAAGTCTGAATGGGCTTGTAAAAATAAAATCAGAAACATTAGCTGGCCTTGAATTTTCGTTCTATATGGATACTTGTTCTGGTTTCGAGGACAATGTGTTTGGTTTCAAGGGTAGTCAAAGGATATTCAAAATCTTTAAAATTCTCGGCTACAGTAATCAGCCTGGAGGACAAGGAAGTAAAAAAGGACAGGAGAAAAAAATAGCAAGGTGTCTCCCCCATAGGTTGTTCCTCTGAGGAGAAAAAACCAAAGGTGTGATTATTAATTGTTTTGAGTAGATGACTCCCAAAGCACAAAGGTGCCTGCAGTACTGAATACATACTCCAGACTGGTGTCCCAAACAGTGACACTGTCACGTCATAAGCCCATCCCACAAAATACACCACAGAGAACACGTACTGCAAGTAAGGTATTACTGGTATAATACAGACAAAATGCTGTGAGTACGAGAGCAGATAACTCCAAATTGTAACTAGCAGCTGTTAAACCAATACAGTGAATATTTAGAACAATTTCTTTTAACACACTCTGGTTGGATCTGTCCTTATCTCAACCCTTTGGGGCAGACATTGGATGCCAAAATGAACTGCCATGGTTTTAAACCCACCTGGAGATGAAACACCATGCAACCACTGGCTCAACACCCCCTTTCTTCCCCACCACTCCGGTGGAACGGGGAGGAGAATTGAAGTAAAACTTGTATGCTGAGATAAGAACAATTTAAGAATTGAAAATAAAGTAAATTGGGTCAGTTCAGGTCACCTGTCCCAGCTATGCTCCCTCACAGTTAGGGTTATTTTTGTTTTTTATATACCTCCTCACCAGCAGAGTATGAGACAAGGAAAAAACAAGGAAGTTTGTCCTTGTTTTAGGATAAACATGACTTAGCAAAAACCCAAAACGTCAGTGTGTTATCAACACCATTCTCATTCCAAACCCAAAAAATAGCACTGTAACAGCTACTGAGAAGAAATTAAATCTACCCTAGCCGAAAAGAGGAAACTTCAAAATGCCATAAATCTGGGAAATTCCCGTTGTTGACTCGTATATGTATGTCCCGTGGCACTGGTACCTCAGGCACGGTAGTGCCAGCAGCCCTCTCCCTGTATGCCAGCATGGTTCCAGTCACTTGGTGCCAGGCAAGGGAGCTGCTGAATCTCCCTGGAAGCATGTGATGCTTAGCTATGCACGAGCCACAATGCCCTACTCCCCTTCTTCGGCCTTTTCTCCTCCCATTCCGCAGCACTGTGAAAAATGAGACTTTACCCTGCAGTGAGAGCGTCTTGGGAGCAGAAATTCTACAGCTCTCTGGTTATTGCAAAGGTAACTCCAGCAAACGAGTATATGCATCCCCTGGGAAACGCCACCCTGTCAGGGACCCCGGGGCTCCCGTTTCCTTGTCTCTGCCTCGGAAGCATGTGGAAGGATGCACTGCTGCTGGCCAACAAATGGTGGAGCTCTTGCTTTGAGAAATGGGGACGATAACTTCGCTGCTCCCAACCTGATGCAGAAAGAGGAGCTGGCAAGACACTGTGTTAAACGGCAGGACTGCTGAAGGACCAGTTCTGTCTGTTAGACGGATGCCAGTAGAGAATAGAAATGCATTGTAGCTAAAAAGACTAAATTTTTCTCTTTTTTTAAAAAGGCAGCTACCTCAGAGAAGGTGGCTAAAGGATGCTCCTGATTCAACAATCTTCATTTTCTGAAATTGGCACAAACTAAGAGTTAAACTTAGCTAATTTGATTTTTTTTTAATAATTTAAGAATTCTGCTTATGCGTAACAATTAAAGTTTGAATTTTTAAAAGACAAAAAAGCCCGTTTTATATTTTAATATTAGTTCCTAGAATAAAGAAAGTCAAGAAAAAATAGGCTGTAGATTTTCTAATGCACTTAGTTTTTGTAATATTTTCAACACAGCAATTCAGATCACTCACCAGAACATTACAAAACTATGTCAGAAAAAGAAGTGTAAAAATAATAGCTTTTATAAGAATCTTCCATCATTCAAACCACAATTTTTAGATTTCCTATAACTGCTTTTTGTACAAATCTTTATTTGGATATTTTTCATAGGTATGTTCCTAAGAAAGATAATGTTTTTTTTTTTCCATTTCAAGTGAGACACCATTACTGGACTAAAAGAGTTGAAAAGTAATTTGTCCCACGCAGTGTTTCAGAACATAGGCAATTAAGTTTTATGTGACTGCTAGAGTTATTTTCTTTTTGATCCTTAAACAGAATGTTGCTAATATATATTGGTGGGAAATACATGTGTGTGCTCAGCTTTATGTATATATCTAGTTACATCTGCCTGGTGTAGGAAAATATCCCAGATCAGTCTTTTTGCCCTGTCATTGCAATACATTCATAAAAGTGTGAGCCTGTGTTACACTGCCAGTGTCACAGCCCAAGTACTGGCTTGTTCTACCCCAGCTACTGACAGTCTTATGGATTTGGGGCCAAAGCATTCTTCATATGTTTGTAAGTGATGCTTGGGATATAGAACCACCATGTAACAGTTAGTAAGACACTAATTATGTGGCAGATTAACTAGAATATCCTGGCCTTTGTGTTGCATAATGTGCTTGATAATTTGACTGTAGATTGTTCCACAAACAAAATAGAAACCCCAAACAAAATAGAAACTGCACACACCCTCAAATCCAGCCTTCCAACGTGGAAGGAAACTCCAAACAATATGAAGTATTTTGGTGCAATTGGGTTTGGAGCATCTATATGGAAGCTGGACAGCCAGGAAAGCTTTCCCTCTCCATTTCTTCCTTTGCCATTCTGTTTTTCTTCAGGACAGAGTGACTGCTTGTTGTCAAATAACTCCTGCCTCCATTATTTCTCATCAAGAGCGATGGAAGGGGTGTTGGCATTGTGTCTTCTCAGACCCTAAAGGATCTACCAAGACAGCCTGCTGAAAAGCCATTATATTTGAAGGAGCATTTAATTTGTGCTTTAGTCTTACTGCAGGCTGTAAATACAGGTGTGGGGATTTTTTACGGGCTCATTTTTAGAGGGGCTTCAGGGTTCACAGCACTGCAGTCTTTGCCAGTCAGATAACACTTTGCACACAGTGTATACCCCTGGAAGTGACTACCTTGGTGATTTAGCCTGAGTGCTGTTCTGAAGCTGACTGGAATAGATTTACTTGTTTGGGCCTCTAATTGACTTGCCACAAACCAGTTTTATCAATCAATGCTCTTTAATTGTTACTTTTGTGACTGTTTCCTGAAGCAAAGGGGGGAAAAGCATTCTATAAGTGGTGTGACAGGATTTAAAATAAATGATCAGACATTGCCAGCAAGCTGGCTGGGCAAATGTAGAACTTGAAAATTACTGCTGAATTCTTTCTAAAAAATCTGTGGAGATTCAGAATGATGTTGACACTCTTAAACTAAACTCATGACAAAGATTTTAAATCATATCTCATACACAAGAGCAACCTGGAAAGCAATTAAACTTCCCTTTTGCTAAAACCCCCCATATCTGCAAACCTAATGCTACAGCAGAATTCCCAAGTAGCAATTGCAGGCTGGTCTGAGGACCAGCAGACAGAGTGCTGGAGGAGGACTCGCTCTCAAGGGCTCTCCAGATTTCAGATGCTCCAAAGTTTCTAATTTTTCAAAATCTTCTACTGGAGCAGACCGCACTATGGTTTTAATAACTTCTTTTGATAAGATACTGTACTGTAGTGATAAAATGCCTCAATTAAATTTCTCATCTTTTATAAAAAATGACTGAAATGTAATTCAATATTATAACTGGAAGGTGCTTAGTTGGAAGTGGATTTGGGATGTTCATTAGAGTCAGTGGCTTGGAAGGAGGCATTTAGATCCATTCCATCAGTTTCCATCTCTGCTAATGTCAGAGAAAACCAGTCTAAATAGCTGTCTAGAAAGATTTTCCCCCTGTGTTGCTGTGCTTTAAATTAGGTGATTATGAAGTTTTCAATGCAGCTAAGTGCAATTTATATTAAACTGAAGTATATCTTATTATTTCTGAGGCTGTGCTTGAGCTTTTGATTTCAGGTTGATGAATTATTTTAACAGTATTCTGCATATTAACTCACTTCCTACTATGGATGCAAATGATTGAGAGATGGGACACAGCTGATTAACTTGCCTACTGCAAGTTAACTGATACTGCAGTGCTACAAAGCAGAACAAGTAAATGTGAAAATGGTTCAACTTTTGCCAGCCCGGTATCTCTGCAAATATCTTTAAGTATTTCTCACGTAGGAGTTCTCAGCCAGATCCATCTGCTGATAGCTGGTGGCCAGCACCAAAACATTTATAGGCTATTAGGGTCCACAGAAGCTTGAGACCAACAGTTACCTCGAATTGTTCAGTTCTCCTTAACAGCAGGCACTATTTCCATTTAAATTCCTATGGTTATTTTAGGTTTCAGGGTAATTTTCCCTTCCTGCAATGTTGGTTTTGCAGACTCCATCCATGTCTGTTCTGCCACAATAGATGGCTGCTGGAACTAAGATAACTACTTTGAAGCTGGCTTAGGTTTCTTTCTACCACAGGGCACTCCCTGGCTGTCACATTCATACTGACTGCAATATATATGTACTGATAGCTGTAGACAAGCTGGCACCATGCTATTCTTATGAGTACCAGCTATACCCACTGCTAGTTAAACCAGACAAAATTTCTCTTCCATTTGCCTACAGAAAGATTCATTTGTGCTCTCCTTTCACATTTCCCCTGGGAACGTGCTGTTGGATCTCTTTATCTTCCCTTAAAATTTCTCTTTATTTGCTTTTACAGACACTTAACTTTTTTCCCCCTGTAACACTTAGGAGGAGAAAGGTAAAGCTTATGCAAAAGCTCATTCAAGGATGCTGATTTTGAAATCATCTACTTCTTGAGGGGATACCCTAGGCAAATTCCAGGAAAGTTAACCTGTCAAACCTCATTAGATCTGCTTTTTCAACCCGTGATACATCTTTCTCTAGTCTCTTCAACATTTATTAACATAATTCACTTCATAATTTTTTTCCTAAATAAAATATGTAGGGCTTGATCTTACACTGAAGCAAAGTGAGTAGCATGCTCCAGCTGAAAATGCAGCCCCATAACTGCCAAAGAAGAGATTAGCTGGCAAAGATTTGTACATGCAATATCAACATTGCAAAAATTTCTACATGCGATATCAACACTGCGGAGACATAAGCTAGCTTCGTACATGTATCTAGTCTGTTTGATCTTTATGCTAGAAAAAAAGACCATGAATTAAGATCCTCAAAATCAGAGAATACCAAAATATTCAGCATGGACTGCATAAACTTTGACACTGCATTGCTGAATAAATTGTTATTGTACAGACTATTCTTCAGAAACAGAACTGCGTAAATAATACTTCCTATTTTCACACTCTGAGGTACTCTGTATCTTTGTAACCAACATCCCAGAGCACTATTTTTCCTCATTTCCTCATAAAGTCTCTTGCAATTAAATATTCATATATAGTAAAATAAAAGACAAGGAATTTGTCTATGCAAATAAAGCATGTTACAAAACCTCATAACCGTTTTCATTCCCAAGATGAACAAAAAATTTTTGACTGATACTCATGAGCTCTCCTTGTAAAGTGAAGCTCAGAAATCCTTTGCTCTTTACTAAGGTCTACTGAACAATGAGTGAACTTTACAGAATTTATCTTTATTTAGCTGATCTGTTGTAAAGGCTAAAGCATACGTTTTATACATATTGAACTTCTGGTTAATTATTTTTTACATGCATTAGCACTAGGTAAATTAATCCACATTAAGTGACAATGATGTTAACGCTGTCCTGATTTAGTGGCAGTTATTATCACTCAGTATATCTAAGTAGTTTTCCTAGGAGAAATCCTAGGACAACATATGCTTGCAAAAGCGATGGGCAGTTAAATACATTGTACTACAATTATATTTTATATATGTGTGGAGAACTTTTCCTCAAAACATTGCCTTATGATTGAATACGGAATCATGTTCCTGCCAACAAGTGATGCATCAAATCAGTATAATAACAGTCAGGATTGAATCAGGAAATGAACTGTCAGAATCAATTGGTGGTTATCCTGCTTTTGGAAATTTGTAGTTGCATCAGGCAGAAATGGACTTGAAAGTGTGGGCCAATAAAGGTGAATGAGCTTCAGAAGATAAAAAAAATCACAGATCTGAAACTAAACACAGTCTCAGAAATATTGTATGCTTTACTTTAATATAAGCTGGTTTAAAACACATTTTAAGGTTAATGAATCCATCATGTAAATCACCAGCATAGAAATGAGAAAAGAAACACAGCAGAAAATGAATAGATCTTGCTTCTCAAATCATCACAAATGAAGATGGGTTCCATGCCTCTTCTCAATGCAAGGTCTAATGATCCCAAACCCTGTTAAAATCTAAATATTCAGGTACTTGCCAGAAGTCTATGTAATAGCCAAAGAATTTGAATATTGCCAGAAAATGTTAGAAAGCCTCAATGGTTCAAGGTATTACCGATTTTTTACACAAGGAGGCAAATTAAATTTTAACACCAACCATATGGGGACCTCCTCTCTACTCCTTTGTTACAGCAGAACAGAAATACAAGGATGAGAAAGAACTTCCAGTGTGTCCTTGCAGCAGCAATCTCTTCCTCCAGTCTTTGTTTCAGTCAATGTGGTAGCCTTCTGAAGTGCAGAAAATTTCAAGCAGGCCCTTCCAGTCCCTAGAAAGGGCTGCCTCTGGGACATGCCTAGATGGCATCCTGCTTCCTTCAGCAGCCTTTCAGCCCCTGCTGCGCTGCCTCCTGTGTCAGTCCTACCCCTCTTCTCTCTGCCACATTCCACTGCGTGACAGCTTCTCCCCCAGGAAAGTGCTCTAGTGCAAGGGCAAGTGGGACTCTGCTTTTATAAATAAACAAAATATAAAAACTGAGAACAAGAAAATAAAGCAGATACTGTACTTCAAGCTAGGTAACTCCTTTCTTTGGGAGTATGACTGGTAGGGGAGATACTGCTGCATCCCCTTCCATCCAGAAGCTCAGGGGAACCCTCACTTGCCCTTCTCTCTCTTCCATGAATTTAGTTCTCCCACTCATCCTATCAGCCCTGTATTGTTATCTGGTTCCTGTTGAAGTGACTTGCCTTCAGCAGAGGGATTTGGTTGAGTCTCCATGGTTGGAAGTGTTCAAGATGCAGTTGGTCAGGGTGCTAGATAATCTCCTCTATGTTCCCTTTCCTCTGAAAAGTTGGACTAGGTGAGCTTTGAAGGTCCCATTCCAACCAGGGCTGTTCTATAATTCTATGACTATTTTCAGGACTTAACTGAGCCAGGAGAGATATGACTCTGAAAAGGAATGATATGGCATTCATCTATGAAAGTGAGTACTGGGTTCTAATTTGTGCCACAGTAACTGAATCATCTTTCTAATATACATGTACCTTGTGTAAATGGCATGAATAAACTCTTGAGCAAGGAACGGAAGCTCTCTCCTCTTCCCCAAATGTGACTCCACAACTAGTGGGCTACATCACTGACTCCATCAGTCCATTTTCCTTCTCTCTCTTTTGTCTCAAGCAGGTACGTTCACCTTGTCACATAGCACAGACACGTGTGGGTGCAGTGCTTGTCTCAGCATCACGACATGTGGAGCTGAAAGGTTTTAGGAAGCGGAAAGAGCTTATTTCACCACTAATCCTTGAGCTGTCCTACGAGAAAGAGGCTGCTACTGCATGGCTTGGCAGAAACCCTTGTTTCTTCTTCACCTTGGCTGCTGGAAGTTGTTCAAGAGAAAGCCAGAAGAAAGGGAGCCTCAGGCAAAGAGCTTGATGGGACAGCTGAATGTCTCAAGTAGGAAAGCCGCATGATGAAGGAAGGGCAGGTTCTCGGAACCTGGCCCCAGCATGGATAACATTTTTGGAAATCCAAGGTCTGCTGTGCAGCCACATCCTCCAAGATGAGGAGACAGCTCCAGGGACTAGGAAAGTGAGGGAGCCTGCTGTGGTCCTGCAAATATGGCAGCTGCCTTGTATCACTGAGCACCTGGGTGGTGTTTGGATGTAATGGTCCTATGTTGATCTGAGTACCTTCGAAAAACAGTGATTTGTGACCCACTGAAGCACCAAAGGGCAAGCACGGTCCCAAGGGGAAAAAAAAGACTGCTTTTTGCACCAGACTAGGATTGAAATGATCTCCTTGTCTAATTCCCCTGCATGCCAGCAGTATGCCCAGACCTTCATCCCATATGTCTGTAGAGCAGTCATCCACTCCCATTGATGCTGGGGCATTGTGTCTGCTAGAAGGTAAAGTTGCATGGCAGGAAGGAATTTCATGCCCTAGCAGTAAGGACATCTGGCTGGAAGCAGGAAGTCCTGGAATTTGCTACCTTTTCCTTTGATAGAGTATATGTTTTATGTGAGACACATAAAAAAAAAAAATTAAAAATTTTTTTTCGATAAAAAAGAAACCATTGCAGAGTGTGTTGGAGGAGAGAGATCTATACCAAACAATATGACATTACTGAAAATATATGAGTGAAAGATGAAGGCAGTAGAGGTAGCAAGCGTTCAACAGCTAATTTGAACTTTTCTGTACTGGCATCATGAATCTGCCACTTATGGCTGTGTTAAGCAGTGTTGCACAGTTTACCTCCCACAGACCTTAGAATATCAGAAAAAGAACCAGCAAAACTAATGTGTGGATCTCAAAGACTGTCTCTTGGGACCAATAAAACAACTGTCAGGAAAGGAATTCAAGACTAATGTGCTTGAAGAGTATTGCTGTTCCCACTGCTTATAGAATCAGGTTACTTATAAATCTTGGAAAAATGCAACAAAAAATTTAAATATTGGTGGAAATATTTACAGTTAGAGTTTCCCAGATTTGAGCCATGACTGAAATATTTGTGTAGGGGAAAACATCCATAAATGGACATTTCAAATAACAAGATGAACATTGCTATAGGATTCAATGATCATCACAGCAGATGGGCCCTGGTCTTAAGCGTATTAGAGTGCAGGGCCTTTTTGCACATTTTCCTGTATCCTTGTCTTGGTTTGAAAGACAGGTGTCTGCTAAGGAAGGCAGAAGCCTCCCTTGGAATGGCGGATGTAACCCCCTTCCCTCCGAGTTATTATAATTTTGAAATCAAGGGGCTTTTTAGGCAAAGATGTGGGAAATAGGAATAACAGTTCTTTACTATTATATATATATAACCAGTCAAACAAGCAACAATAACCATGGCAGTAACAGCAAACACAAACCCAGTGCCAGCCTTCTCGGCTGTCGGGCCCTTTCCCCTCGGGTGCAGTTCCGCTCGCAGCCGGCAGGGGCGCTGGCGGCTCCCGGTGAGCAGGGCAGGTGCGATGGTTCCCCCGCGGCTGCAGGGGGCGCTCCGGAGCGAGCTCGGGGAGCGCGCGGCACCGGTGCCCTGGGATCCCGGGAAAAGGATGGAACAAAGGCTTCACAAACCGCTGGGCAGCTGATCCCGGTGTCCAGCTGGACCCTTGGGAACAGCAGGCTGGAACGGCAGGGACGAGCACAAATCCCGGGTGGCAGACGCGATGTATCCAAGCGGGGAATCCCCCGGAGGTCTGGGCAGGCAGGGCGAGCAGGGCTACAGCGCAGCGAAGGCTCGAAGCAGCGGCGGGGCAGGGCGGCCACAGCGCGGCTCTGAGCGGGGCAGGGAAGGCGGGCCTGGGATCCCGGGGCTTTCCAGCACAAGGAAAAGCAGCTGAAGAAAACAGACTCCTCTCTGTCGAAACGCCGGAGACCCAACTGCCCACACACCCGGTGAAACAAAAAGGGTAGCCAGCTCTTTTGTTTTTCTGAAGTACCCAGCCATTTGCTTCCCTAGCAACACGAATGGGGAAAATTCCTTTAACAGAAAAAAAAACAAACCAAGAGAGCTCCCAAAACCCCAACAATCCTCATAGTATAAAATGTTGACATGAGATAAGCTCGTTAGACTAATTTTAATAGACTATTTTTTTTTCCAAAAGCAGCATCTTAATATTTTGTTCCCAAATCTTGATTTTGATGACCTGCTGAATAACCTGATACTAAAACTTACTCTTTAGAAGCTCTCTTGCTACTATGATGAAAAAAATATGTGTTGGGCTAAGTTCTTCGGTTCTCCAGTTCTATGATTGGTTTACATATAACTGGTGAAATAGGACCATTTTCTCATGAATATTATTAGTGAAGTTATAGGAGGAAAAATTAGGACCAAAGGAGAAAGGAGATAAGCATTTTCAAATCATGCCTAGGACACCAATTTTGCAAAGAGCTCAACTGACTGCAGGCAGTCTTGCTGACTCCAGTGGAACTCCTGACAATGTTCCAAGGTAACCATGTGCCCAAGGCATTGCTGGACGTAATTGTTGATCAATAAATCATCATTCAACACAACTTCCATAATATGACAAGCCTGCAGTAAAAGCACAACTTAAAAAAGAGAAACTTTAGAAGAGAAATGCTTATTTCTTTCAGTGTTAAATTGTTCAGAAGTATTTGAAAGATGCAGGTGTTCTATGTACATTAAGAAGTAGAGGTATCCACCTCAACAGAGGATGCAGATACAGTTGTCTCATGAGTTCAAAATTGACAATGTTGAACTCTCTACCAAAACCCATTAAATACATGAAAGCATTACTTGGTATTATAAAAGATGTGTATATGTATATATATACCTACAAGAAAGATTTGGGGTTTTATTGATATGGCATTTGACCACTGAGCGTGGTAAACCAACCACCCTCCTCTAATCCACAACATGAAGACAAGAATAAACACTGCTTTCACTAACAAGTGACTGGGGACTTACTGCTTTAAAGCACGACCAAATTATTACATTAGCCAAATATCCATAAACAAATCCATAAATATTCATGTCTGCATCTAGCTTTAAGTAGATGAAAGGAAACTGGGATTAACTCAGCTCAGAGTGAAAAACAGGTAGGGGATTAAATCATGTTACCTGTTAGGCTGGATAGCAGATTCTGTATCACCAGAAATGTTGTGAGTGATGTGCACAAGTAACCAAGCCATGGAACTCCCAAGCTGCTTGGTGTTGCTCAGGATACCACCAAGATTTATAAGTGAGACATCCTCTGCTCATTTCATGTGCTAGCCTTACTCATATAAACTAAGAAATCTGGACTTGGATGTATACCAGTGAAGAGAGGCTTGAGCCTGGCTTAGACTGATCATGGAAGAGCATTTAACCATAAGTATACTGAAATAGACAGACAGAGGGGGGAGAAATGGAGCAGAGAAGGAGATACTGCAGTATTAGCTCTGCCACTTCTTTGTTGGGAAAGAAAGGACTACACCATCCTCAATGCTTGGAAGAAAGCCTCAGTGCCTAATTCCAGGAGAAAGGTCATGGTTATGAACACCAAATGGAGATAAACATCAAGAGTCCTGTAAGGAATAGGTCTTAACCTACAGCCTTCCTATCAGCATTGCCTCCCTCAGCAGCTCTAGCTTCTGGTGTGGCATGCTGGTTTCTGCAAATCCCAGACTCTTTAGTTTGACTGTGTTTTCTTCATAGTACCTGCTTCTGCCTAGTTCACAGCTGTGAGCCTCACCAGGCAAAACTGCCTGGAAGCTAAATGCTGCAGCAATCAACATCCAAGGGTTCTTGTGAATCAAGCCAGAATGTATTGTTTTCAAATAGAAGATACACTCAATTGTATTGAATACTGATCTGATTTCCGAAACTGAAAATGCACAAGCTGTTCCTTTCAGAAGAAATATCTGCTCATGAAATACTACTTTTTCTGTGGACCTGAATAAAAGAACTTGACACATTCTCTTCAACACCAAGTTTGTGGGAAGAAGGGAATTGTTTCTTTAATTTCTGTGACTCATTGATCTACTTATTTATGAAGTAGATACTAAATTTCAAATGAAAAGATCTTTGGGGTTCAAAGAATATTACTCCTCTAGTTCTTCCTCCTGTCATCAGGTGCTGAAGTATCCAATGAAATGTGCCATTTAAGATTTGATGTGTCTGCTTCTGGTTGGTTTCTGGAAAGAAAATTGTTCAGCTCAAACTTTTTGAACAGCAATTGTTTAACCACCCCCAGTTCCAAGTGATTAACAGCCCTTATAATGTAGCAACAAAGCCTGTATGTTTAGAAAAAGATTATATATTTACTCACTGAGAATAAACACTGAAATATTTATGGCAAGACATAAAATCATAAGTAGCTATTGCTTGTAAATCAAAATTTAACCCTCTAGCAAAAGTAATTGCTTTTCCACTATATTTCAATTGATAAAAATAATTAATAGAAATATTAAATATTATGGCAACACAGTATGAATTATATGTAGATTAGTTTTTAACCAATTCTCAAAATAAAAATTGGAAAGTTCTAAATATGCTTTACATATTATAAAATATGTTTTTTTCTCAATATAAAAATAATAAGAATGCTTTTTTTCTTCATTAACATTTCAATTCAATAAGGCCAAGTATGCCATGAAACCCCATAGTCTACTGGATTATTTATGGAACTAAGTTTATTCTTCCCTTCTTCATCACAAATAGTATTTTTGAACAAGAATTTCCCAGTAATTTTTGGCTATGAGACAGAACTTCACCGTTTTCTTTCACTGAGGTCAAGCTTAGAGACTTCCATCTTATTTCATTACAAATTAACACTAGAGCCAGGCCTAGAAGAGAGATCCTCCCTGCCTAATATCATACTTAATATGTTCTTACTTTCTATACAAAAGACAGGCAATTACATTTACCACAGGAAGAAAATGTTCTGTATTCAAGTTGTCCGCAGCCTTGGGTGCAAAGGTAAATGAGGACTATTAGCTCAACTTTATGGATTTGAAATATAAAGCTCTTGACAAAATAAAGACGAGATTCTTTGGTTACACTGAATAAACCTTGTTACATGAATAGATACATTCTTTTTAGTGGGATTTAATGGTGAATCATTACTCATTCTGAATAAAGGAGTAATGAGTACAGCAACCATCTGTCACAATTTCACTTCCCACAGCAGGGATTAGGCATAAAATTGTGTTAGCAATTTTGATGTTTCGCCTCATGTAATGTCCAGCTCTGGGCATACCACACAACTTTCCAGAAAGTGACCCAGTAGTCAAAAAGTTGTTGTGCATTTTCTTACAGGAATTTAAAATATCATGCATAAAAACGAAGGTATCTATAACTACTTTGTTATTTGATATAAGGCACACAACACTCTATGCCTTTTCCCTTCCTATCAAATCTGTTTTCATGCAGAATGAGCTGGAAGACTGATAATGATGAACTTCAGCATCTGTGGAATGGGATCAAATCCATTGATTTTACAGACATTCTGAAATCACACAGGATTTTAGAAATGTTGTCATACTGTAATTATAATTATTGTCTGTTTGTATATAGTTACAGTCTCTTTTCTTACATTTTGAACTAGAAGTCATTGCAGACTAAACTAAAAAAATATTAATAGAGAGCAGATGTTACAACACTGGTAGTTATTTTAAGCTTCCTATTGTGGAGAAGCTGCAGGGACTAGAATAATGAGTTGGACTAGAACTAAAGTTTTGCCAGTTTCATGACATCAAATATTGTGAATCTGAGCTTGAAATTTTATAAAAAAGTGAAAAATTAATATAATTGTCTCCAAAACAGAAAGACATAAGAAAACCCAAAGAATTATCTTAGGCAATTTCTTGGTATTACTCTACATTCTTCCCCTTTCCCTCTTCTCTTCATGAGATAGTCCTGCCTGCTTTTCAGGTTTACTTGTGCCTAACAGATCTGTTCTAACAGGCTCTGTTCTCCACTGCCACAGCTTATCCCAAGGCAGGGTGGTCCTTAGGAGTTGTGTCTGGGAAATGCACAGCTCAGGACTCGGATGACCCTTGGGTGCTGCTCCTCCCCCTCCCCTTCCTTTCATTGACAGAGAGAACTTCTAGGTGCCAAGCAGCAGAAAGGCAGAACTACCCTGCCTGCTTCCTAAGCAGTCTAGATAGTTCTGCCCAGAAAATAGGCATCTGGAAAATGAAGTTTTTTTCCTCAAACAAGCCTAATACTCATTCAAAGAACACCATTTCTTCCATGGTAGATGCTGACTGCAGAAAGAGGCAAAGTCTCAAGAGAAATCCCAAGCTTGTTAAAGCAGAAGTAGGTAACATACCTTAGGTGCAGATGTAGATATGCACAAGTTTCTGAAATTCTCAGTTTTAGAGAATTTGGATTTAGATAATTCCTCTTTAGAACCAGGACATCTATGAGATCTGGATTCAGGTTTAAACCTGAGTGTTGGAATGCCAAAAGCTAAAAAGAGTCTAGAGCTTTGGCTTTGGTATTGTAGACCAGAAGGGTTCTCCTGGACAGCAGCCACGTGAAAGATGGTCTGACCCATGTTCTCAAATGAGAAACCTCCCATGCTAGTCAGTAATGTAATGAGCTTACAATCAGGGAAGCTTTTGGAAAAGCAATGGCCAGTATGAGAAAGAAAAAGAAAAATATGTAAAATTGCCACCTGATCCTACCAGAGATCAAAGAATTCCAGCAAACAGTGGATACTGTTGTGCCTTTGCACTTGTTAACTGATTGCACAAGAGGAAAGACAAAGGAGCAAAGCTTAGTCTAGGCATCTGCTTCTCTGTGAACTGTGACAAAGACATGAAGAGGCATTTACTTGTTATCATCAGCCCAGGGAGAGCCGTTCTGAGAATGGAAATGCTAATCATCAATCTCCCTGTGCATGCAATGTCTCTGTTTAATAGCTGATAGAGAGTCTCCAAAGGGGCTTTTTTTTGCTCTTTGTTTAAAATGACATATAATGGACCTGGACTTATCAGTGTCTCTAAATGCATTTTCTGTGCTTTATCCTTACTAAGGGATTTAGTCTGTTCTAATGAATATGTGCAGAATTGATTTTGAGCTTGGTATAATTTAATCCATCAATTTAACATTAAATTAATATGCGAAGGGGGTCTCTTTGTGGATGAAAAACAGAAGGGGAACATTCTTATTAATTTAAAATGGACTTGAGAAATGGAAAGAGGCTGCTGCTATTAGTATCTGCCACTGGGCTTAACCAATGGTTGGTGAGTTACCTTGTGTGAATACTGTAGCTGCTAAAGCCACAGCAGCTGAGAGATCCCTGGCTAGAGAGAGCCTAGAGCCCAGGAGGCTGTCGTCACCTCTCTGGGAATCAAACTGCTGAGTGATGTCTTGCCAGGAACTCTGGTGGCTGAATGCTCCTCAACATCCTCCCACCTAAAATGGTTTTCTGCAGACCACCACTCCCAAGACATTTGTCACATGAAAGAGGGGTCCAAACCAAAGCCATGTCCCAAGCGCTGTTAAATGTTTTTGTCTGTGATCAGATCTCACAGCTGATGCCTAGTTCCTGAATTGGACAAATTCTGAATCGGAAAAGATACCTGGAACAGGACATTGTGCAGCATCATCGACCAAAACAGTTTTAAACAATGCTTTTAATCCATCTATGGAGGTCTAACAGAACTCACAAAGATGGCACATAGCAACAACTAAGGCTTAAAAATTAATGATAAAATTTTTAACAAGGACATACAAGAAGGGCACTGGGAGCTGGAGCAAATTTGTTCAGAGCCGCATACCTTTAAAAAATCTTTATCAAAGGAACATTTTAATCACTCCTTTATTTTCCTTTGGATAAGGTCAGACTTACAGGCCTGTAAACTGATCTACCTGGATTCCCATTTTTAAGCAGCAGTACCATAGTAGAAATGCTGGAGGGCTGGGAGGAAGCTGCCTTTCAGCTACTGCTGAGAATGACCCAAGAGGTTCCTCAGTTTTGCCTTCAGCAACACTTGGGAGCCATGTGGTCCAGACTTGCTGAGCCTGTTGGTATTTTTCAAAGGTGCTGTTATAATCCTCTGGGATTATGGATAGAGAATAAAGTTTTTGACCATCATTATATGAGATGAGTATGTCATCTGCCTCTTGCTCTTAAGAGCTCGGGTTCCCGAGAGCAGGAGGGTGGCAACAAAAACATGCTGGAGCTGATCCAGGAGACCCAGAAATACTCCAGAGAAATGTAACAAGACAAATCAGTGGTTTAGAACAGCTTTCACATGGAGGGAGACAAAAATAAGTTATGCTTCCTAGGCTTGGAGAACAGAAGGCATAACAAAAAATAGCAGGGAAAAATTATTGGTTTATTACACCTAAGTAACCCAGTGGCAACCAAATTAATTATCAGAAAGAATTTAAAATAAATGATAGGGTTTTTTTCATAACACATAATTATGTTTTAGAATGCATTGCTGTAGGGGATTGTAGGAGATAAAACTCAAATTCAGAGACACATTAGAAAGAGTAGTGAGCTGATTTAACCAGAGGTGTGGCTGCTCAGGTGCAAATGATACTGTAGAAGCATTTAGGTTACTGTTACACTTTGTACAAGACATCTTTTCTTTTATCAAATCATCAGGGCTTTTTTCCTTATGTGGCATCTGCTGATTTGCAGCAGAAGTATGAATACTTGATAAAGAAGGAATGCACATTCCAGGGTGGGAATGCACTGATAAGTAACGCGAACCCTGGATAGAAAGACTGGATGGTCTTTACCTCTCTCCTAATAATATATGGATGATTTACATTGCAGTATTATCATTCTAACACATTAAACTGTGAAAGACTGATTTGTATCACATGCAGATCAGGAGGATGCTTTCTCTTGAAACGATTTAATCTCATTTAATAATTTTATCTGTTCAGGTACCCATCAGTTCAGACAACTCTCTATGAGAAAGCACCTGTGAAAGCAAAAATTGGAAAGCCAGCTGGAGTGGAACAGATACTGCCTCACCAAACAGAAAGCACACATAGAAAAAATGTGACCAGTAGGAGAAAGTTAATGGCCTTTGGGTCCCTTAGCTTTAGCTATGTCCTGAAGATGTGGTGGGTCTTCATCAGATGAAGCACCTTCTGCCCACAGAATACTGCAAGGCACGTGCAAAATGAGTATGAGAGAAAGAAAGGGGATGAGAAAGGAAGATTTTCCCTGGTTATAGCTCCTGTATATAGCCCTTAACACTTTGGCAAGGCACTTGTCATCAGGACTAGTCCTCCTTGGAAAGGGTAGATCCTTCATCAAGCCTCATACCCCTGGAGAAGGAGCCTTGTTCCAGCAGCTTTGAGCAGACGGATGCAAACCACTCTCTCTTCACTCCCTCCCCATTACAGCTGGTATGTACTCAACCCTGCAACTCCAGTACTTCTGGAGGTGAAATAAATGTGCAATGGTGGCAAGCCTTCACGGTTTTGTATTTTCTTCTGGATTTCCCCTCTACCACTTTTCATTGTGTATGCTTAAATGTGGCAATAAGGGGAAAGATTCATCTGCCTTGCAGAATTGGCCACAATAAATGTTTATGGAAGAAAATTTTAAACAGACCTTTTACAGTCCTAAATATATTCAGTAGCTCCTTGCAGAAGGCAGCTCATTACCTCATTACCTAGTGTGTGCTTTTGTCATTGCAAAATTGCTCTCATGTTGCAATTACTCAAGAGGTACAAGCACCTGCACACTACCTGCTCTCAGTTTGGCCTGTGGCTTGCCATCATCACAGCTGCTCAGGTTTTGGTTTTGGCTTTAATCCTCATCAGAGGTGGTAGTGTCTTGCCAGCAGACTTGCTAGGACAGTAAAAAAATCCCTGCTTGAAAGTCATCCCCCATCCAATATGTGCTCCCTGCTCTTGTGCACTGCCCATTTGGGAACAAATCCAAAATCACACCAGCAGCAGAGATGTGCTGCAGCTGCGGCACTGGAGGAAACTTCTTTTGCCAGTGCCAGAGATGGAGGAAGTGGAGAGAGCATTTTTTAATCTTTGTGACACCTATGTCCTCTTCTGTTTTCCAAAGGTCTGTCAAGCCCCCCTTTCAGAGGAAGAGGAAGCTCTGGAGAAGGGAAGGTGAAGAGTTTGGGTTCATTTACAGGGAACAGCTGGGGTCTCTGTTTGGTACCTGGGGAAAAATGTCAACCTGACCAGGCAGCTGTGTGGGCTTGGAATATTCAAAGCTCTTTGTGCTGGTAAGGACTCTGAGCTACCTCTCCTAATGGTCCAGTCCATTAAATCTGACCAGTTAGTTTCTCTGAGAGCCTTTGGCGCAGGACTTTGACAACAACTTTTTGGAAATCTCAATCCCTGTGTCCTTGGGATAGCCCTAATCTCAGGAGTTTTGCTCCTTCAAAGAACTCCACCAAATGCAGACTCCATGGCTTGTCTTTGGAAGGGATGAGCCTTTCACTTTGTACTGCAATCTAGTCTTTTTTAGAATTCCTTGCAATTTTTCTTGTACACGTCAGGCTGCTGTTTCTTGGATCACCCTGGGATCCTTTTTAAAACCTGATGCCATGTGTCTCGGTTTTGAAAGACAGGTGTCTGCTAAGGAAGGCAGAGGCCC
>NW_024582056.1:17991327-18045568 GCF_017639235.1 Corvus kubaryi
CGAGCTCGGGAAACCCGCGGCTCTGGTGCCCTGGGATCCCGGGAAGGGATGGAACAAAGGCTTCACAAACCCCTGGGCAGCTGATCCCGGGCTCTCAGGAACAGCAGGCTGAAACAGCAGGCTAGAACGGCGGCTGGAACGGCAGGGACGGACGCAAATCCCGGGTGGCAGGCGAGATGTATCCAGATGGGAGAACCCCACGGACGCCCAGGCAGGCAGGGCGAGCAGGGCTACAGCGTAGCGAAAGCTCGAAGCAGCAGCGGGGCAGGGCAGCCACAGCTCGGTCTCCAGCAGGGCAGGGAAAGCGGCTTTTGGGGTCCCGGCGTTGCTTCCAGCAGAAAGAAAGAACGGCCAAAAAGAAAGAAGCAGCAGCTCCTTTCTCTGCAGCTTCTCTCTCCGGACGCTCAGAGCGAACTGACCCCACACCCAGGTGTAGACAAAGGAGTAGCCAGGTCCGCCCCACTCCCCTTTTTGTCTTTCTTAAGTACAGCTATTTGTCCCCTAGCAACATGCATATGGGAGAAAATTCCTTTAACAGGAAAAAAACTAAGACTAAACTAAAACCCCAACACCATGTTTGTCAGCTTTCACTTCTCTGATATTGAGGCCAATTTAAGCACGGTTTATTGCATCACAGATAGCACAAACTTAATGTTTAAATTTTCTTAGACCTCTGCAGTGAGTACTGTCTACTGACAACTTTTTACTAGTTATTTTATTGATTTGCCAAAAACCTTTCCTAAGTTCAATCAGTGCAAGGGTATTCCTCTTGCATGTTCCCTGAAAAGAAAGGTTGTCACAGTGTCACACTTTTTTTTTTTTTTGCAATGAACACTGAAGCAAAGAGTATTTTTCCTTCTTGTTCCATTTTCTGAATGCTTTTATTGAAAGGTGATTCTCTGGTAAGCTCCCTGCTGTGGGTGTTTGAAAAAGTTTTGAAGTATTTTAAATTTCTATATATTTGTTATTAATTTATTATTAATTAAATCTAGTTTCTGTTAACTTTATATTTCAATCTATTTTGTCCTGCATTATTTTTGTCACCAGAGTTGAGGTTCCATTTTCATTCAGTTGTTTGAGTGTCAGTTCCAGTTTTTGAAGGATTCCAGTTTAGTACTCTCTTGGGGTGACTTTATGATGTGTATCCCATATCACTGCCCTATGCCCAGAAATTAATTTTTGTGCCTTTCTATGCCTTTAACTGAGCCTGAGAGGGGGAAGGAAAAACTGAGCAAAACTTTTTCAAAGCAGTCTGCAGCTTGTTCAAGGTCACACAGAGATAACGACTTTGGTTCCAGCTGCGGCAGGGGAGTGAGGAAGCACCCGGCTTGCTGCTCCCAGGTCAGTTTTTGGCCAGTATTCAGCTTCTTTTTCTCCAGAGAAAGACTGAGAGTTGAACTTTTTTTCCTTCCTTAGAATTTTGGATTTTCTCCCTTTTCTGCTGGACTGCTTCAATATCAGAGCACATCGGGAGGACTTTCCACCGGGCACAGAGGGCCTGGCCCTGGGCCAAGCCCCAGCTCCGAGGAGACCAAAGGGAGGACTCGAAAACTTTCCCAGGTTTTTCTCCACAGTGAGAGATTTCATTATTTAGCATTATTTTCCTTTTCCCGTGTGTTTGTTAAATAAATAGTTTTTATCTCCTTCACTTTCCTTCAAGGAAAATTTATTTTTCCCGAACCTGGTGGGGGGAGGGATGGTTGTGACCTGCCTTCTCTCAGAGGATATATTTCTAAATTTGGCCAAAGCAGAACAAATACCAGTAGTCCCCTTACTCTACTGTTTTTTCATTCTAATTACGAGTGGGAAAATTTTCTTAATAGATGGTATAACCATTAGATTTTCTAATAAGGGCCTATAATAATACAGTATTATTTATTCTCATAATATTTAAAACACTGTTATTTCTATTTTTACCTATTCTTTTTCCATGCAAGTCAGTTTTTCACCATCTTCTCTCTGAATAAATGTTACTTTCACAGACAGAACTGTGCAGGTAAGTTTTAAGTAAGTGTCTTTAAAAGGATGACAGCATGGCATGGGAATGACAGAGATGACAAAGCTTTGAAAGCAACTGGAAAGATTCCCATTTGAACTGCAAAGGTACACAGTTCAACATGTTCAAGAGGTAGCTGATTTTCTTTTTTTCCAGCCTTGCTGCCTGAGTACACTGGGAGAGGAATGAAGCTGCACTTCCCTGATTTTCAGGGATGAGATTGTGCTTGAAACCAGGTGACTAGAGAGGCAAAGCTGTAGCACGGAATTGATAAAAGTCTGTTAAATGCTTGATTTCTAGAAACATTATTTATGGAAAATAGTTATTTTTTTTCAGAATGCCAAGAGTGAATCTGTTGAAGAATTTACCATGGAACTGTAAGGCATACTGTGTTTACTGAAAATCCCAGCACCAGAGGCTGGGATGCTGGAACAATGGAGGGTCCATCATCTGTGCTGTGACAAAACTGAGCAAAAAATACAGCTGAGAGCAATCTCTGTAACTAGGCAAGACACATGGTGGGGTTCTGCTATGTAGATGTATAGATATTACACCCCAGCAGCGACCATTATCCCAAAATTATAGTCAACCTTTCAAATGAGCAAGACCACATAGCCATGGAAGATTTGATACAGAGCAAGTCACTGTGTTTCTAGCTTGCTGAGAATGGGGGGAGTGGTGGATACTAGGAAGAAAAGCAGTTGACTGATGTGGCTTATCTCAAATTCTGCCTCACTATTGAGAAGAAAAAAATATAACCCAAGAAGATCCATATGGTTGAAGAGCTTTGTAAAAAACACATAATGACAGATACATTATAAAGACGCTGCCTGTCTAAGGTAGGGGAACAAAGGTGTTTATGACTCCACTGGATTTGACCTCATTAATAGCCAGAGCTTAGGAGAGTGGCTGAAAGCTGGCTGACCCAGCAACCCAACAGGAAACATCACTGGCTTGTGCAGTGCAGCAGCCATGAGGCTTCCAGTGGCTTCCAGTG
Organism: Corvus kubaryi; assembly: GCF_017639235.1. Lineage (NCBI taxonomy): Eukaryota > Metazoa > Chordata > Aves > Passeriformes > Corvidae > Corvus > Corvus kubaryi. The sequence goes on from NW_024582056.1 coordinate 17,994,321, forward strand.
ACGTTTGACCCTTTGCAGTGTGGTGCCCACAGATAAGAGACCGTGCCACCAGAGAGTCGCTGATGAAGTAGTGTCAGTTCCCTCCCTACACAGCAGTAAACTAGGAATTCAACTTCGTGCAGCCTGGATGGTCTAGTGGAAGGTGTTCCTGCCCATGGTGTGGGGGGGTTGGAACTAGATGATCCTTAAGGTCCCTTCTGACCCCAAACCATTCTATGATTCTAAACTTCCTCGAAGATTGACTCCAAAAGCCTCTTTTCCTTTGGTTTAAACTGTCAGTGAACTATCTTAAAGGATGCACATGGTGACACATGTACCAGAAAAATAAGTCTAGAACTCAGTCCCTTTATGTGGGAGCAGATGAGAAAAGCTTGCTTGGGGCTGCAGTTTGAGTGGTGCACAGAGGGTTTTCTGTGTTGTGGGGGAAGACAAGTTCATAGCATGCTATAAAGTACTGAAGAGAGCAACAGTTCAGGGGAGGAAGCTGGGTTTGAATGTAAATGAAAAATTGTTTATAGCCCCAAACTATAAGATTAGCTAAAAATATTAGGTGTTTCATGGTCCCATGCTTTATTAAGCTTTTAAAATACATGTAGGATTTTAATTCTCTTCTGCATCCAGAAAGGCTAGAAACAACCATCTTGTTTTTCTTCTCTCCTGGAAAGAAAGGAAGATTCCATATATATTTGCAGCCTGTGAAAGGGGAAGCTTTAAAACTAAAGCCACAATGGAAGAAAAAGGAAAATCACAAGCTGGCACTGCTGACCTTTGATCTAGGAGAACCAAGAGCTGCAGAGATTTCCTCCTGACCTTTCAGCAAATAATTTAGCCACATGGGATAAAGCCAGCAGAAAACTGACAGGTCACTGAGAGAGTCCTCCACACTCTAGACAACTACACAAGATACCTCTATTAACATTTATTTCAGACTCTTTTAAAATATTATATAGGTGTTTTGCTCTCCACAACTTCTATTAGAGGGCTGTTCCAGAACCTTGCTTCTCTGGTACTTAGAAATCTTTTTCTAATTTCCAGTCTAATTTTATTCATGACTGGTTTACACTAATTTGTTCTTTGCTAACATTATCTTTTTCTTAAATAGCTCATTTCCTTCTGTGGCATATATTCACCTGCTGAATTTATACAGTACCATCTTAACCCCTCTTGCCTTTCATTTTTTCAGGCTAAACCAGACGACTTCTTTTATATTTCCTTTTGTACTCTAGGCTGCCTGCTCACTTAGCCATCTTTCTTGACCTTTTTTGCACTTATTCCTGTTAAACTATTCCTTTTTGTTCCCTCTATTATTTTCTTTTTTTTTTTTTCCTCCATGAGTGGCCAGAAATACATATAAAATTTGTGGAGGATCTCACCAGGGCCCTATATAATGCATTCATATTTAAATTTGTATTAAAAAAATATTTTGTTTGAACAATTATCTGTTTTCATTCTTTCCCTGTTCGTCTCATAATGCTGTGAATCCTGGTTTTGAATACTACAGCTAACTCTAAGTCCCCTAAAATTATGAAACCATATTCTGACAACAATAGTACTATCCTTAAAAGTAGCTCAGTTCTAAAAATCTGCTATAGAACCATCACTTTGTGCACTTGTGTGGTTACAGAGCTAGATATATATCCTGGTGAAAAAATATGGAACCTTAAACCGTTCATCTATTTGGAATGTCTGTGATGGAGCATCTTTAATGTATATCCTTTGATTCTGGTTGCAAACCCAAACATTACTAGACAAGAAGAACTACAAGCATGAAGAGGAGTGATCTGGCTTGATCTTTATACTAACTGATTGGAGAAAGGTGGACTAAACAAAGATGACTTAACTTTTAAAAGATTAGGAGAAAAATGTTTAAAAATCCCATAAACATGAGCACAAATGCCTCCTATGTTGCATAATGCATTGCTGCCACTAAATTTTTTTACAGACACAATCTCTTTTCAAAATTATCCCTTGACCAGAATTTTTGGTATCATCACCTTTTGATAGAATCTCCAATATTTACTCTATACTAAAAAGTGTAAAAAATACAGCTTAGCATTACATGTAACCTTATTGTATTACAGTAAACAACTATGTCTTTCTTTTTTTTCAAGCTTTTTGTGTGAAATGGCATAACACAATACACTTGAGCCAAACGGGTTTAGTAAAGCAGCTCTTATGGAAAAGAAAATGGGGAGAAAGGCTAGAGCATTGTCAAATAAGAGGAACAGTGAAACTATATAAAATCTAAAGCACTTTCTTCTTGAATAAATAGCACAAAATGTAAGGGATGATGGTTCTAATGCTTCCTATGCTTAGGAAGACTCATAAACTCTGAAAATGCAACTCCCACTGGTATATAAGGACTCTGAAGGGGAGGGAAGGGGGATAGCTGATGAATATCCATAAAGACAACCACACCTCAGGTATCATTTTCCTTTCAAAGCTAGCTTTTATTTCTAGATTTTGATTTGGTTTGGGTTTTTTTTGAGGGGCAGAGGGCAGGATGTTACTGATCTCTTTCAAGTTTTATACTTTAAAAAGTTGCTTTTTCAACAGACACACAGTCACCCTAAAGGGAATTGAAATAGTCTCTCCTTTATCTGTAGCAGGATTTTAAAGTCTGCAGGTGAGCAGAAGCCTGACTGATCAAATACAGCATCAAACCTAGACACCCTTGTGAAAATTTAGCGCTTGGAACATGTATGAATGACTGGTTTTGCAAGCACCCCCTGGTACCAACTCAACTGGTGTTGAGTTGTTCTTAGTGATCTCCCTATGGAAGGCTGAGCTCAGAGTGAACCCACACTGTCAGGGGTCTTTGCATAGGTTAATGTAATTATCCTGCCAGACTCTCTCATGCAGAGAGTGTGGGGCTCTAGGAGGGTTTAGATAATGATGAATAAGACATGGGAGGTTATATAAATGAGTATTTCCTGAGTCAGTGGAGAGACTTTTTTCCACATGCAGCTTAGATCTACCTTTGAAGCTCGTGAGGGCACTGAGCATCTGCCACAAATGAAACTCAGCAGCAGCCCTGGGAAAAACTGTTTATATGGAGTCAGTGAGAAGACTCAAGATGAAGGATTTTCCCTGCTGTCCTGAGGTACTGCCCACTCAAAAAGCCATCTTCAAGAGACCAAGTCTTCAGAGACTCATATAAGAGTCCTAGCAGGATCCTGAGCAATAAACAGCTGGACACAGTCTGTCACTAAACCACTTTAATTCTGTCTTCCTAAAGCTTATGACTGGCAGGACATTGGCTGTGAATTGAATGGTCAGATAACCTTCTTTGAAACCCAGAAGACTCCAGGGTAAAATGTTCTCATTGTAAAGCATTTCTACCTCATTAAATGAGGATCATGAAATTCCTCCAATAATAAAAAAGAATATCCCACCCTGGTATTAAGAAGCGCTGTTCAGTGGCCGAGAGCCATCTGGATCCATATTTCTGTGCTGAAATGGACAAGCAATCACCACAACTCTTCTTAGAAAAAACAGGATTGCTTTATTTGGCTTGGAGGGAGAAGGTCATTGCTCTGTATCCCTTGTAGCAGTCTGTATCTTCCTAGAACTCTGCCCAAGAGGCAACTGAGTTGTCTCACAGCCAAGATAAGCATCCATCATCATAGCCTCAAACCTGTGAGAAGCAAGCCCACTTCTGTGTAGGCTTCATCATCACAGAAGTGAGGTACCGTGGCAAACACTCTGATACTGAAAGGTATCACTCATAGCAGTCCTGCAATGATTGAAGGTGTAGTCTGGTCTGTATCTCTGTAGAAGGAGAGCACTTGCCACATCTGGAACCTTAGTACTGATTCTCGGTGTCTCTAAGATACTGAATCACAAGTGCCTGCATTGGGAACATCTACTCCTACAAAGCCACAATGTCACTTTGCCTTCTCTCTGCAATTCAACACTCAACTTCCTAACACTGCGAAGAAAGACTCTCAAGGAGGCAATAAGAGTTTACTTGCACTTAAGTGTCTTATTTTTTTGCACTTGTTGAAACGGGATAAACACAGCTGTGTTGGGGGACATGAGCTACATAACACTGGGAAGTCTTTTGCAGTCTGAATCTGGGATGAACAAGGTCCTGGCAGTCTGGAGGAGGTTCCATGACCACATCAACTTGTGGCTACCTGCCAAGCAGGCTTTGCGCCCATCAGCCCTGCTTCCAGCTGAGACACAATGGAGACAAAAAAATCATCTAAAGGCTGTTGCTCTACGACTATGTCTGCAAACCTCATGGCATGCCTGACATTTGATCAAGTCATGCCCACAGAGCCAAAATCCTCATGCTTTTGTTGTTGGCATGCTTTCATACTGCAGCCCTCCTGTAGCAGCAGCAGCTCAGGGAGAGGCATTTATCTGGGGATTTTCTACAGGAGTTGTCAAAATTGGGCCAGGTTTATATGCAACCACATGCACAGAGAATGATTGGCTCTTCAAGCACAAGGGCATCCATACCCCTCTCACTGTCTGCTGGCCACAGGACACTGCTTGTAGTGACAGGACAAGGGGGAGTGATTTTCAACTGAAAGAGGGTAGATTTAGATTGGCCATAAAGAAGAAATTTTTTTGTGGTGAGGGTCTTGAGGCAGTAAAATAGGTTTCCTAGAGAAGTTGTGGATATCACATCCCTGGAAGTGTTCAGGGTCAGATTGGATGAGGCCTTGAGCAACCTGGTCTAGTGAAAGATGTTCCTTTTCATGAGGAAAGTTGGAATCTTTATGTTAATGGTTTTCAAGTTGTTTCATATTTTCCTTTTTACAGTAGAATTCTAATATGGTATCATCAAGAAAATATAGAATCATAGAATCATAGAACCATAAAATGGCTTGGGCTGGAAGCAGCCTTGAAGTTCATCCAGTTCCAAAGCCCCTGCTGTTGCCAAGGACACCTCTCACTTGATGAGGTTGCTTAGATCCTCATCCAACCTGGCCTTGAACACTTCCAGGGATGGGGCACACCTGTCTCTTGTAAATTTTCTCTTTAGAAGCTTAAGTTTCTTTTCAAAAGTCTTATTTTTTGAAAATCTGAGGCTTGTTGCTCTATGGGATTTTGAATTTGAATATATTATGGTTACTATTACACTATGACCTTTTTTTGTCTTTGCATTCTCTGACTAAGCATGTCAAAAAACAGTAATCTCTTTGTGCCCAAAACTCAGAAGACATCATGCCCCTTGCACAATTAATCCAGTTTACAGAGGAGAAAATGAACTCATTGATTATTTCTAGGTTTTCTCTCTTTAAAACTTTCCTAACTTTCTATAATACATCAACTTTAATGACCATTCGGATAGGTTACTTGTAATGTAGTCCCAATACTATATGATTTTAAAAAGACATGGAATTAAATTCCTTAGGTATATGATAATTAATTTTATATATAATGACTTTGCCTTATTAACTCTACATTTTAAACCTAGAAAGTCACTCATTCACAAGCTAATTTGATCTGCATCCAACTAATTACAAGAACCTACTGGCATTTCTTCTACTAGGTTGTTTAAAATCTGTCAATCCTGGTTCATCTCCCTCACTTTCCTTAGATTTGTATAGGAATATGTCATATTTAAGCTTAGTCTAGTTGTGTGTTTTTATGCTTCCTAATAAAAAGGAACTTTTTTGGCACTGTTCTTGAATTTTACTGATTTGAGTCTGTCCTTTTCTCATGTTTACAGCATGTATCTAGAATCAGAGAATCATTGAGTTTGTAAAAGACCCTTAAGACCCCCACTGACCCCCACTGTAAACCCAGTACTGCTAGGTCCACCAATACCATGTCTCTAAGCACCACATCTATGTGTCTTTTCGATGCCTCCAGGGATGGTGACTCAACCACTTCCCTGGGCAGCCCTTTTCCAGTGCTTGAGAATTCTTTCATTGAAAAAAAACTCCCAATGTCCAGTCTAAACCTTGCCTGATGTAACTTGGGACTATTTCCTCTTGTTCTATCACTTGTTACTTGGGAGAAGAAGCCGACCCACACCTTGCTACAACTTTTCATGCAGTTGTAGGGAGGGATAAGGCACTGAGTCTCCTTTTCTCCTTTTCTCTAGGTTTAACAACCCCAGCTCCCCCAGCCAGTTCACATAAGGTGTTTGCTCCTGCCCCTTCCCCAGTTTAGCTGTTCTTTGGGAGCTCTTTTTTTCTTTTTCTTTTTTTTTTTTGGTCATGCTCTGCTTGGATGACTTCACATGCAGAGCATATGTCATCCTGAAAGTGTTTTCTTTGCCTCTGCTGGTATTTTCTCCACACTTTCCTACAATCTTTCTAACTGCCCACATAGTTGTATCTGCCATCCTGTCATTCTGGTTTTCTTTTATAGAGATAGAACTTACATGGGAAAAAACCATCTTTGTAAAAATGGTGTTTTATCTGCAGATAGTTCCTCTCCAGGTTTATTATTATTGCTAATATTGTTATTTTGCTGCCAAAAGTTCCTTAAGTTCTGAGATTAAAGGCTGTTACTCACTGAAGACACTGAAAGATACAGTCCATCAATAGCTCCAGGCCAATTTTTCACAAGAGGTAGCTGTCTGGAACATACTTTTTCCTCTGTCCCTTCAGATTTTTTATTTTATTTTGGCAATTACATGAAACATTACTTTATCCCTTATTATTCTCTTGCCATTCCTAATAAGCTGTGTTTTAATTTAAAACAGCAATTTACAGTTCAATTAATATATAACAACGCAATCCATTGTAATCACGATGCGATAAATTTGTGTTTTAAGTAATTTTTAATGCTCATAGCAGCTGGATCTGTGAAGTGTGGAAATAGCTACCATTTTTCACCATGTGCAATACTGCCTGTGTAAAGCACCACTTTTTAATTATATCACCACCAAAGCTCAATGTAAGGAAAATGGAGCAACTGTAATTGCAAAGGAAGAAAATTTTTGCTTATATTATACAGTTAATACAGAAAATATAAAAGTAATGCCAACTATAATTTAAAAAATTATATAAAGGTGAATTCCCTTATAAAATCACTATTGAAAGATGTGTTTAGCATTTATATCTCTTTAAAGGAATATGATTAACTCACCTTCACCAACAAAGAATTACTAGGTTATTACATCTGATGAGAAACTTATTCTCTAGAAATTGCAAATAATGCATTGTTAGTTTACTGTTTTTCGCAATATCTTTTGTGACAGACATGTAGTTTTTCAAATTTCTGCGTTTCTAAGCTATGTAGATAAAAATCTCCCAAAGGGCTAAGTTGATAATTTCTCTGACTTCAACAAAACTACATTAATTCCAATGTAATTATAACCTTTATTTGTCTGTAGTTTAGCTGTTAAATATAAACCATTAAATGTCACCTGGAAAAAGAATATAAACCCTCTTCCAAGTTCTATTCCAAAAGAGGAGGTTGACTTCTTCAAGTAGATCCTCTTTTCTGCTCTTATCAAGGCCATTTGGACTTGCAATGATCACAAGATTTTGCTGCTACAAAGATTCATCAGGAAGAGAGACTTTCCACTCCTCTGTCAATGTTTTTACTCTTTAAAATCAGGAGTAATTCTATTGCATTGAAAGGGATTGCAGTGGAGTAATTGTAAAATCATAAAAAGGTCTCACTACTTTTTTCCCCCCTTCTATCTAATAGAACATTAACATAGGGGTTTTCTGTAATCCTAATTTACTTCTAAAGGAACTTCAGTACAACAGCTTTCCTTTTATTTCCCACCCAGCAGTGTGGCCTATGTCAGTTTGCTCCTGGTCACATGGAGAGTACTCATCAGAATTAATAATTCTGTGCTTGAGGCTTACAGTTTTTGAAAATGGGAATTAAGTTGCTTTCACCAGCCTCCTATTTGATATAGATTTTTTTTAAAAAAAACTTAAAAGCTCAAAAGCTTTTTTAAGCTTAAAAGCTTAAATTGTAGAAAAATGTTCCCAGAACTATGAAAGATCATATATGCAAAAAAACCCCAAGCCAAACCCAACGGAAAAAAGCTCTTAGCCCAAATTGGAATAAATTGGGATATATATCCCTCTTTAGTTACTGGATAACAAAGATGTGTCCTAATAAATAGAATGCTACAATCTTCATGTTTCTGCAGGTTAATAGGAAAATAGGTAATATTAAAAACAAGAAAATATATATTATATCCTGTGGACAGAAGAGAAGATACTGAAAATTGTCAGATGGGAAAATGTACCTATGAGTTGGTTTTCCTCAAAAGAAACATTTTTGCATGGGCCATTTCAATACAAATCTTGTATAAATGCATATAAAATAAACATCTACATTTCTTGATGACAATCATTATACTACTTGTGGAAAAATACAGCGTAAATGAAGTGTAAGGCTTTTGTTATTGGAAACCTCTATTGTATCATAGAAGTCCATTTGAGTTTAGAAATTGAATGTACGTATAACAAAATCAGGACCAGGACCCCAAAAATGTTAATTTCCTACTCTTCTTTATTCAAATGCAAAGATAACGTCTCTGGCAATTGCACCACAGACAAAAAAAATGCTGTTCTTTTATGTTATTACTGGCTTTTCAATTCTTACATTTGTCATTGATATATGTGGCATGAAAGTAAAAAATGCATACATAACATAAAGGCTGAGTAAATATACATTAAGGAGAACTAACCCATCAAGTGATTTTACCCTTATCTGCATTTGCAGGTTGGTTAGATCCATCAATGTATGTACCGCCAAACTCTATAATTCCATTATAGAGGTGGGAGGAAGAATGTGGGAGTCTTTGAGGTGATGCCATGCATCGTATAGTAAAACCCAGCAAAGTTTCATTTTCAAATATCTGGTGGAGAAGTGGCAAAGTATCTCCAGTAATTTTAAGGACATTTTCCAAATGTTTATTTAGATAAAAGATGGATAACAGTAAAACTATAAAACCTGCAGCCAGATAACTAGGTTTTATTAATGACCTGCCATACACCGTGGCCGGATAATTAAAGTTCTCCCTTCCTCCTAACCCCCTCCTCCCAGAGAAGGAGAGAGTGGACAAATTTATTTGATAGTTTGATAACCAGGGGACACTGGTTGAAAACTATTGATATAATCAGGGCCTATTCAATTTGCTCACGACAGACACTCCTATCTGCTAATTTCACCTGTGAATAGTTAATTATGCCCCGGATGCATATGGTCGAGCCATTAATAAAATTTGTCTGTCATAGCTTTCTGTATATTCCTTTTTTGTCATCCTCATGTGCATTTTATCTATGGGAATCTTTCCCCCTTTTTTTCTCCCTTTTAACATTGCACAAGACAGATGTTAGTGTTATTGGTATTTCAGCAAGGCTACGTTATAGATGGCATGCAGCAAGGATCAGGATTGCACTTTTAGCCTGTAGAAGACTGGTCCTGTGTACATAATGAAGTTCCTGAAGCATGAATGATAATGGAGTTCTTAACCATTTCACATTTTCAAGCTATGCTTAGGGAATTTGCTTCCAACTAAACAAATGCAAGGGAAAACATGTTGGACTTTTTTTTCATTTGCCAGGCTCATAAAGATTTTACATATATAGGATGGCTGTTTTTACTTTGTTTCCTTTAAATCTGGCTGCTGTCCCTTTCTTAAGACATTTCTTTGGGTGAATGTGGGTATCAAACCCCATATATTCTTCCTCCAGTCATCTGAATTTCATAAAGTGAATATTGTAGGCCAAAGCAATTTGCTTTAAACTCTCAATGGCCTCTCAGGAAACTTCTAAGCTTCACATCAAATTTCCCTAATTCTGCCATTTCCTCCAGTTGCGAAAATTTTCTCCCAGTCTTCCCTACCTTATAAAGAGATTGCTTATTTCATCAGAAATAATTTCAGAACACAGAAATTTATTCCGAACACTGCAGGTGAGAACAGGCTGCTTTGCCTGATGTCGCTGAATATAAGTATCTAAAGAATAGTAATAAAGCAATGAATAAGAAATTTTCCCCAACTTTTGCTTACTATTCTTATGAGACTGTTTTTTCACTATTCAAATGTAGTTCTTAAAATGGCAGAGGACTACTCTCTCCTTTGAGGTACCACTTTTTTGCAGATAAATCCTCCTGGTTTCCTTGTCCAGCAGTTTTGTTTCTTCCCTGACCTATGCATTACCAGTAGAGTCTTGTCCTTCTCTTACTTGGGAAGATCAAGATGGAGAAGGTCACCAACAAAGGACAGACTCTGGGCCTTTCTGGCCTCTTCAGCAGCAGCAATCATTCTGACATTGTCATAAAACGTAGCCATACCTCAAGAAATTTAACAGAGGATCTCCCAAATACAGTATGGGTTGGGACCTGGCCTCCAAATTGATTGATGACTCTTGAAACTTAATTTCAGCTTTACTTCTTAAGTCTTTTGGGTCCAGTCCTCAGTATGATAACTGCGATTATCATGGTGTGGTTTTCTTAACAATTCTTTCTCTCTGCAAGTCTGCATCAAGCCTGATTGAGTTTTGAATCCTTCTTTCCAAAGAGCTGTGCTGGATTCATGCATTTTATGTTTCATGAAGTCATTCTTTATGTCAGAAAAAGAAATAATCTAGAGATTCTTGCTACCAAGTTTTGCCTTGGTGTATTTTTCATCCCCTTCCTTTAAGCTTTCTGAAAACTCTTCGTGATTTTTGGAAGCTAAATGATAAGGAGAAGCTTAGATATTTTGCTTCTCTCTTATATTTTGCTTTTTTCTTTGCCCAGTCTCAATGAATGACAGTGCTAGATATTCTTGGTAGGTTGCTTTGCTGTAGTCTCCACAGGGTGATCATCAGTGGAGGTGAGCAACGGTGGAGCTGGAGAGCAGACTTGGGAAAGCACTGTTATTTCTGAGTGTGAACAATGCCTACAGCAATGTACTTAAAGTTGAAAAGCACCATCACAGACATAAAACCAAATTATTACATCTGGCTGGAATGTTTTAATGTGATTTTGGTAAAAAAAAATTGCACTTAAAGTGAAAAGTTTAGCAAAAGTAGCGCAATTGCAACAATTTTCTCTATAAATTCAATAGAAACAGTGACTTGAAAAAAAAAAAACCCAAAGAAAATTTAGAAAGTTTTAAAAGCTTCTCATTTTCTTGAGTGGAAATCTGTGTTTCTTTGCTTTTTATTAAAGAATTATTGATTTCCAATTGGGTAGCAAACGTTTAATTGACATTTTAGTGAGATGGCGTTTTGGTTTAGATTTCTGAGCTCTAGCAGGATTTGTAACCAGTGACACTGTGAATTGTCACCCTGAATATTGTACCAGAGTCCATCAGAGATATCTGAGAAGGTGGCTTGGTCTCAATGGGTAAAATTGTATTGCATGATCCCACATCTAGGAATATAGTTTCATACAGAAGGAGAAAAGGAAAATTCAATCATTATATGTCGGGCATCACAATATAAAAAAGATATTAAGCTATTAGAGAGCATCCAAAGGAGAGCAACAAAGATGGTGAAGGGCCTTGAGGGGAAGCTGAATGAGGAGTGGCTGAGGTCACTTGGTCTGTTCAGCCTGGAGGAGACTGAGGGGAGACCCTATTGCAGTCTACAACTTCCCTGTGAGGTGAACAGGAGGGGCAGGCACTGATCTCTTCTCTGCGCTGACCAGTGACAGGACCCGAGGGAATGGCCTGAAGTTGTGTCAGGGGAGGTTTAGGTTGGATATCAGGAAGGAGGTTCCTCACCCAGAGGGTGGCTGGGCACTGGTACAGGCTCCCCAGGGGAGTGGTCACAGCACCAAGGCTGACAGAGTTCAAGAAGAGCTTGGACAATGCTCTCAGGCACATGGTGTGACTCTTGGGGTGTCCTGTGGAAGGCCAGGAGCTGGAACTTTGATGATCCTTGTGGTCCCTTCCAACTCATTCTATCATTCATTCTATCATTTATTCTATCATTCTTTTCTCTGATTCTCAGTAATTGTCCTCTACCATCCCACTAATTTCTGTGGAACTGCTTTGGTTCCTCTTGCTGTTGCTGCTGTTATTGTGGGGAAGTTTTCTACTCAGCTCCTAAAGGCTCCTTATCAAGCCCTTTTGTGACATGGTATTAACAAGAAAAATCCAAAATAATGAGTTGGCTTGCTCAGAAATAATGACTTTGGCTTAAAAAAGTAATGGGCTGGACGAAAGAGAAATCAGGAGTTCACTGACACTTTAGTTTTTGAAACTCTAGGGTAAGTTGAGGACAGATTTAATTTATTCTCCACAGTATGAGGCACAGAAATGTACTTGTTTAAAGTTAAGACTGAGATTTCTCACAGTGTCCCAACCTGGACAATGATGCTTCTGCTTTGGGTTGAAGTCTCAAGAAAAACAGATCTCCTGTGTCAGCTTCTCTTCATATCTGCTCATACTTTTACAAGCAGGGTAGACATAATGACAGTGAGTTACACAGAAATTTAAACTGAAGGTCAGAAAAAGAACACTAAAGTGCCCAGCTTTCTGTGGCTTTTGGCAGTTGCTGTTCTGCTAGTTTGCAAATTCAAATCCCTCTGACACCCACACACCTTGATTATGTTGATTTGGACCCAAACATTATGTAAGTATTGGGACAACAATTCTGTGAAGTTGCATGATGCTCAGGGGGCTTCAGTATTTCCTTATGGCCCCCAAGTAATCTTTCAGAATTTTGATATTCATCATTCCAGATTCCTGGCCCAGGCCTAGATTAAGGGTTTTTTTTATCTTCTTTCTAAATGCTTTGTGGGAGTTGCTACTGCCTTTGTATACTGTAGATGGAGGTCCTAAAAGGATGCTTTCCATGACAATTAACCTGTTCTGTAAAGCACTTCTAGTTCAGAGCAATCTTATTTGTCTAGGGAGAAATATGGGACCTTGAAGAGAGACAAATGTAATTATGCAGCAAAACAAAAACAGCTTTTGACTGAAGGTAAAATAAATATATTTTTATTTTATTTTATTTTAAATGGAAAACATACAGACAGCAAGTAAGAGTGGTTGGTATTTTAGAAGAATGAGGAGTTGATGGAGGAAGGAGTGAGATCTCTCTCCAGAAAGAATCATGCTCATGTTTTAATATGTCTCATAAAATGAATATAAGTCACAGACTCACACAGCCATGGACTGTATGGTCATCGTCTTCTCTGGCTGAGTTCTTTAAAAGCTAGTACTGGATAAATCTCACACAAGTTCTGGTATGGACAAGGAATTATATTGTGCTGGAAATCTTTGGCCAAGCATTCACCTAAACTGTCCATGCTGACAGACCAATCTACGCTGAGTGCAAGAGGCAAAGAGCCTCATTGCCTTCCAAGAGACATTAGACATTTCTCATGTCTTGTTGCCAAAGAATTTCAAAGTGTTGCAACCTTAAAGGCTGGTCCTCTGTCTGATTCTTTGGCATGGAGTAGAAGACCACGATCACAGCAAACTCTGTGTTTGAAGTCTAAGCTAGTGGAGGTAGAATATCTCATGAAGATACCTCGTATCCCTAACCATACTAAACTTGCTCATTTACACCTAATGTGGCACCTTACACATCTACTCTACAGAGTAGACCAATTACTTCCCTTAGTCCTCATTGGTCAGAAAAACATATGGTGAGTAACATCCTGTTTTATGCAGGTTTTTTTTGTGTTTGTCCTCTGCTTACCAGGCTTCCCTGGATGTTCCATGATTGTGCAGTGTCTAGTCAAGCTGAGCCCAAAAACACTGATGAAACAATTGTCTTCAACTGAGTTTCAAGACTGAGCTTCAATCCACTTCCCATGACATCAACAAATGCAGAGGAGGGACGGGATGCTCTAAATTCACCTGGAGTCACAAGTATGAATCTCTGCTACCTATTCTTCCAGATACGCTTCTCCAAGTAACACGGTACCTTTATATATGTATGTATGTATATGTATTTATATCTGTATTTACCTTGTTGATACTATAAACTCAAAACCAGTCACTGGTCATTTTTCAGTATTTCATAGTCTTTCAAAACTGGATTTAATTACATTAATTTATTTCAAAAGTATCTTCCCACCTCAATTGTGTAGTTACAAAGAAGGTGTCTTGCAAGCTTTGGAAATGTTGGAGTTCTCAAGAAAAATTTTGAATATTTCTTTAATGGAAAGTCATAAGTATGAAGTTAATACCAACACCCCTAATAATACATGTGCAGGGAACCTAATAGTCTTTCTTGCTTAAATGGACTGCTTCACTTCAGCAAGTTCAGAGTGTGAGCAGGAAGCGCAAAGAGGACAATGCACTGGAAACTTCTAGAATGACAGCTTGAATGCTCAAGACTTAGAGGTCAGTAGATGGAGATAATGAATTAATTCAACATTAGAATGGCCATAAAAAAATATTCCAGAAAAAATATGAACTTGTTTGTATTGTAAGGATTTTACTGTGCAAGGCTTTCCTTTATTCTTTGGCAAAGACATTTACGCCCTTGCAATCAGAGAAATAACTCTGTTTTGACTGAGGGTTTTTTTGAGGGGAGGGGGTTGTTGCTTATGTTTTGAATATGTATTAGTGAGAAAAGGATTTTTTGTAAGATTTCTGGAAACATCTGCTCAGCACTTAGCTGTTACCAAGAGACAAGTAGAACAGTAGGAGCTGTTGAGATGGAAATAGAGAACAACATAGAAAGCATTATCATGTCATTATATGAAACACTGGTGTACCCAGGGACAGTGTGTACAATTCTGGCCCTCTTCATGATAAAAAAAAAAGGGATATTTTAAAACTAGAAAATGTGTGGAGAACAGTGACAGGAAGGGGATCTGAAATAAGGAATGACTTCTGTACAAGAAGAGACTAAATAGACTTGTTCTGCAAATCGTTGAAAGTTGGAGGTGAGATGCTGTAGGGAGATACTACTCCATGCTTTCCTTTGATGTTTTGTCTCTAAACACCCAGTTAGAGACCCACAGTTAGAGACAAAATGCAGGATGAAACAGGCCTTTGGTCTGAAACTCTGCAGGTGTTCTTCTTATGAGTAGAATGTTTCCTGGCACAGCCTTCCTCACCCGTGAGGAGAAAATATTGGTGTGCATTCCTATAATGTGAGAGATTGGATCAAAATGTGATTGCTGTGAAAGGGGAATATTCAGTGGCAGCAGCTTAAGAATCCTTCTGCAAATGCTGAGTATTCAGTAGCTGTTGAGAACACTGTGAGCAGTGACCATGGGCCTCTTTCCAGGATTAATTTCCATAATGTTGCTTAAGTGCAATTGTCTGCCTGTGCATCCTGCTCTGTACAGGAAAGTGGTAGAGCAAACTGCCAGCACTGGGGCTTGCGGAACTGTTTACAATATGCAGTGACCAACGTCCTCAGTTACCTAACAGAGGGCTCCCTCTGCCAGCTGGGTAGACCAGAGAGGCTGAAAGGAGTGGCTGGCACTCCTCTGGAGAGCAGGGCTGCCATTAGTCAGCTGTGGAGAAGGCAGATGCTGTCTCTTAGAGGGCTCCAGCAATACAAAAGCTTTATCAGGCCACAAGAAAATGCAGCCTTTCATTAGCCATATGAGCTCCTGTGCACTCCTGGAACAGTGGCATTTGTCACAGGAACATGCTGAAGTACACTTGTGCCAGCAAATGCCAGCAGAACTTGACTGGCTGCCAAATGCCACGACAGAAAAGAATCGGGCTAGAGCGCTGTGAGTCATGGGTGGTCCTGAAATTGAAAGGAACAGAGTAGAAGTGATCAAATAAACAGCAGTTAACACCAGCATTGGCTGAGCAGTTTTAATCTGGGAAAGTCAGTGGTATTGGGCCAGAAAGTTGTACTCCAGGGGACAAAGAAGGGAAATTGAATTGACATAACAAGAAGTGTCTAGGCTATGTAGAGCTGACTCTCAGAGGCATGGCACCTCAGCCTGCCCATCTCTGTCTTGCTCTGTTAGCTGGTTCATTAAACTAGGCTACAGCCTATGGGGGCAGTCCCATGTTTGGAGATCCAGTATATCCCTGCACTGCACCCTGAAAAATCCTCTCCCTTCAGGCAGACAGACCTTCCTTGCCAGGAGGCTGCCAGCTGTCCAGACAAGTCCTTCAGAGTCATTTTTGTGGGAAAGTAACCCCTAGGATGGGTAAAGACAGAGGATGGAGTGTCAGTATCTTCCAGAATCTCTCAGGCTGGTGCAGGACATGTGGGCAACGAAGGCTATGACACAGAGCTGTGGGCAGTGAGCAGAGCAGCAAGAAGGCATGAGCATGCTCAAAGTCAGTAAATGTCCCAAAATCCATGCTAGCATCCTCATGCCTGCACAGCTCATCCGTATTCTCACAGTCCTTTGGCCTCCTTCTCCCTTCAGGAAGGTGATATTTTCTGTCTGCCATTCCTGAGACCTCTGTGCACAGCCATGGCAGGATGCCACTCTTTCTCATCCTTCCTCCGTCCTGAGTGGGGTAAAAAGAGACAGAAAGATCTGGCATGATGCTCAATATGTTTTTTTCTTAGCAGGGTTGTGTTTCCCACAAAGAATGTGTCAATAAATTTTAAATGTAAAAATGTTCTCTCTCACTGAAATGGATCATCTCCTAAATAAAAAGTTAAGCTGAAAAAAAAAAGAATATTCCTTTATATTAAAAGATTGAGTAATCGTTCTTTAGGAAATAAAATAATACAAAAAAAATTAAAAAGAAACCAAACCCCACCTCTTTCAGACAAAGCATATGAAGGCTGCTTATAAACAAATCATAAAATAAAACTTTCTTATACCCTGAAATGCACAATACAGTTATCATTGATTTTTATGAGATACAATTAATAAAACAAATTCTATCTCTGTTGAACAACTAGCTGCTTGCAAACCATGTAGACAACCATGTTATATTTTGAACTAAAGCAAACCCTAACAATTAGATTCTAGATATAATTGTCCTAGGAAGAGCCAAAGAGGCATTTTTTCCTATGAGCTGTTGTTAGGAGATTGGGATCTTCCCTTTCCCTACAAGATATATTAACCTCTGCTGCAACTCGTTGTGCAAGTACAATTCTTCTTTTGATCCATTAGCAGAATATGCAGCAAGTAGGTCTATCTCCCTGCCAGGCTTAGTCACATTAATCCTGGCACTTGTCATTAGGCATTTACATGCAATGTTATCCATCCTCTGTGTGTTTTGCCAGACAACAGAGGGTCAGAATACATATTTATCACTGAGGATAAGCAAATTCTTACTCTGTTGAGCACTCCTGCAGTTGAGCTGAACCCCATGAGCCACATGCCTAATTTGATTCAGTGTGGGCAGACATCGTAAATATCTTGTTGAACAAATCATACTGGTTTCTTGAGATAAATTCTGTTAATACTTGCAGTATTGTTTTAAAGTTTCTGTTAGCAATAAGGAAAAACAATGGTCAAAACTTTTGGATTTACAGGCATAACTGAGCAGAAAGAGCTCAACAAAGATGCCTGTCTAGAACAACCCTGACACCAGCAGCAGAGCTGGGATGAAATTCTTAGTTGTTTTCCTTATTTTTTAAATTTCTGTAATCTAGTAATTCTGTAAATTTTTTCAGTTGTCCACCACAAAATAAAGCATTTTTGCATTACTTCCAAATAATATAACTGCATTTTAAGACAGTTTGATTTTCCTTTCAGTTCAAAATAAAAAAAACCCCACAAACAAGATTGAGAGGAAGTGTTGCAAAAGAACAGTATTAACGTCATTATTTTTGAAAGCATATTCTCTGTATAAACATTATAGATGCAGAAATATGTAAAATTTAGGTACAACAAGACAGTGCATCACTTTGCACTGCCTTTTGCCTCTTTGAAAGAAGAACATCTTTGGAAGTGTTTACAGCTCAAATCCTTCCCTTTGTAAGAACAGCTACCATACAGTCAAGTTATTAGATTTCAGGGGGGAAAAGTGAAGAATCTCTGTAGAAATGTTAGATATTACCAAATAACTGGACACCCAACTATGTTCTGTGCCTATGATATTTAATCAGAAGCTTTCATTTCTAGTAGTTTAATGTATCTTGAAAAACCCCCCAAGAAGTTATGAACTTGCAAATTGAATCTTTCTGCTTGTTTTGGTATTTAATTTGTTTTATATTTTCACTACACCTCCATTAACCAGCCATTGACTATTAGCCCGATCATTACACTTCCCTTTGAAAATAATGACACATCAATGGCTTTATGTCCATTCCCAGCACTCTTGTTACAGTTTCAGTACCTATTACAGTTATTAAAATAGTGTCAGTTACGGCTTTCCAGGCAGTGCCTTGAAATTCTGTGTGAAAATTATGCAGAGTTGCTGATTTAATGATTAAGTTCAGTAATATTTTTAATTTTGTCTCTAGATAAAGTTAAAAATAAGGACATAATTCAAAAATTTGATCAATATTTCTCTTCTGCCCTTAAAACAAAGCCTCTGAGTGTTACACTTCTGACTTGTCATCAACTTTTCCAAATTCTGTTACCTGATAGAAATAGATTTGTAACAGTTACTGGGATTTCTTTTGTTACTGTTGGATAGTTAAAATCATAAATTTCTGGCCTGAAACCAGATCACAATAAAACATTAATTGACAAATTCTCAATATACCTGTCTTCCTTGGCAAATACATTTCTTAGTTTAAACCCTATGCTAGTATTTAAATATATATTTTTTGTTTATTAGGGTTTTTTAATATTGCTTTACTGATCCTGTAATTTAAAACAGCAGAACTATTTTATTACTGATTAATAATGGCTTTTTGATGGCATTTTGAACTTAATGGTATCAATTTTCTTTCACACTATATAGCTGGAATCCTTGCTTCCAAGCCTTTCTCTTAAAATTAATTCTAACATTAGGATGCTAGCCTTTTTCACTAGTTGCCTAATTAAAGTCCCAAATGATTTAGACATATGCTTAATGCTTAATCTGAGTTACATAATCTGACATGTAAATGAAGCTGAGTGTATATGTGCTTTAGAGACAAGGAGAGGGGCTGCTAAATTAGGCCAGGCTGAGAAATAGGGATTATTCTGGTGAAATCTCTTGTGGATAATTAATATCTTCTGTGGCAAGATGGCACTTCAAGATCTGTGACATTTTTGCTGCATGGTGTATGATAAATAACTAACTTTTTATTTCTTGCTATTTCCATTCACAAAGCATGATGAAAAAAGCCTGAACCTTTCTGGATTCCCTTTTGTGTGTTCGGAAAGTAGCTACGCCTTATTTTACTCTTGATAATAGAAAAATATTATTTAATGGATTGCTTTCTCTATTACAGTGTATTGGCAGAAAAGTGTGTAAAGTTTTAAAATAAGAAACAAACAAGATGCTATAAAAACATTTCTAGAAGTGATCTAAGCTGCAAATTTTAGATTATCCTTAGTTCAGTTGGCAGGATAAGATTTGTAAGTGACATCATTTATTAGAGCAGGGGGACTAGGTTAAGCGGTCTATATTACTCCTACAAATCTTGTCCTGCCTGTGCTGTTAGGCTGTTAGGGTTAAAGAAAATGATCATTTGGGCTTAAATACTATTTTTGGTTGTCAAATTACATCAAATACTTATAAAACTATCAATTTACTAGCCTTTTGATTTTATTTCATGAAATATAAAAACAAGAATGTTTTTTGAGCTGACCGTGGGAGTAAATGGGTCATGGTCATGATGTGAAAAGAGAACCTACTCAGCTTTCAAATGAATACTGCAATCGATTACTGGGCAGATGCTGAGGTTTGCTGAGCTGATTGCCACGTGGTGTAAAGGAACTGATGTTGTAAATGCCAAAAGTTTGCAAAGGTTCAAAATGGTTTCAGACAAAGTCATGGAGGAAAAATCTCACAGGGGCTATTAAGTAAAGAAATTATAACCTCTAGCTCCTGAAGCTACTGATAAGATACCATGGAAATACTTGGGGGAAGCATCACTACAGGATGCCACAAAAACGGGACTCCATGGTAATTGCAACTTATATTAAAAGTTCAGAAAATTATTAATGAGCACTTTTATGAGTAAAATTTTCCCAAAAAGTAGAGCTATTACAAGCTTTTAAATGAGCTTCATTTAAAAATTACCAGAATGCCATGCCTGAATTTCTTTTTAAAATATGCAAAACTCTAACTTTTGCCTTGTGATTAAGAAATAACAACATTCAACTAAGATAAGTAATCAAAGGCAATATTGCAAAGAGTATACATACAGCTTTTTAATGAAAAGTGACTGCACTATAGATACAAATATTTCTGAATTTCCTTAATCTTTTTGAAAGAGTATTATATTTATACTAAAACCCAGAATTAAGTGCTGTGTATCTCCTCAATTAAGTACATCCCTTTAAATGATACACCTGCTTCCTGCGTCTATTTTGTGTCAGTATTCAAATGTTTCAAATCCTTCAGTAACTTGCAAGTAACCAAAAATAAGCAACTTCTCCAAAAACCTATGTCAAGCTACCAAGGACAAGTTTTTACCTATTCCCAAATTCTCTGAAGGTCTAAGCTGAGTAAGACAAAGTCTTGCACAAGTAACAACTTTTCTGTGCTTGAAAACTTTCACTTTATTCATTTCCTTAGCTCCTAGAGTGAAAATAAAGACCCCAAACCGATTTTATCCCCAAACCACATTCAAGAAAAGCTAAAGGTGAGAGTATAGTTAACATATTAAAAGGCTACAATAATGAAAACAAGCAAGCATTATATACTTAAAATACTTAATTGCCTCTGTCTTACGTGAAATAAAGTCAAATGTGTGAAGGCGTGGAAAAGTGCATGAATGCCACAAACATTTGCTGGACTCTGAATTACAGTATCATTACTGAACTGAGATTAATCTTTAATGCTATGATGGATATCACTAGAGGCTAGACAGTTTCCCAAATTCTTTTTCAAACTTTAAAAACCTAGAAAGAAACTGTGTACTATCAAGCATGTGATGCTGGTTTTCGCAAAAGGCCTTTGCAAGTATCAGGAACGTGTTTTGTTAGTTTGGCTAAAATCAATATACAGGGAACAGCTCGTTCCTCTGAGCTTGCTTTGATGTTGGAATGATATTTCTGTGTTAAAAAAAAATGTTGCTGGTAAAAACTTTGCAAATAACATTACTAAAAAATAAAAATGTCTGATCCCTCTTTAAGGAGAAATACAGACCAAACCCAACTAATAAAAATATACGAAAGTCTAAAGTGTAGCCTCAGGGGGGCTTCTATTTTCCCCCCACCTTGCCATTTCTCCACAGTGCTGTCTCATCCTGTGCTGAGATTAGAAAAAGTAGTCAGATGAAGAAAGGGCTATCATGGACATAGCAAAATAGTTATGAAGTTAATGTATAACAATCATTTGTATATTAAGATTATTTTTTAAAGGTTAAAAACCTAATCAAACCCTATTCTGAAGTTGATTTTGTCTTATATAACTAGCTGGAAGCTAATTTTAACTTTAAAAAAGTATTATTAGTCATATTTGTAATACAAGACAACAGCAATTTTCTATTCTTCACATGGAACGATATTGTATTAGTATTCTTCTTTCACAGATAAATATACTCCATTTTACAGATGAAATAGGGTTTCACATAATAGATGCATTATAATAAAATAAGGTCATAGAATTATGCAATAATGTAGGTCAGAAAGCATCTCTGGCGGCATTTGGCCCAAACCCCTGCTCAGAGCAGGGCTGACTTTGAAGTGAGATCTAGCTCTGAATTTTGACCATGTTGTATATAGCCTTTTCTGGTTGAGTTTGGAGCACCCCCCAAAGAAGGAAATCCCATGGCCTCCCTGGCCAATAGTTTTCCGAATATCAAATTGGAATTTTCCTTCTCTCAAGCCTGTTGCCATCATTCTTTCACTGGCCAGCTCTGGCCTTCTCTGGAACGTCCCACTATGTAGCTGAAGTCAGTGACAGTTCCCCTTATCCCTCTCTTCTGAAAAGATCCCTTGGTGCCTCATACACCTGAAGACAGAATGATTGTTTCTAACTTCTTTTGAGTGCATGTTTCTAAATTCACACTTTGCAAGCCTCCCTCCCTTAAATACCGGGTGGCACAGAGCATTCCACTGAACTTGTGAGCCCCTAAAAGTGTGTAGAGCTAAGTAAATTCCCTTTAGCCCCATATTGGTATTCTAATGATGGTGCACTCAGTAACATGCTAAACTTTGATGGCTGTACCTCATTTTGTGTTCAATAAAAGATAACATGAGAGATCATTAGAGTAACTATGTCAGATTAAATGTATTTTCTTGTACAAAAGTCAAGTCCCTTCAGGAATCATTGCATTTACTTTGTCTCATGGAGAACAATATTTTCCCACTAGACCTCAACACAAAGGGCCATTACAAAATGTAATTCATATTTCATATGTTCAGAAACGTTCAGCACAAATTACAAATGGAGACTTTAGTGAAGTATTTATGTTCTGTTACCAACAAGATATGTATAAGTAATATGTGTCCCAGGGCTCCAGCCGACACCGCTTACATTTATTTGTTACAGGCTGCACTTATACTTTGCAGTTAAACATAAGGTAAGTCATGTTGCTTCTTTGAAAACATAGAAAAGTGCAGCGGACAAAACCATTATTGTTTCTGAGATTTTCCAACAGCTGCAAAATGACAAAGGTGCCGTGCATCACTTAACTGCTGGAACAGTGATATTCCACCCAAACTTCAAAGGGCTCTTCAGTGAACTTCACTTCTTTCCCCCTGAAAAACCTGAGGCTGCACAAGTGGATTTAGAGGCTAAAATGAAGCCTTTAGAGAGCATTCTGAAGTGTCCAGAACATGGAAACACAATGTTTTAAGTACCAAAAAGTATACAGAGCTTGTGGTCTTTGAAACAAAAAACATTGGTCAATAAAAAATCCATGAAGCAAACAGAATTTTCTTGCAGACGGGTTTAAATACTATTGCATATATGGATAATTTTACCCTGTTAAACCTGTTAGAGAGGCCCAGAGTGCTGTCTTCTCATAAACCAGTAGTTCTTCTTTTTAAAAATGTTTCTGTTTGATAGATACTGCTACATCCAGAAGTGATATTCTGCTAGACAGAATCATTAGACCAATGGTTTTCTGTCAGGATTATTATCCTGTTCTTTATACAGTGTGTTCTTAAAATCACAGTTTATATAGTGTTAGTAGCAGGACAGTTTAAAACTCCATTGACATTTGAGATTTGCAGTTCTTGAATTTCAATTTCAAACAAATTGTGACCATTGAAAATTATAGCAAGACCAAGTCAGGAAAAGCAGAGTATCTGACAATTACGATCTTATATTTTCATTGCTATGCAATTATAAATTCAAGAAAGTAGCCATCTCATCCTGCAATATAAATTTTGACTCACACTCATTAGCTGTTACTGTCACAGCATTTTCCTTCATTCAGGTGAGTCACCTATCAGGGACAACATTAATATTTCTTTTCTAAGGACAGTCAGTAGTGCAGCCAAGCAGCAGGGTGCTTCAGGCTCTAATTCTTTAATCTAATGCCTAACTTTACTCTCAGATTGTACAAAAGAGAGAGACAATCCCTCCTTATTTACCCTCCCACTCTGCTCTTTCCTCCCCTGAGGCAGCAGTAGCGTCTGTGCATGTGTGTGCATGTAAAATTACACGTGTGGGGGTGGGTGTGCATGCAGCATTTTGAAAATAAATCTGAGAGAATCTGGATCAGTGTGAAGGCACAGCACATCAGCACCATTTGTGACTGGTATTTTGTGTTTTGTCAGAGGACAAGGCCAAAATAATATCACTCATTTTATCTGGGCAAGCTGACAACTCTAGTGCTCCCCTGTGACACACATGCCAATAATGGTAATGACTTGCTAATCTCCTATGAATCTTCCAGGAAAATTAAAAAGGCTGTTCAGTATAAATGAATCGGAGGAGAGCAAGTTGCAATAGAAATGGAAGTAGCACTAAGACACAGCTAAAATTATTATCCTCACTAATGCTGTCCATATTTTTGGAATGATGTGGGGAAACTAAAGAAGACAATCCAATACGGGACCAGTAAAATATGAAATTTGAAATGCTCAATTAGTTTATCAACAAGAAGACTGAAAAGTGATATGAAGGCAGTGTCATAGAAAGGAGAAAATACTTAATAGTAGAGGATTTAGTAAAATCCAGTGTATAATCATGTAATAAAAATTCAAGTTAAAAATAGGCAAATTCAAGTTACCATGGGAAGCAACGGCTTCTCCATCTCCACATCCAAAGTATACAGATTCCTTAAAAATACTCTGTTGTTACACAGGAAACATCTTGGGAGAGAGTTATGTGGTTTAGCACCGTTATGTTATAGGTGAAGGGGGAGAAACAAGACCATCACATAGACCCCTGTAGTCTTATAATTCTATAGACTGACAGTGCTGACAAAGTTGAAGAGGGTCTCAGTTGTTTTTATTCAACTGAAGTGGGAATCTTTTAAAAAACATTACTGGTTACATTTGTAAATTAAACATGTGCTTGCATTTTAATAAGATTTTCTTACTGCAGCACAGTATCTGCTTGCCTCTGCTGTAGTGTAAATCCTGATGCAACATAACAGTGGTGATTTCTGTCAGGAACAAGAACGTGATACAGATGTGAGATGAAACAGAGGTTTGAACAGTTTTGCAGAAGACACAAAAATGTAGAAATAGCTAAACAAACAGTCAAAGGTTTCTTGCATATGATTCAAATATTCCATGTTACATAGAAGCAAATGATTTCTTCCACCAAAGTTTCACTGCTAAAACAGGGAATGATACCATTTTAGGCTTCATTTTGGTTAGTGATAAGGGCATTTAAGTGAAATGGAATACGGGAAGAAAACTTAGTTTAGCGATCGCAATTCAGCATTAGCTGAATGTAAGGCTAAATATAAACAGACTTATAGCTATGTAAGAATGTAAACATGAATAAATAAAGAGAACTAGACGCTGAATCCATGTAGAATGAGGTCTCAGAGCCTTCAACATTAAGCCCAAAATGCTGATGTTATTAAAATTTGTCTCAAATTGATCGAAAAAAGCTTCAGAAGGAAGTTTTCAGAAGGAAGGACTTCAGAACTAACTGGATGAACAGTCACTCCAAGAAGGATGTCAACAACAACCAGAGACTCAGCATGAAGTAGACCTTGCAGAGAACAGCAAGAAAAATGACAAAGACTAGAGAAGATGTAAATCTGCTACGCAGTGGCTGTTTGACCTCTAGATGGAAGGCATTTTCAGTTTAGCATCAAAACTAATAAATAATTTGATACAGTTTCAAATAATGTGATGTTTTAGTGGGGGCAAAATGATGGAAAATGTTAATAAGGTTATTGAAACATAAATAACTTCGACTGAGATAGGAGTAACATTCAAGAAATGTTATTGAATTCTAGCTAGGGGAAATCAAATCATCTCAAAGATCTGGCAAAGGAGTGTCCAGTTAAAACATTGCAAGGAAGATTTTTCAACAGTCTTGCAATCAGATGAGAACAACATTGGGGTATGAACTGGTGTTGGAAAAGTGAATATGATTAAAAATGTTGCAGGCCTTGGAACATCATCTCAAGTGTTTATTATATTTTTGAAAGAAAAGATGAATAAGTATTGAAAGAAAAAAGAAAATTAGACAAAGTGCAGTAAGAACAAATCAAAGCCAGTCTTGTGGGACTGACAGAGGGAGTAGATTTTGTCAATTTGATTTGCACTGGTGGGCCTGAAGAAGGGCCATGTGGGAAACCTCAAGCAAAATTGAGAAAATGGGATTCACTGGAGACAGTGTAAAGAAGGTAGGAAGCAAGAGAAGTAGGTGAGCAAACGCTGGAACAGGTAGTGCTGAAAGGGGCAGGTTCAAATATAAAGTGAGATGTTACTAGTGAAGTTCATGAACTTTTGAGTCAATCCTTTTTAACATTTTCTTGACTGAACATCAAAATTGTGTTGGAATTATTCTGAGGATACTGGTACAAAGTCAAAAGCTCAGTCAATACTGAAGACTTCTGGAGTACTACAGGGATGGGCAATAGAGAAGGAGAAGGGCTAACAACATTGCATTTTGATATTGTAAGGCTTTAGAATGGAGGTGTTTCTTCTTGCCCAGAAGCAGTGAACTGAATCTGGATCAGGTGCACAGAGAGGCTAAGAAGGCTAGAGAGCCAGAGAACATATCTTTATGGAAAGGACACTGCAGAAGGCTGACTTGTTTATATAAGCAGATTGTAGTATGGAGGAGGCTATGATTGCAATCTATAAATATATCAAGTGTGTAAACACAGTGAGGGGAAATAACTTTTTTAATTAAAAGGTGATGTTGGCATAAGAAGAAATAGAGATAAAAAGATTGTAAATGCATTTAGGTCTGAAATTATGAGATTCCAAGCATTATTCAAGTTCTTCCAGGGAAGTCATTGCAGTTAAAAAGACTTAACTTTAAAGTTAAACCAAATACATTTATTAAATCAGTTTTAGGATACAACTGTTTGTGATATCAAGAGCCAGGACTCAAGGAAGGTCCTAGTCCTGTGTTTCACTGAACTGCATTTAAGATCTTTATCAGCACAATTATGTCTACAGGACAGCATTTATAGGCACCTTTCTGTGTTTCTAGGAGTATAAGCATCTGCAATTATTGAGCGAAAAAAGTAGTTTTTTTCCCCAGACTGGGAATAAAAAGAGTGCATTTATTACCAAAGGCATGTAGCCCCTGCCATACTTTCTGTCATGGCAGACTATGAATGCAATTTTTAAATTTTGGATTTATTTGCAGTAGAAGAAATTTGTTCCGTATGAAGAATGAGCTACAAGGTTAAGACTGAACTGGGGAGCGCAAGTGTGATATCAGATGGAGACATTTAGTACAGACATATGTTGAGTAGGAAGTAGGAACTCTGGACCCAGATGTGGGTGATGATGCTGCTTCTGTATTTAGTATAGCCAGACCTGTGACACACTTAGTTCTAAAGCCTGTGGAAAAGCACCAGAAGAAACTACAGTCTCAGGATTTTTTGGTTTTGCTTTTCACACAGTGAAGATATTGTGAGAAATTGTGGGGATTATGGAGCTGGTACCAGCTGTGAAAGACTTCTAAGGAGGGTAACCAGCACATCGTCTGGGATCCAGTGAATAATGGAACAAGAGATGCAAAAGGTATGGGAAGAATTCAGAAAGGTCCTTAAAGAAAGCCTGAAGGATGTTCTGAAGCCATTTCAAAATTTACAGGGGAGATGGTATAAATTCAGAATGAGACCATGCTATCTCAACAGAATATCTCAGAACCTGGAGAGTTTCTAAGTGGCTATTTTAAGCTGCTTTTGAAAAATTAATTTCAAATGTATAAGTGTAAATCACTCCAAGATCTGTGCAGACTCACAGTGCAATGCAGCCTGTGTCATTGTCTCCTGAGATAGGCTTCTACGGGCACCTCCTGTTCTGGGGAACCAGCAAGACTCATCTGCCACATAGGGACAAAATTTCAGTGTGTACTTTGGTTTCCCCTTTGGCACAGCAGTCAGGATGGTGTGGTGTCCTTAACAGGTATGTGTGAAGAATTCATCCAAAATTCAGAACTGACTTTAGATTAACTAGAGCACTCTTGTTCTGCATCACAGAAGAAATACATCTTTAATCCTTACCTGACTACTTATGTAGCAAGAGCAAGGAACTGAGAGTAAAGGGAAAAAACTGTGTGGACCCTTTTTTTTTTTTTTTTCTTAATTTAGCTATATGGATGTCTGTGGAAATGAATACACCCACACATGAACACACACCAATTGAGTGTTCTTGTCCACCAGCTTAAATATGATGACACCTATACAATGATTTCTTTAGACACTTCAAATGATATGATTCTTCCTTTCTTACACTCCAGGGATTTAGGATTGGAAATGAGAATTTTTTTTAAACTTAAAAAGCTAACTAGAGATGGACTAGAGTTTGTTTGTCAGTCACACAACACTGAGAAGCAATTTTCTTCCAAAAGAGGCAACACAGTTCTTACACATGTAATAGCTGTCAGAGGGAAAGGATGAACTTGGTGATACCAAGACATAAAAAGAAACGTTTGGTTTAAGTGAAAGGTATTGTGGAAGGAGAAAATAAGTAAAAGAATGAAAGTTCTGGCAGAAATTAACTGAGATTCTATTGCTCATGTTCAAGTTATTTTCCTCTTCATATATCCCCTTCCTCAAGAAATAGTTCTGCCAAATCTAATTGTTCTTGAAGACAGTTATGGGCATTTAATTATAATACGGGAAAATGTGTGATTTTCCCATTTGAAAACTGTTTTGGTGCTGTTTCTTCACAGGTCAAATCTGCAGTTTAATTTCTAGCTGAAATTTATTGTTAAATTTTTAGTGTAGTAAAAGGATGTCTTTGAAGACTTTGGAATTGTCAGCATTTTTTGGAGGCAAATTACTTATTTCAGTCTGGAAATATGGGATTAAAAAACTGCCTGTGGGCAAAAATGTTGAAGAAGAAGAGCAGGAACTAGATCTTCTCTTATACCAACCACAGGCTATGTACTCTGCTCAAAATATTTCAGGCACTGTCCTACTAAAGCTGCCATCTCTGAGGGCTACTGTACCTTCCTCCACCTCAGCCACATGCCACGCGTTCCCTTCCACCCCTTTGCATGTCCAGAGGGGATCCTTTTCTGCAAGCTGGTCTGCGCCAAACTTCATCAGTGATTTTTAAAGGTTTCAATTGGAGCTGGCTATTCACCTGGTTGTGTTAATGCCAGTGCAAGGGACAGCGCAGACATGTCCTCTCAGTTCTGCATCAGCACCAGATCAGATGAAAAGGTCCATGGACCCCCATCTGCAGTGGTTCAGTTGTTCACTTTGACAACAATTGGTTCAAACAAGTCCCTTCTTCTACTGTGGGGAGTAAAGACAAATCTAGGTCTTAAAAACTATTTTAATCACTAGGAGAAGGAATATTTGGAAAAAGGGGAAAGGACAAATTCCCAATTTCTTTTCTTCACAGCATTTCCTCTTCTAGCATAATCAGACATTTTTGTTGGGTGGTGAGAATGCCATGAACACTACATATAGTTCCACTCTGCAGGTGAGTAACATCGATAACAAGCAGCACAGTCATTCTCACAAGCCCACTCTTTATCACAGTGGTTTCAGACAAAGCAAAACATCTCCAGATGGGGGCTCCAGGAAAGCGGTGCCTCAAAGTAAATTGTAGGTCAATGGTTATGATGCTCTTCAGTCAAGTGCAAGCTCACATCCTTCATAGATGTATCCCAGTGGTTATATAAAATGCCTCATATCTTCCTAAACAGTGCAAATACAACAACTCTTTTGTTGAGCACCCAAATCCGGTGAATTATCCATTGTTTGTGAAATCATGGTTGTAATAGGGCTAGGTGCAGAAAAATCCCTGATGTGACTTTCAGATAAATCAGTAGTAAGCTTTTTTCCTTAAAATGCCTCTTTTTTCTATGTTTCTGTTTTAGTGAAAAAGTGGCCTAATAGTGAAAAATGTCAGCCTGAAGGCAACAAAATTAGAGGATTTAAAAAATCAATACTCCCTAAAAGATAGAAGAATATCTTGATGTTAGGAATGACTGCAAGTATTTTCAAAGTATAGCCAGAATAAGAGGATCCAAATTAAAAACAAACAAACAAAAACAAAATAAAAAAGGAAACTCATTTCAATGTAAAAGAGATAATGAGAAATGTAGAATATTTTCCCTTTATTGCTAAGGGAAATAGTGAGGAAAGTGACAGTAAAAATGGTTTCCTGGAAAAGCAGAGAAGTGTCTGAGGCTTTTGTACTCTTCATCCAGTATCCTGTGACCGTTTGATTGTGTAGACAGGTTTAGGAGATGGTCTAAATTGATTCCTGCTATTTCAAATATACAGAGGATAAGAAGGGATGAGTAAGAAGCCAACTCATCTCAATGGACAGAGTTCCATTGAATGCAGTGGCCTTCAGATTAAACTCCAATCATTTCTTTTAGATGAAAAAAAAAAGTTTACTTAGTAGGTGTTTTTGTCAATTTAGGTCTATGATGTGTAACACAATGTGTGTAAGCTATTGTTTTGTTATACTATGGAAATATTTCCCAGATTGCCTGCAACGTACTCAAACTTGTGTATTCTGTGTGTGTAGTGTTTCTTCTGCATGCTCTGCCCTCGCAATGTGAAATTGGCCCTAGATGTCCAAAATGATTGGCTGTACCTCTTCACGTGGCAGTCACAATTACCAGAGAATAACTACACAGCTCCTCACAAGAGAATGGACTTGGATCTCCCTGGTAAGACAAGTACAGATGCAGTTACATTGCCAAAACTTGGGACCGTGTAACACAGAACTGGGCTTTACTCTCAACAAAACTATAGTTTAAAAAAAAGTTTCCAGTTCTGTGCTATTTAGTGTGATCCAGATTGATTTTTTTCTTGCTTCCTGCAGAGTGATTGAGAGTAAAGAAAAACATCATTGAATGAATGCAGATTCTAGTAAATATCAATGGGGGCCAAATCCTTTTGACTTTATCTAAGTCAAGCCAATTTCTGTCACCTTGATGGGGCTATTTATCCCAGATTTTCCCCAGAATATGAAAAAAAACCAAAAAAACCAAAAAAAACCCAAAAACAAAACCAAAAACAAACAAAAAAAAAAACCCCCAAACAAAATGCAACCTGATTTGAATAAGCCATTCCTACTGGGAGCAGGGAAACAGGAAAAAAAGCAAAAATTCAGTTCTTTGAGGGGAGAAAAATAAAATCTTACATATTATGTTCTTTAAGTTACAGTTGTAATTAAGAATTATATTCCTTTAATCTAAAAATGAGCCTCTCTTCCAATAATATGAGGCCATGTATGGTTGAAAGGGTGCACTAAAAGTTTGTTTCATTGCATCGTACAATGTAAAACCATATTGTGTGGTCTGTTTACTTCCCATTTGTACTCTTTACCCTGCCTTTTTTGCATAATATATTGGTAAGTAATAAGAAGCAGCGCTGCAGCTACAATTTAATGGGAAACACAACTGTTTATTGAACCAGATACCCATTATTAATTTAACAACTGAATACAAACGCTTCTGGCAATCAGTGCAATAATTCTGTTTCTTTGATTACTTAAGGTTTGCCATTGGCTCCAGTGGACGCTTAATCCAACCCTCAGAGGGGAGAAGTGCTGCCTTTTAACACTTGTAAAGAAAGAACAAGTACCAGCCTAATTCAGTTACCGTGCATGCATTCCCTCTGACATCTTTTAAAGGCACACACATTTCTCATGTGGTTTTAGGAAGAGATTAAAACTAATCTCTTTTTCATAATTTTTCTATTATTTTACGACTCAATTAAGAATTTGTGCAGCAAAGAGGTTACAAGTATTTCCTTTTTTGCAATGAGTTATCAGAGCTCACAGCAAGTGAAAAAAGAATTCCCATCTTTGTCTTGAAATTGTATTACCTACTTTTTCCAGCAGCCATTGTATCATTCAAATTGCAGCACTGCATAATGGGCCTTGTAAAAATATGTACATTTCAAAGATATTCTGGAGAGGTTCCACCACAGATTAATTTGGCCCAATGAGACTCTAGAGGGCAGTCTTGGTATAGTAAAAGAAATATATATTTTACCGTCATCAGAAACCTCCATCATGTAGAGTCAGTACAAAATGTTACAGTCAGAAGAGCACAAATAGTTTTAAACATGATTTTAACAAAGTTGTCTAATTTTATCTGAAATACGAGTATCCTTTGATATCAGATTATAATTCACTATAATGTAATTTAAAATTCCCTATATTTTTTATATCATTAAGTTGGACAGCTATAGGGTATAGTGAACGCATCAGAACCAAAAATACAAGAAGATATGGTTTGCTTCTCAGTTTCAGCTTGTTCAAAAACTACTCAATTCAGAGAGTGCATTTCTATCAGCAGTATAAAACTTTACCAAAAGTCCATCAGAAGTTCTTTGCTTAAAGAGAGTAGAATAGAATCCAACATATAGTGCAGATGCAATTTTAATGTCAGTTTTTAAAAGATGTGTTTTACTTTATAAGTAATTAATCTTTATACACAGGTTTTGACTATTGTCGGCAGAAATCAAAATTGCGTGCTTTGTAAATTTTTAATTGAGCAGTTCTTAGATTAAAAAAATGCATTAGTCACTTTGACAGTGTTTAATATTTTAGAAGAAGTTGTTCTGCAAGAAAACAAATCATTGGTAATGAAAAACAATGTGCAGCTTGTAAGTACTTACTGTGCAAACTTTTGAAACATGTAACCTTTGTTTCTTTGCAGGCAAACAATATTGCAGGCTTGTTTTAAAATGGGAACTTACTTCCTGTGCAAGACTTTCATCTTTATAGTTCAGAACATCTAGAAGGGAAAAGAAAATCATTATTCCCATTTGATGGAGGGGCATTGCCTTCTCTGTTGGCCACAGCAGTCACACTGTGAACGAGTCGGTGTAACAGGGTTAGTTCCAGCGACCAGAGGTTTGCTGGCTTGGGTCACTCACACAAGGAGGATGGAAGACGGGAAGAGGTGCAAGACAGACCACAAGCCAAGCTGCAATCCCAAAAACTGCTCAGGCATCCTTCCTTCTCGAAGCAATGAATCTTCCTTGATGCCTCCGTCTTTGACTTAGGAAATCGTGAGGAGCAGAGAAAGTTCTTCTGCAGCTTCTCCAGGCAGGAGGGACTTTTCTGTTCCAGCTCTGCTTGTTTATGCTCATGTTGAAGTAAGACTATGAAACTATCTCCTTCTCTGCCCATGTCACATGGTTGGTCAGCAGCAGGTTGAGCAGGGGCCTCTCTATAGACTGGCTTTGGCAGCCAAAAATATAGCTATCTCCTTTTAAAACACAGTCAAACAAAAGACACCACATTTAAGAAAAATTACCATGTGGTTACAAACCTTTTTTAATCTGGCAAGTAGAATATTCACTCAGAATATGGAAGTTGAGTTCAGTACCTGCACTGGCCCAAGAGACTTTAAATTAACATTTTGTGCAAGTTTGTTCTCTATACCTCCCTATTTTAGTGGGCTGAAAACCTACACTCTAATAAAAAAAAATTAAAAAGAAAAAAAATTCATAGGGCCAGCGGGAGAAATAGGGAGGATCTTAAAGAAGGACACATTGTAGGGGTCTCCACACTAACCACAGGCAGGCTGGGATGCCCTACCTGTTAGGCCAGGTAACAAATACGTGCTTCACATTCTGCCTTTTCTACAGTGTTATCTCCATTAAATCCACCTTGAAATAAGTCAATACTGTAGTAGATCACACCATCTAATGTCACTTCTGTAAAACCAGTGGTGCCCTATGAGGCAGTCAGTCCCAGCTTCAGCTTCTTCTCCAATACAAAAAACAGTTCAGCACAGTTTGCAGCAGTTGCAGATGTTTCTGCAGCTTGCTGGTTTAGCAGCCTGTCCTTCCAGAGACACTGTCAGTATCTCCAGGTAAGAGCAAGCAGAACTTGGCAGAATTGAGGTGCTGACTGCTGTTTGTGCATGTTGTCACAGCACACTGAATAATTTTAACCACAAGTGTAACTGTGTCAGCTTTTGCAAGAATTTCATCAGGCATAGCCTTGCACTCCCGTTCAAGGGAACGTTTTTTCTAGTCATTATAGAAAGAACACATGAATGTAGATATAAATACTGTTGACTGTCTCATCTGATTGTACATATATATTTCTCTGTGAAGGAAAATCCTTTTTCTTCTTTCAGGGAGGAAGAGAAAGATTTCAGAGATCTAAGCCTAAGTGAGAAATGCAAACAATATATAATGCACCTGACTGCTATTACACACACACACCTGGGTACCAACATAGGCTAAAAAGATGGGTGCTCTTAGTCAAGGTCATTTCCTCAGCTGGATGTGTTAAGAGCTTGTGCTGAGGCAATGAGTCCAGGATTTTCCCTCCTGAGTGTAACAACTAACAAATAGCCACAGCTGAAGATATTCCAGCATGAATTAAGAGAGATGTAAATCACTGTCAAATTAACAAGGTTGACAAAGTGGTTCAGAAGTTCAGCAATGCTCTCTGAAAGTGTGAAAGCATAACGTGGAGAATACAAATGAAATCTGCAGGACTCCTCTAAGGGTCATTAATCTTCATACCATGCTAAAGCTCTACCCAGACTGTGT
Organism: Corvus kubaryi; assembly: GCF_017639235.1. Classification (NCBI taxonomy): domain Eukaryota; kingdom Metazoa; phylum Chordata; class Aves; order Passeriformes; family Corvidae; genus Corvus; species Corvus kubaryi. The sequence continues at coordinate 18,028,295 of NW_024582056.1, forward strand.
TTACAAAAACTGCAAACAGACATTAGTTTTGATCAACAGAAAACCTCCATATTATTTAGATATGCTTTTCTTTTAGATACTGGGGCAAGGGCACCCAACAGCCATTTAAGGGGCATTTGAGCCTGGGCAAATGGGAAATGCTAGATCTCAAGTGCATGGGTTATTATTGGACCAAAGTTAAGAGAACTCTAGCTAGCTCATTCCTGTACAAGAGAAGTCTTCACTGGCAAAGGCCTAAGGAATAATCTTTTTGAGTATAAGAGAGCTGTCTCTGATAATGATTAATTGGGAAGGAGTGGCAATTCTTCTATCATGAACATGCTAGAGGATTAGGTATCTTGCTCTTCCCTGTCAGGATGGAAGATTATTTGCGGTTGAAAAGACTTGAGTGCTAGCAAGGTCAGCATTATTACTTTTGTTAATCTTGATGTGGTGCGATGTTTCTTATTTAATGCTTGTTATTTGTATATCTTTATGCTGTAAAAAAGAACTGCTGCCTTAACTTCCAATTACGGTGTGTGACTGAGATAATGTGAACGGGACGATGGGAGTGGGAGTATGGCAGCACTGATGAGTTCTTTCTTTCTGCCTTCTGCTGCTAAGCAGTTGTCTTGTTTATTCTCTAAAATTACTAATTGCCCCACTGCAATCACATAAAAGCCAAATGAAAACACCACGCAAGCACTTCCACAATTTTCTTTTGCTGATGCATTCAGTAGATGCGTGAGTTAGGACTTAAGGTATTTTAGGGTTCTGAACTCCGTGGGTCCCCAGCAGAGATTACTATGCCTCCAAAGAAGGGGTATTTTTAGGGCTGCCGAGAGATGATGATCATCTGTAGGCATTTACCTGCGACCATCACTGCTGGAAAGTCTGTAACACCTCACTGTGTGGTGGTCCAAGCAGAAACCATAAAGTGTCCCATTTAGTTCGCTTTACAAACAACAGAAACATCATGACAAAACTCAAAGCCCTTTTACTAAGGGGAAGTAACTCTTATTTTATCTCCAAAATGGGTGATATATTTCCGGTCAAAGTGAACTAAAATGTCTGGACAGCAAACAGTGGTGTAGCCCATATAAAAGAGTGGATCTGTGAAGAAATTCCATTAATAAATTATACTTTTCTAAGGGCAGCCATAAATATAAGAAACTATTTCCTTCAATTTCATCATCGCTGACCCAAAACAATGGAAAACCATTGTCAACCTTTCAATAAACTCTCATATTTTTATTTATAGGAATTTTCAAGAATGTGTGCAGAAGAGAAAGTGCGCTAAAAATTTTAAGTGTGGCTTTAAATACTTAATGTATTATGTGGAGAAGTTTTGATCTGGGAATTTTAAAAAGTGTGTACGTATGTGTGTGTGTACATACATAATTTTTGAACCTGCTCAGAAATTAACTTTGTTCATTGATGAATTAATCAGATTTTTAATGCACATTCAAATGCAACTGTTGAACAGTAGGAAAGACACCTGGGGTTATTCCTCATGATGGTGCAGCAGAGAAGCTGAAGGCCTCGGATATGCAGCAATCAGCACTTTCATGGCTGTAAGGGGAAGCACAACCTGTTTGATGTTTCATTAAGCCAAAGCAGGAGTAGCTGACATGTTACTAAGGCCAAATGTTACTGACAGAAAACTTTCCTTTCCTCTTTGTTTTTAACTACTATTATGGGATGGGCATCAGGGAGAACACGTGCTTCTTTCTGTTCTATCTTCGTACCACCAGTATGATAATGTCTTCTTTTAATTCTGAAGCAATTAGTTCACAAGGCAAAATAAAGATAAAATCTACATTTTCTACAGTCTTGTTCAAAGGATTCCAACTGACAACTAAGATCTATATAGCTGATTTCCTTTTTTATTCTGATGTATTAAAATTATTTTATTTTAGTTTTTTTAATGCTGTTGTTATTTTTATCTTCACTTCTGTTATTATCAACTTTTCCCTCCTTTTAAGTCATTATCTGTTGGGATCCTTGGTGTTTCTTTCTTTGTTTGACTGGTTTGTCATCACTTCCCAGCATCCTCTGCAAAACTCAGATGACAGTATTTCAATAATACCTGCTGGAATTTTACATTTAATTAAAATAAACCTGTGTCAAGTTCATTCATAAATTTCTTGTAGTTCCACTCCAGGCAGAAAATATGCAGGATCCTTTGGAAGTGCCCTGACAAGGTCCCTTCCAGTTGCCTTTATTTCAACTGCAGGAGGCTTCCCCATGGCAGGCAGGTCCATGGAGATACCACCAATGCAGAGGGATGCCGTGCTGGTCCTCTCGGAGTCTCCTTGGCTAGGAACAGCACAGAGGTGTGCTTGGATCCCAAAAACATATGGTAGGGCACTCATCGGCCCATGGATGCTTGTCATGACACAAGGGAAAAAATTACCCTGAACAGCAGCTAAGGCTGCTACTGTGCCCTCTGCCACACACCATGGTGAGATCCACCAGGCCATTTGATACAAGCTGGCCCATTGCTATAGTTCCCCACTGGAGTCCTGTGAAGAGGAAGCTTTGAAGAAGGACTCTCACTGCTGGCTTTTGGTTCCCCAGTGACTCAATGTGACCAGGACTGCCTGAAGGGACAACTTCCCTCTCAAGCCTTGGAGGTCCTCTCTTGAGTGCTTACTAGTAAATCCCTGGGTACTGACCATGGCTTTCCAGTCCAGGGCACCTCACGTTCTGACCAAATCCTTAGGATATTGTCAAGGACGTGCGCTGCGCTTACCCTGCAGTGGAAGGCCAGCCTTCATGAGATGACTGGGTGCCACGTGTGACTTCTTGGCATGACTTTTAAAAGCACAGAGAAGTCAGGTCACTACAGTGGATCCAGTCTGTGGAATGTGATTAATTCAGGTCAAACTTGTAGTCTTTAATCACCACTATCTTGATGATCTGTGCTGCTTCCAAGATCTCTAATTGACTTAGCCAGATTATAGCGAGGCTGCTCACAATAATCTTTGAAAGGTCATGATGATCAGATGATGTGCCTGAGGACTGGAAGAAATCAAATGTCACCCCAGTCTTCAAAAAGAGCAAGAAGCAGGACCCAGGGAACTACCAGCCAGTCAGCCTAACTTCAATGCCTAGAAAGATGATGGTGTGCTTTATTCTAGAGGCAATCTCTATTGTCATGGATGACAAGAAGGTGATCAGGAGTACTCAGCATGGATTCTCTAAAGATAAATCATGCTTGACCAATCTGATTGACTTCTATGAAGAAACAACTTCCTGAATGGATGAGGGGAGAGCAGTGATTATTGTCTACCTCGACTTCAGCAAAGCTTTCAACACTATCTCTCACAACACCTCATAGGCAAACTCAGGAGGTGTGGACTGGATGAGTGGTCAGGGAGGTGGATTGAGAACTGGCTGAATGGCACATCCCAAAGGGTTGTAATTAGCGGCACAGGGTCCAGTTGGAGGCCTGTCATTAGTGGTGTCCCCCAAGGTTCAATACTGGGCCCAGTATTGCTTAACTTGTTCATCAGTGACTCGGACGAAGGGGCAAAGGCTTCCTCAGTAAGTTCCATGATGACACAAAGCTGTGAGGAGTGGCCAATACCCCAGAGGGCTGTGCAGCCCCTCAGAGGGACCTCAACAGATTGCAGAGATGGGCAGAGAAGAACCTTCTGAAATTCAACAAAGTCAAGTGAGGGGTCCTGCATTTGGGGAGGAATAACCCCGGACACCAGTACAGGCTAGGGGCTGACCTGCTGGAAAACAGTTCTGTGGAGAAGGACCTGGGGGTCCTGGTGGACAACAAGCTGTCCATAACACAGCAGTGTGCCCTGGTGGCCAAGACGACCAATGGTTTCCTGGGATGAATTAGGAAGAGCATTTCCAGCAGATCAAGTGAAGTCATCCTGCCCCTCAGCCCTAGTGGGGGCCACATCTTGAGTGCTGTGTCCAGTTCTGGGCTCCTCAGGACAAGAGAGACATGGAGCTCCTGGAGCAGGTCCAGAGGAGGGCAACAAAGGTGATTTACAGAGTGGAACATCTCTCTTACGAGGAAAGGCTGAGGGAACTTGGTCTGTTCATCCTTGAGAAGAGACAACAGAGTGGGAACCTCACTGATGTCTAGAAGTATCTGCAGAGAAGGTGTCAAGAGGATGGATCTAGGCTCTTGATGGTGTCAAGCAATAAAATTGGCAGAAACCAACACACAGGATGTTTTACCTCAGTATTAGGAATAACCTCTTCTCTGTGTGGGTGACCGAGCACTGGAACAGGTTGCCAAGAGAGGGTGTGGAGTCTCCCTCACTGAAGATATTCAAGAACCATCTGGACACAATCCTGTGCCATGAGCTTTAGGATGACCCTGCTGGAGCAGGGAGATTGGACAAGATGACCCAATGTGATCACTTCCAACCTAACCAGGTCTGTGATTCTGTGATTCTAAGAGATCTTTCCAACTCACCTCATTTTTATTATCAGGAATTCCTCAGTCCTGGAAATCTTTTTCTATGATCAGGTTCACTATGACAACTGAGCCAGAAAATTAAGGATTTTAAACAAAAAGTAGTCTTCAATGTAAAGAAGTAGCACATTTTGTTATCAAAACCATGGATACATAAAATACCTAACAATATATAGACTTGAGCAAAAATTGTATAGCTTTCTGCTTTTTTTTTTTTTCATTTTAATAGATAATTTTTTTCTTTATTTCAAGGGAAAGGAAATAGGGAGAAAAAAGAAAATTTCTACTATTTTAACTTCAGAGAAGTGTTGCTGAGATACTTTTTGCTTTGAATAAGTTTTATTTTTTTTGACTGTGGAGTCATAAGATTTGGGGTCAATCAAGTTTCTGAAGAAAGAGAATTCCACATTAAGAAGACTCATCTTTCTCTTTGCTCAAGAAAGGCTTTTAACGCTTCCGTACTGTCGACTATAAAATATGGAGCAAAAGGGTGGGAACATTTAATATACTGGAGCTGAAACTAAAACCTGGACAATGAAGCATGAAATGAAGTATGCTTGATATCACAGAGAAACAGAATTAACAAATAGGTAAGACAGAGAAAGTACGTAAAAGAACAGTCTTTAAGAATAAAAGGACACTGGGGTGATTGTATCTTGAAGAGGGCAAAATTAAAGACGGAATGTGTTTATGAAGAAATGGGTTACAGCACGTGTAATCGTCAGAACACTTAAGAATGTATCATAAAAACACCTTTTCTCCTCTGACCTATTTCAAAACAGATACATGACTGGATTGCATGAAGAACACTGAGTGCTTCAGAGGTGTGGGAATTTAAAGTATTGTAAAGCAATTAAAAATTACATTAATTACACTGCTTGATAGTACTATATATGTGCCCCTTTTGAAGGAAGGACGCTCTTATGTTTCCAGTGACAAGCTTTCTTAAGGGGAAACCATAACAACTAGAGAAACATAAAGAGTTTCTATAACCTTGTAATCGCACATGTCATACACAATGTACTATTTTCCCTCTTTATAGCAGAAATGCTCAGAAATAATATAAAGTAGATGCTTCAAATTATGTTTTCTGTGACAGAAGTTAATTCTAAAGTAAGTATTCCATGAAAGAGAAACAGAGAAAACATTTTTACATGTCTATCATTTGTCCTTAGAGGACACAAAACAAATATGTTTTTTAAAGCTTGACACTGGTATTATTCTGTGTGGCCTGCGGCTATATGCTTTTTCCAGTTTGTAGAATTGAAGGATAAGAAAACAGCTTTGCATTAAGAGGAACACATTGTACAGGTTAATCATAACCATGCAGAAATCAAAATGCTGCCAACAAAATAATGGCGTACTAGTGCCAAGGGAGTCACCAGGATGACTGTGAGGGAAGCTGTGGGAGAATAACAACTCCTTTGCACGTCGGGAAGTATTTCAGGCATGTGCTTCTAAATTAATTATTGATGTGGCTGAAACAGAAGTTTTTACTACTGTCGACAATAGCAAATACTCGTAAAAATTTAATTGGCTAAAAGTTAATTTCAGTGTACCTCAATCATGAAATGCATTAATTGAGAAGAGCCTTTTTTAAGATGTTTAAATTTTAAAAGGAAATAAAGCAGAAAAGCAGAATCAGGCAGGGGAATTTAACAAATGTAAATATGTTGACAGAAGTGAGAGTCACTGCCTAGTCAATATTGTATCAATTAACCAAATTAACAGTAGTCCCAAATGAGAGCTAAGTAAAATGGCATGATTTTCTAGTTAGTCTGACTCATTCCCATTATCCATTATGTGTGTACATTAGTGTGTACAAAACAGACAAACTAAAAAGCAGTGCCACAGAAAATGTGGAAGAATTAGACAAAATAGTGCTTGTAAGAATTTTAAATGCTCTAAATCCATTAAATAACAAATAAATCATAATTTGTACCGGTGACAGTTGCTACTTTTTCAAGGAGAGTGGCTAGTCCGCTTCCAGCTACCAGCTCTCCTTAGGCTGCCGTGGGAACATCTGAGAATCACTTATCTATATTGTAAACAAATAGCATCCCAAGACATTGGTAGAAGTACTTCCAGATTTCCAGTTTAGCTAGTCAAACTGTAAAAAAAAAAAAAGTGAACACGACCAAATTTTTTTTGTTAAGATGTGTGACATCTGACGCTGAGACTGACCTAACTGCAACCATAGACTTTTTAGGTAATACTGACACTGAGATTTTAATTCAGCATAGCTGAATAGCATAGTATAGCCATATTTAAATAATTGGAATGGAAAACTACATACACTATTGGAGGGATAAGCTTGTAAAATATTTTTCTCTTCACTTACAGACTTTATATTTTTAGCCCTAAGCGTGTAACATCTCGATACCTCTGAGAAGCTGTTGAAAAGAATCTGTTCAGAGAGGGCGACATAAAAGGTAAGAGCATGCAATTTTATCACTGGAGTATCAGGACAGTCTTTAGTTCCCTTTGAGGGACTTGGGTAACCCAGAAAAAGCTCATATGGTTGCTATGCCTGTCAAGTGTCTGAACACAGCAGTAAATTCACAGAAATACCTGCAAAGGCCACTTGTCCCACAAATTCCCCATATAAGAAACTGTGTGGTGAAGCTTCCTTTGACACTGCTGGGGAAATCATGGAGGAGCTTACAAGAAAGTGTTCAGAATGCTGTGAGGTTCACTGTCACTTCTGTATTTTCTCTTTCTCAACAGCAGTGAGACTGTAGCATTTCCGTGAGCACCACTGCTGGCATACAAGCTCATCTGATGTTCTGTCACCACTGTTAATTACATAAGGTAGCACCCAACAGAAAATGATGCAAAACTTATTTTATTTAATTATTTTAATGGTCATACATAAGGCAGTGTTTTTTAAAAGCTAACAATCCTTTCTTATTGAACTTTCATTGTTAAAATACAAAATGTTGTTGATTGGTAAATGGTAGCTCTTAGCTTTGAGCCATAACTACACACGAAACAAATTATTTGGATTAAACTGTACAGGAGATTGTCCTGAGATCATTTCAGCTATGATGTTTACATGTATGAAAGACAGATACACCCCTTATGCTGTATCATTTTGTGGCAACTATGGTCATCCAACAGGTTACACAAAGCTCTTTCCCATTGTAGTTTATGTGAATGATTACCACAATGCACTACAGTAAATTTGCCCAAAATATTTCTAGACCCCACGTGGGTAAAAGTCTCATTCACTTTCATCCTATGGTTTGGAGACCTGTACATATAATCACTTTCAAGAGAGTTAAAAAATTCAAACCAGGTAATAAACTATAAAAGAAGAAGAACCAATAGATGATCTTTTTTTTGTATAGTTTTACCAATACTGAGAATACAATATCACTATAACTAGATCTAACCAATAATATTATCCATTGAAAATACATTACATACAGTGTGAAGTTTGAATTTTTTAGCAGCAAATTTTTCTACTGTGCTTACAAAAAGGCTACAATACATATAGCCAGTGGAAAAAGCATTAAGCAGTATGTGTTCCTGTTTAACTGAGGCTGGGATACTTATTAAAAGTCTTCTGAAGCAGCTTATTTGTACAGAAGCTCAAGATTTTGCCAGAAAAGGCTGCTTCATGGGTTAATGTATTCACCTATAAATAAAAGCAGTGACAGCTCTCCTGTCAGTACATGCTGATGGACGGTTCCTTTTTCCACCATTACAGCCTTGTGAATGTGGGAAAATTAATTTAAGTGGTAGTTAATTTCTAATGAATTTCATTCAAGCGGTTAATATGGTCCCTTGATGTTATGGTAACCTTCATGGATCATTGCATTATGTAAATAAATTCTACTTTATGCTGGTTTATTAAAAAAAGAGGAAGATTGGTGAGTCCAGTCAAACCCTCACATATACAAACCTGCACAAAATTTCTTAAGAAATTGCTGAAAATAGACTGTTTGAGAGGAATGCACTTGATATCCTACAAAGCATACCATTCATCTTTATAAGACATCTAATTTTTATATAATTTTGGCAGGATCATCTATTATTTGGCGCTGAGAACAAGACTTTTGGGAAGGAAATCCTCTTCACTCAAAATGGTATTACAAATGCAGCTTGCGTGTCCTTGAGGGACTCTCCAAGCCCTTAGACCAGCTGTCTTGCACAAGCATGAATCATTGCACAGGTTTCCCATATCCCAGCTCCCACCTTATTCCCTCTTCTAGGGGGAGACCTCTGACAGGGCATGCTCTGAGGAGGATGTATCCATGGCATCTTACTCCTTGAAGTCACTCAGATGGCCAGTGAGTTGTTTAAAGGCAATCCTAAAATATGTAGGGTGAGGTATGTTTCCAAGAAACATGAGGTAGACATTCATCTGTCACACTGGCAAACCCAAAAATATTTGGGAGGACAGAATTATATAAAATATTTCAGGAAAGATTAACTCAAAAGGTGTATGGTGTAGTCAATAATGTCCAAGAATGTATGAGAGGGAATGCTTGTAGGCAGAGGCAATATCTTTTAAAAGACAATTGAGACAGTTGGAAAAAAAGCTGGTAAGCTTTGGCATATGTGAGAATGACTTGTCTACTCAAAAGCTTTCCTGTTTTTTTTCCAACAATATCAGTGATCTCATAAAATATATTACCTTCCTTACAAGCCCTTTCTCACAAATTCAAACATTACACAAGAGAGTTATTAGGATGATGAGAGGAGCAAAAGTCTGCTTCATGAAAAGACTTGTTCAGCTTAGGAAAACAAAGACTGAGAAAGGACATGGGAGCTACCTAGAAATAAGTATCAAGCAGATAAATTCTCCAGGAACAGCAGTGCTGTTTAACAAAAAAAGATAATGTTGGTGTGAGTATAAACAAGTCATAAATAAATGTAAAGCTGGAGTTAGAAGAAGATTAGGAAGAAGAGGGAAGTTCTAGATTGTCTGAAGTCATGTTAGCAAAAGGCACTTAATTTTCAATGCAGAATTCAATGTATTTATTTAAATAATATTAAGTAGTTGCCAGAATAGCAGGGAGTTGGAGTAATGTGTATACATCGCCTTCACAACTTTTTCCATTGATCACCATTCTGGAGACAAAATGTCCTAGAGCTGTGACCACACTCCTCATAGGCAGCACCTTTCCATGCCTGGAGAGAATACAGCTAGGTCATGGTTAAGGAGACCCTAAATGATGAATGTTTTAAAGGCCTTAACACCAACGGCCTTCACCTCGTGGCCCTGCCAACACAGCTCTCTGCCCTGCTGCTCGTGCCACACACAGACACTGTCTGATTCATGCTTGGCACCCAGCTACACCACCTCTCCCTGTGAGCCTTAATATGAGATCCACTTAGTTTTGCTCTTCACTTTTTCAAGCAGTATCAAGGGATGCACCTGAAACTCAGCAGAAAGGATCATCCATAACATTTTTTTTGTCTTTCCTTGCCTGTTTTTCCTCCTGACCATTCTTTGAACATTACACATTATATATCTTAAGTTCCTTGAAAAACAGCACTTTTTTCAAGGTGCCCAAGACAATGAGATGGGTGATTTGCAGTCTTCCACGTTTGTGCTTTTTTGGATAATGCTGAGAAGAATGTATGCTGTGTGCAGAGGGCCATCATATGAAGCAATGTGAGACAGCAAGGCCAGCTGGAGTAGTACTGGACACCTGGGATGGCCTGAAGGAACCAGCCATACTCTATGTAAGAGTATGACTAGCTACACTAGTCTAGACACTGAACTGTTTCTGAGTCTGGATTTTGTCTGAAGAAAGCATCCTGGAAACTCTCTGTCACAGATGCAGGGCAGATGATCAAGTGAACAAGACGCAGGAGCAAAACCAAAGTGGTTCAAACAGACTCATGATATGCCTTATGTATCAAAACTAAAAAAAAAAAAAAAATCCTAGTATATGTACATGAATTCACAGCTGCTTGAGTAACATGTCAAAACACAACTGCAAATGGGAATCACCATGAAATGTGAATGTCTTTCACTGTGGTTTCAGGGATATTTAGAGAAGTGGTACATACCCTGTTTTTTTAATTAGTGATTCAGGTGTGATATAGATCAAACACTGATAAATTCAGGGTAAAAAAAATCAGCAAAGTAGTAATAATGATAATGGAGCAATGGGGAGAAGTTCATGCTGCTTAACACACTGAATCTACTGAAAACATTTTCATTTTGTTACCTTCAAATGCAAAGTCATACATCTAGAAATGAGACATCGCAGCTACACCTGCAGAAGAGAGAGCTGTGTCAAGCACAGGGGAAGTGTTAAGCAATGTAAACCCTTTACAGGTCATAAAAACCAGACAGCAAACAAATTCTTTACAGAAATCCATAGCAATGATGTGATCTTCCAATGAAGGAATCAGATTACTGAGAACAAAATTCAGGAGCACTTTAACCTCAGTGCTCAGCATCATTAAGGTAGATTCTACCTATAGTTCCTGTGTCCATATTTTAAAAAGAAATGAGAGGAGGGTACAGGGAACAGAAATATCCAAAGGTTAGACAAAACATTTTATACTGAGAAAGATTACTAATCTGATTATCTTAACAAAAGGTTGAAAGGGTGACTCAAATTTAGTGACTGCCTTTTGAAGGAAAAATACAGGAATCTAAGAATGAAAAACTCAACAAAATTTGGTAACTGCAAATTAAAGCAAACAAGCTCACCTTTTTTCCAGTGAAGTGACACTATTTTGTAACATAGTTGTGTGACTGGCTGCTCATCTATCCACTACTCATCTACCCAACTCCAGAGCTGTGGTCTCTGGCTGCAGCTGTGTTTTAGATTCCATCTCCTACCTCTGGTAGAACAGAATTCTTCAGCCTACAGGTTAAGTCCCAGGTTACCATTTCATATTTACTGTATTTTCACTCACTTAAATACATCAAATAAGTTCTTTTTTCTGTGACTACGCAATTGGTGATCAGGATGAATGACCAGACGACATAAAACCAACTTGTTATTTAATAGCTAGATGAGCGTTCAAAGCAAAACCGAAGTATGTGGCACACAACCTAGAGGCAAAAGTTCTTATCTAAAGCCTGAAGATCCTATGAAAGTGACCTGTTTTAGAAATCCCAGTCACTGCTTTTAAAATACTAGCCTCCTAGTACGAGTCCCTTTTAAAACTGTGTAAACTCTGGCACTGCTTGCTCCAAGTCTTCTCCTCATTACCAATCTTTAATCATGTACAACAGAGAGGCTTGCATTACTCCCTGCCTGTTTTTTTGCTTACTTTTAACCACTAAATGGAATCAATCTATTTTAGATCAAATGACTTCACAAAGTTCACTTTTTATTCCTTTTTGCACAATGTGGCATATGAGCACAGGTGGCTTCTTGAAAATGCTGCTTGTTTTCAACACTTTATTCATATTTACAGACAACAGATTTCAAAGTCTGATGCACAAACTTCTAGGCGAAATAGCGAATTTTTCATTTCTGGAGGCAGGTGGATAACTCTAGCAAGTGACAGCTTCATCTTGGGTGCCAATATTCTCTCTGTACCAACTTTCATCATTTTTAGATCAGGTTCAGTGTCTTCACTGTGATGAAGCTCTTATAAAGATTGCTGCCTCCACTGCAAGTGGGATACGGAGCAATAACGAAACTGCTGCAGTTTATCTCCCAGAGGTATAGAAGTAAAACACCACCACTTACCTAAATAAACTGGGCTGTAAAGTGTGACAGTTCAATAACAGCTTCATGGGCAGTTCACCTATTCCTACAGGAAGCTAAATTCAGTCCTGGAAAGCAGAGGAGACTGGACAGGTGAGGGCATGCCCCCTCATAGGTGTGGATTTCAAGATCCAAATTAATAATCTGGTGAGCTGTAATAGAAAGAATGCAAGCATTTAAATGTATAATCAGTTTTATTAAACTGAGTGGGATTGCTTTATCCATAACTTCAGTTTTAAAAATAATTTGATAGTTTTCAGCTGTGTATATCAAGGGTGTGTCCACCCTTGCTGATTCAGAACTTTGCAATATGGTGATGCTGCGGATAAACATAAACCAGCTTTGGTAACGAAACCTCCTTAGTGCATAGAGCTCACTGAAACCACAGGAAGACCTTGGCGTTACATAGAAGATGCTCTGAACAGTGCCTGCAGTAGCATGTTGTGTCTGCACTGTTAAACAAAGAGGAGAAAGCAGCCCGGCTTCTCACTTTCTTTTCCATTGTTTAAGAGCATTTACATTTTTGCTTTATATTTTTATTTATATTTTTTTGTTTAATTTCACCTACTTCACCTCTACAAATAAAGAAAAAATTCCAATTGTTAATACTCGGGAAAAGCATTAGCAATTGCTCTGAAATATCACTTTCTGGTGCTTTTCTTTTTTTTAATGAAATAATTGGAAGAACAATATTGTGTCTACATAACTCAAAAATAGCTGTTATTTTAACTGAGTGTGGGAGACTGTGGTGGTGTCAGAATCTGGAACAGTCACCCGTCAGCCAGCTAACCTCAGGGTGTACTGCCTCCATCCGAGCAGACACGGCTTCTCGGTACTGTAATTCCTAAAGACTTCTCCCTCACCTGTCATTTTTGAAGAGCTATTGTCCTGAATTCAGCAACCAATACTGTAATTCCCATACACACAACCACAGACAAAGTCTGACAGTCATTAATATACATGAGCTCTAAGATTTATCCTCCAGTTGACCTAAATACATCTCTACCTGTTGCGTATCAGGAATCTGACAATCTCATTCCCTAGAACAGTTCTAAGGAGTTAAGCAAATTCAGTCGCTCACAATTGCAAATGATTTTCATAATTGTACAATGGAGACAGTCACAGGAGCCATCAGTTGTCACGTTCCCACTCCACTGTGGGGATTTAAAGAAGAATGAAGATTTTCTGGAGGGGGTAACCTAGACATGTAAGAATTAGGAAACCAAAAACTGAAAATGTAATTGGAGCCTGAGCCTTATTTCAGTTTTCACTGTAGGAATTCTTCTACCTGTGTTATTGGGTACTATTTTCCCCCCTAAACCATTTTATGTTCTCGCTGCGCTCTTCTTATCATTCCCCTCCCTTTCAGCTTCAGGAGGGAGAAATAAAAAAGAAAATGCATATAATTAAGGAATTGGTATTTTTAGTATTTCAGGACTAAATTTTTGGCCTGGGTAACTTAAGTAGTTGTTGTGTACCCTATCCTTTGCCAACAGCTGTTTAGGTAGCACAACATTCAGAAGGTCTGTAATGAAGGCTGTGAACCCTTAGCTACCAACCATGAGGCTACTGGCTGACATTATTTCACCTGCTCATTTTGCAGGTGCTGTAAACAAACCTAAAACAAACATGCATCACCCCCAGCTATAGTCACCTTCCTCAAGTCACTCAAATTACAGAAAGCTATAGAATCCGATTTTTTTTAGAACACCTCTCTTAACAGTTTGTAGATGTCAACTAAAAAATGGTACTTACAAGTGTGTGATACCAGTACTCCTGCCTAACAGATGGAAAAATTGAGACAAAGGCAAAATTACCTTTTCAAGATTATACAGCAAGTCAATAGCAGAGTACAATTACAATTCAGAGCCTTCTAGTTTCTAATCCTATAATCCTCTTTCCAAAATCTATTAAGCACAACCAAATATGCTGTTTCAGTGATGACCATGAATGCTCCATTCTTTTGAATACTCCACCCCAGGTAACACAAACTGACTGTTCAGACAATGACATATGAATTGTTTACAGCCATGATAAACATTTGAGTTCAAATTACTTCAATTTCAAGTTTCTGACCAGTAGCCCTACATTCGAAGGGTTTAATAAGGAAAAAATTTTTCCTCATTGTAAGTTGTTGAAACAAGCTGCTCAGTCAGCATTGTATAAAAGCTTGTCTTAGGTTAAAGGGGGAGATGAAAACAGTAATTTGTGCCTCCCTCTGCTGCACAGTAATCCTAGCCCTAAATTTCACTCATTTTCTGAGTGTAGACTGTATTTGACACCAGCCTGGCAGAGTGAACTTGTCCTAGGGTCCTACACATTGCTGAATTCAGAAAGTCTGGCCAGACTGCAGCTCCTCACCCTGGCAACTCACACTTGCAGGTCTCTCTTAACCATCTGACACTGCTCTTGGCAAGAGAGCCCTGGTTTGAATTGCTCCCCAGTGACTCACCAGCACAATTTGTCTTGTACCAGTGAGCTGCCTTTTCCTGACAGAACCAAGGGGCTGGATGAACTATTTGAGAGGCACTAAGACCAGCTGACAACTGTCTTTCCTAAAAAACCCAACCAACCAACAGACTCTCACTTCATTTCATGTCTAATCCACAGCTCAGTCCTTATTATCCACCAGAAAAGCAGGTAGGGCTGGAAATCACTGTTTTTTTCGGGACATAAATACACTGTTTACCTTACAGGTGTACCAATAGTTAACCTCACAAGGTATCACAGAGGTTCACAGCACACAGGCCTTTTCTTCTGCTGGAACAAAACACACACCTAGGAATGTGTACCACTAACACTGAGAATCAGAGCTTTTAAAATCTTCAGTTCCTAAGATTAAACTGATTAACATGTTTAACTGTCAAGGCATGTTAAAGGTGTAAAATATTTCCAAGAAATTTCTGTGCTTACATTTTATTTTCATGCACAAGCTGCGGGTGTTTAGAAAACAGTTGCTCTCTTTCATGAGTGTCCAAATTTCAATCAAACCTTTTGAAGTACAGCAAGTTTTACACTACTTCAAGGTTCTTTGAGTAGCCTTACACATTTTGATTCAATCTGTCCCTCTTTAGTTAGATGAAGCTAGCCCTTTCTCTCTCCCCTCATTGCCATGAATTCGCTTGAACCCCCCCTAAGATGGATGCACATGTTAACTAACCTGCTCCTCTCTCTCTCCAAACCCACATTCCCAGTGATAAGAGAAAAGATAAACCACCCAACATATGGAAAACCAGTCAATAATTATTGCCTCTGCTTAGCCACAGCTTTCCAGGTTTAGATTCGCATTGTCTACAAGCACCGAGTAAAAATGTATTAATTATAAAAGTTACTGCAATTGTAAAGTTGTGGAATTGTAACTGGGCAGAAAAGGCCTTCAAGTCATCATACTGTTCAATGTTACAGCAACTTCAAACACAGTGCTCAGCCAATTTCACCTTTCAAGAAAGGTACTCACAGTACTCTGGCAAACTTGTAGCTATAACAGGACAGTTGTCCAAAAGTTTAGTTTGGTACCATTTGCTAAGAACTTGCAGTTCAGAGGAAGATCAAACGCTCCTGCCTCTAGCAGAGCCATGTTCCTCAGAGAAGCGTAAGAAGCACCACTGGGGACTGAAGCAATTTTGGCTCTAATTAATTAATGGGTGCCAATCCACTAGTTTGCATTCAACATTATGCTTGGCCATATGACCTCCGAGGCATTACTGCTCTCAGTCATTCACTCCACACCTGTTAGGAGAATTGTTTCAAGGTTCACAAGAAAAAAAGAATATTCTTAAGCCTAACCGATCTATGAGAGCAAGCCTAAAGCTTTGCAGAATCTTAAGTTAGATGGAATCTGAAATTGCTATTTTGATCTTCTTTATGTAGACTCTACCCAAAATGGTTTACAATCTCCACCCAAAAGGTCATGATTCCTTGGTTCTTTGGGTTCAGATTTGGGAAACTGTAGAATAGCAGGTACAGTGTCAAGAGAAGACTTCTGTGGGGAAGATAAGGCTGTGAACACTGTGAACGGTCAATATATCATTAAGTGAGGACTTAAGACACTAAAACCTTAAAAAGTGTTTATAACTTTATACTGGTTAAAATACCACCATCACCCTTCAAACCCCAATGATAAGCAGCAAGGGTTTACACTGGCATTACTGAAGCTACTGGGGATTATGTCAGCTATGACTCAACAGTTTAAAAAAAATTGCTACCTCACCTATGAACCAAGCCAAAAGCTAGAACATTATCTGTCAATGTAACATGATTCATACCATTTGGTACTCAAGAGTCCACCTGACTTTAAAACTCTTGGTTCTGTTATCAACATCTTGGGGGGCAGAGGAGTGTTTAAGAAAAAACCCACAGTATATTGTAATAATGAACATCAATGGAGTTTATTTTCATTTTGCTTTAATTAAACTCAAATGCACCTCAGAGTCCAGTGATCCAGCTTCACCCTTACTAATTTAGCAGTGCGGTGATTTTAAGGCTTCACGACTAAGATGACAAGAAGTCCTGAAGGCTGTTATTTCCCACTTCAGTTCTCCGCATCCACGGCCTGAAGTTCCGGAGCGGGCCGTCAAGATCGCACCTCGCTCTAGGTGTGCGTTAAGCTGGAACATTGCCGCACGCAGCACTTTGCCACCCGTGTCCTCAGCAGGCAGCTCCTGGCGGCCGCGGGCAGCCTGGTGACAGGGACACGGCAGCGGGGGGCTCGGGGCCCGGCACCAGCTCTGCGCCCTGCGGCTCCCGGCCGGCGCTACCCCTTGCGCTGCTTGTGCCGGGGGTTGCTCCTGCAGCACACGTAGAGCCGCCCGCGCCGCCGGACGAAATAGCAGTCCTTGCAGCGCCTCCTCAGCGCCGTCTTCGTCTTCAGCCCGGCCAGCAGCGGCGGCAGCGGCGGCCCGGGCGGCGGCGGCACGGCCAGCAGCCCGCGGGGCGCCCGCCACGGCGGCGCGGCCCAGCCCCCAGACACCGCGGGCGGCCCCACCGCGCGCCCCCACGGGGCCAGCGAGCACAGCGAGCGCAGCGGGGCGGCCGCGGCGGCGGCCCTGAGCAGGAGGGACAGCATGCTCGGCGCCCTGCGGGGACAGCGCGCCGGTCAGGACACACGCACCACTCCCGCTTCTCTTCTCCTCTCCCGCCGCTGCGTCCCCACCACCC